>NW_026867514.1:658579-1028234 GCF_020745735.1 Hemiscyllium ocellatum | reverse complement strand
CTCCAACTGGCAGACTACAAACAATTTTCCCACGGAATGTTACACAGATATTAAGAATGTTATCTTGTAAAACGTTTTCCCTGAAAATGAAGAATTCAACTTGCTGACATGAAACAAATGTTTCAGAGAAAGGAAATTGCCAAGAACAAAAAAAGTTGACGAAAGTCAACACTTGGATCTAGAAACACCCAGAAGAGGGGTGTCTCAAACCTATTCCTTCAATTCGTTTTGAAATATTGTTTGTGCATCTTAATAATTAAGTCATACCCAGCACATAGAAAGATGGCTATGGGTATTGGAGGTCAGTCAGCTCAGCTCCAGGACGTCTCTGCAGGAGTTCATAGGATAGTGTCCTTGGCCCAACCATCTTCATCAATGACCTTCCTCCATCATCAGAAGTGAAGATATTCGCCAATAATTGCACAACGTTCAGCACGATTTACAACTCCTCCCAAATTGAAGGAGTTCAGTTTGAAATGTGACAAGATCTTAACAATATCCAATGGGTTGATGAGTGGCAAGTAACATGTGCCATGCAAATGCCAAGCAATGACTCATCCACAAAAGAGAGTTTGACCACTGCCCCGTGATATTCAACAGTATTACTGTCACTAAGTACCCCACTGCCAACATCCTTGGGGGTTACTATTTACCATAAACTCAACTCGACTAGCCACATATGCATAGTGGCTACAAGAGCAGGTCAGAGGTCAGGAATACTGCAGCGAGTAACTCCACTCCTGACTCCCAAAACCTGTCAGCAGTGTAATGGAATACTCTCCCACCAGCTTGGATGGGTGCAGCTTCAACAACATGCAAAAAGCTTGATACCATCCAGGATTACATCAATGCACATTGCTGACTATAAACTGAGAGTTTAAAACAATTCAGTTTAACAAGATTACTATTGATGTATGCTGGAGATATGGTGAATAATAAATGGAATATTTGCCGAGCAATCTGCCTCTTGATAATTACTGGTTAGTTGTTTTCTGTGTAAATAGCAATTTCAATTATCCATTGATTTGACTTCAGGGATGAAAACAGCATAGGATTTTATTACTTTAAAAAATAACATCTAATAATTAGAAAGATGTGACATTGAATTTCTCAATGCTGGATTCTAATGGAAATGGGTCTCACTGAACTGGGGAAAAAAAACAACTCTGCAATCCACTTAGAATAAATGAAGATTAGAAACTTTATAGATCAAGGGAAGGTTTTTTGAACTATTTTAGAAAAGTTGAATTAGCAATTTATGAAAGATGTTCCAGAGCTACTAGTAGCAGCTCAAGGCATTGGACGTTGAGTTTTAATCTGTGAACCGGACATTCAATTGATGAAATTCAGTTTTGAAACCTGTACTGAGTATCCACACTTTAATTGCTTACACAGCCCCTAGTGGTCACAATCTATCATTCCATGTTAATGTTTGAACCCAGCAAAAGCATTTAATTCTGCTCTTATTGGGTGTAAGACTACCCTAGCTCCATGGGAAATCAAACTAAGAATTTAGTTCAAAAATAAGAAAAAGTCCAACTGGAAAGAATTGGGTTCAGACTGAGGGAATGGTGTTGAGTGGAATGCTAAGGCCATTAGATGCTTGTTGCTTCTGATCTTTAAATAACCTAGGAATCAAAACCAATATCAAGCCTTTATCAAGTTTCCATAAAACTACAATAGACAGCATTACGTACTCAGTAAGTGCTAAAGATATTCAGGGGACTTAAATGAGTTATGGGAAAGAAAACGAGTGAAAACTAAAATTTAAACTGAGATTAAAAGTTATTTGCATGAGTCAAATGATTGTATAACTGAGGAATGATAGTATGCTGTTTGTACTGTTTAAGGAGAGACATAGTTTTGAAATATTGGGAAATATAACCAGAACACTGGGACAAGAGCATTTTGGCCTTGTTTAAATATTGCTGCTTATCTGGGACAGTTTGTTCAGTTTAGTTACAATGCCACAAAAATGGATAAATAGTTTTTGGGAAATTTGGAAATAAGAGCAGTAAATGTGAAGGGGAAGGATGTGCTATGGGGAAATTTGGACAAGTATAACTTTTATAGCAGTAAAAAGGAGTCAGCGATACACCAGTTTAGATTGCTAAGGAAGGTCGATCAGTTGAACTGCAGCTTGCATTTGACAAATAGGAAGCAAATATGCCAATACACAAATCTAGGAAACTGAGGTATGTGTTAGCTGAAGCCAAGTTTTTAAATACTGTTAGGTTGGTTGAACACGTCACTGTTTAGGCCGCTTTTGGAATATTGCGTGCAGTTCTGGTCTCCTTCCTATCGGAAGGATGTTGTGAAACTTAAAAGGGTTCAGAAAAGGTTGACAAGGATGTTGCCAGGGTTGGAGGATTTGAGCTATAGGGAGAGGTTGAATAGACTCTGGGTGTATTCCTGGGGCATTTGAGGCTGAGGGGTGAACATTATAGAGGTTGATAAAATCATGAGAGGCATGGATAGGATGAATAGACAAGGTCTTTTCCCTGGGATGGGCAAGATCAGAATGAGGGCAGAGGTTTAGAGTAAGAGGGGAAAGATATAAAACAGACCTAAAGGGCAACTTTTTCACTCACAGGGTAATGCGTGGTTGGAATGGGCAACCATAGGAAGTGTTGGAAGCTAGTACAATTGCAACATTTTAAAAGTCATCTGGAAGGGTATATGAATAGGAAAGATTTGGAGGGATATGGGCTGGGTGCAGGCAAGTGGGATGAGATTAGGTTGGGATATCTGGTCGGCATGAACGAGTTGGACCGAAGGGTCTGTTTTCATGCTGTACATCTCTATGACTCCATGACAAAGTAGCCTGCTTGATTGGCACCATATCCACATACATCCACTCCCTCTGCCCCACTGTTCAGAAGCAATAGTGTCTACTATCTATAAGATGCACCACAGAAATTCACCAAAGAACCTTGGAAAATGCCTTCCAAATCAACAGCCATCCCAATCTAGAAGTGATTTGGAGATGCCGGTGTTGGACTGAGGAGTACAAAGTTAAAAATCTCACAACACCAGTTTATAGTCCAACAGGTTTATTTGGAAGCACTAGCTTTATGTGCGCTTCTCCTTCATACTCCACAACCACCTGATGAAGGAGCAGTGCTCCAAAAGCTAGTGCTTCCACATCTACCTGTTGGACTCTAATCTGGTATTGTGTAATGCTTAACCCCATCTAGAAGGACCAGGATAACAGATACTTGGGAACACAACCTTTTGCAAATAACTTCCAAGCCACTCACCATCTTGACTTGGAAACCTATTGCTGTTCCTTCAGTGTTGCTGGGTCCATGTCCTGGAATTTACCTCCCCAAAGGCATTGTGGGTCACTGTACAGTGTGTGGAGTGCAGCAGTTGAAGAAGGCAGGCCACCACCATCTTTTCAAGGGGAACTAAATGCTGGCTAGCCAGTGATGCCCATGCACCACGAGTAATGTTTAATAAATGATCGAAACAGAGGGTTGGAACCTGCAACCTAAAGAAAACACAAGAAAAGAGCGATAGATGGAGGGCACTGTTTCGATCCTTACTTGAGGACGGAGAAAGTGATATACTGACAGTGAATTGGAAACAGCGTTTAGAATTAAACACTTGTAGTGTTTAACTCAGTGCATAAATCGAAACTCGATTAAAGATTGTCTCTTGGCATATACTTCACCAACACATCAACAGAACCTTAAGAAGCCGTAAGGAACACTGGATTTCACCACGTTAATGGCGGCTTTAGCTCCCACAATCCTATGCGGCCGAGAAATCACTCTCTGCCGTGGGCAGTGCGGATGCGTGCAGTCATGGAGGTGCTGGTGCGCATGTGTGAGATCGAAATAGGGCCCCGCCCCTCATTGTTTTGATGGACGGGGAGATCGACCTTTGGTCAACCCTGGAGGACCGGAAGGAGATTGGTCCTCCTGCCAATCAGAGCCTCGCCCCCACATGCTGCTCTTTTTCTCAAGAATAAACTTTATCCCAGCTTCCTTCTGTCCAACATCTGTGAGCACAATGGCCTCTTTTCTCACCCTCCCCTTCCTTTTCCATTTCTTTTCTCTCTGTTGGTTTGCAGGAGCTGGAGGGAAAGCAAGTCAATCCGGAGGAGCGGATAGACGCTGGAAAATGTTGGTCCACATCTGTGTGACAGGCTTCATTTCCTCAACTTGACACATTTAATTGTCTCTTGATCTGCCATAAGGACAGATGCAAGTATACTGAATCCAAATGAGAAATAGGGGGCTGGCCAGGGGTCAGATTCCCAGTGAGGGCTGTTTGTGAGAGCATTCTGATTTGATATAATTTGATTTATTGCCACGTGTACCACATTCAGTTGGTAGAGTTGTGGGTAGTGTGGAGGGCTGTTGTAGGTTGCAGTGAGACATTGACAAGATGCGTAACTGGGCTGATGAGTGGCAGATGGAGTTCAACCTGGAAAAGTGTGAAGTCATTCACTGTGAAAGGTCAAATTTGAATGCAGAATACAGAGTTAAAGGCAGAATTCTTGGCAGTATGGAGGAACAGAGGGATTTTGGGGCCCATGTCCACAAATCCCTCAAAATTGCCACCCAAGTTGATAGGGTTGTTAAGAAGGTGTATGTTGTGTTTGCTTTCATTAGCAAGATATTGAGTTTAAGAGGTGCAAGGTTATGTTGCAGCTCCATAGAATCCTGGTGAGACCACACTTGGAATAATGTGTTCCATTCTGATCGCCTCATTATAGGAAAGATGTGGAAACTTAGAAAAGGTGCAGAGGAGACTTACTTGCATGCTGCCTGGGCTGGAGGGTTGAGGCAGCCAAGGTTTTTCTCACTGGAGTGAAGAAGAATGAGACATGACTTGATAGAGGTGTGCAAGATATTGGGGGTGGGGGTGGGTGGGTGGCGGTGCAGTGCCATCAGGTAGAGGGCTACTTCAAGGGCAGCAAGGGCTTATCTGCTGCATGTCATGGGCTTTAGGAAGGGAAGGGACTGGGAGTGATAGATGAATGGTACCGCGTACCTGACATAGCAGCTCCCAGTTCAGGATAACAGCAAGAAGGGGTAGACTTTGTGGGCACAGATAAAATAGGTGCCATTGTAGGTTCGGAGATGGAGTGTCTGGGTCCCTGTCCAGATGGTGAGGAAGGTGGTATTCTGGGTGATCCTGTTGAGGACCCGTTGGTTTAAAATGCTGCCATCTGCAGTAGATCGGCGTGTGTGGGAGTTAGGAGCAGGGAGTCAATGCACTGGCTACAGCCAGCCTCCCATCCGGATGGCTGTGTGTGTTTCAAACAGATGGATCCCGCAGGTGGCCCATGTGGGCTGGTGTCAGCAATGGTCAGGGCTGGGGGCGCATGGGAGGGGTTGTAGGCCGGGTAAAACCACTCTTTCAATTTGTCCAGGTGGTAACCCGCAGACCTCCAGCAGGCTGGGCTCTTGTCCCCATATTTGGTCATTGCTGGTGCTATTTTGAGTATGGTAACCTCCGGGGACCTGTCTGATTCCAGCCACCATTCTGCCTTGTCAGAGATGTTAACAGGGATTGGCGCTAAGGGAATGCCCCCATGAGAGTGGACAGGGACCCTAGTGCAGACCCAACAGTGGGTCTGGTTGAATCTCAGGGCATACTGATGGGCCATTCTCAGGAAGGTGTTAGCTCACAAGTCACGCAGGTTTATTAAATGTCTCGCCCCTTGTCCCTGTTTACCAGCAAGCCACAGTGTGATGGTCAGGCCGAGGGTGCTGATGCTGAGGCAAGCAGCTGGATCCATCCTCGGTGGGTGGAGTAGTGTCTTCTTCTCTCTCTGGTCCCTGTTCATTGGTTGTGGAGCCCTCTTGCAGCGGGTGGCATGTGTCCATTTAAGCCGTCCTTCCAGTTTCACAGCTGTCCAGGTTGTCAGCAGGATGAGGTAGGGGCCTTTCCAACTCGGGGAGAGGGAGTCCTTTTCGAGTGATCTTATCATGATGTAGTCCCTGAGTTGGAACGGATGAATGGGCACTGATTGGGATGTGGGCAATGCAGCCCTGACCTGGTCGTGCGTAACACTAATGCTCCTGCTAAGGGCCTGGACATACTGCAGGGCCTCTTGTGTCAGGAGAAGAGCTGTCTCTGTGGAGAGTTTAGGGGGCCTGGTATCGGAAGGCATGGGTCACCCCATAAGCATCTCAAAACGGGTGAGCCCAGTCATGTGGTTTGCCTGCACAGGTATAGTATACAGGGCAAGTGGCAAGGCGTCTGGCCTGGTCAGTCCTGTGTCCTGGGTGATCTTGGTCAGTGTGGTTTTAAGGGTGCTATTCATCCGCTCGACCATTCCTGATGACTGAGGTTGGTAGGGGGTGTGGTGTCGCCACGATATCCCTAGTGCCTCGCTAATGCTAGTCGTGAGCCTAGCAGTGAAGTGAGTCCCCCCGTCCATCTCTATGCTACCTGGAACTCCAAATCTGGGAATGACATCCTTCAGGAGGCATTATACTACCGTGTGTGCATTGTCCTTTTCTTGTGGGAAATGCTTCCACCCATTTGGAGAACAACTCTATGATGACCAGGATGTACTTGTAACCCTGTTTTTTGGGGCATGTGTGTGAAGTCAACCTGTAAGAGGCTGAAAGGTCCTTCAGGAACTGGCAGATGGTCATACTTGGCAATTGGCTTCCCTGCGTTGTTCTGCCAGCAGATGAGGCACTGTGATAGCAGGACTTGGGAAGCAGCAGTGAATCCTGGTGCATACCAGGACTGATTCAGTATGCATCATGCCTTCTTGCCAGTGTGGTCAATGCCGTGGGTTGCTAGGGCCAGTGTGTGCTCTTGGACAAATGATGCGGCCATCTGGGTGTATTAGCAGGTTAAGGGAAGGAGATTGTGTGGCCCCAGTGTGGGCCCAACTGTCCTTTCCCTGCTGTGGAGAAGTTTCTTGAGTAGCTCGCACTGCCTCCATGGGCTCAGGGAATACTGGGGTCTTTACTATTCTGGGATCCTGCAGGATGTAGATGGTGGGGTGCAGAGCGACTTCCGGGCTGCTGTGTCAGCTGAGGCATTCCCGAGGGTGACCGGGTCAGTGGCTGAGGTATGGGCACGGCATTTGATCATTGCTAGGGCTGAGGGTAACAGGACTGCTTCCAGGAGGTTAGAAATCAGCGCAGCGTGTTGTAGTGGCCTCCCTGCTGAAATGATGAAGTCTCTCTGTTTCCAGAATGTGCTGGAATTGTGAACGACTCCGAAGGCATATCTGGAGTCAGGATCAATGTTTGCTGTGTGTCCTTTAGCAATGACACAAGCCCTAGTGAGCACAAACAGCACCATAGCTTGTGCAGATGTGCCCCATCTGGCAGTGCAGCTAACTCTAGGACTGAGAAAGGAGTGCAGATGGCATATCCTGCCGGTGTGCAATGGTCTGAGGGCCTGAAGGAGGAGTCATCTGTATAGAGTATGAGGTCAGGGTTGTCTAGAGGTGTTTCAGAGCGGTCAAGGTGCGGGGTGACGACCTGCTGGACAAGGTCTAAACAGTCGTGGTCATCCGTAATGGTGGTCAGAGTGAGTGGGAGTAGGGTGGCGGGGTTAGGGGCAGGGGCACGTTGTAGGGACAGGTTGGCTTTAGGTAGTAAAGTGACCTCATAGCCAGTTCTCTGTATGGCAATGAAATGTTGCTGCTGGAATTGGAGTAATCTAGTTGCAATGATGTTAACTGGAAAACAGTTATCAGAGGAATGTCCTAATTCTCTACACAAAGCAACATTCTGACAGTATCGATGGATCATTTCTCTTTGCAGGGAGGTGCTAATGTCTCCTCTGAAGTGGGGAGTTGCTTCCATTGTCTTGTCCTGGGGGTAGCGCTCTTGCTGGTGCCTCTCTGTCTGACTTGTTCTTTGTGTGGCTTTGGTGTTGCTGGATTGTGAAGCTGCCCTCGGGGCTTTGAGATAGCTGTGGTGCTCTGTCATTGTTTGTGGGTGCTTGAAGTGTACAGGTATTCCCTTGTCTGCGAGTCCGGTCTAGTTTCACTTGTCAGCCTGCTTGGTCCGTGCTGAGGCATTCTGGGTGTTTTGGTACAGTTTGGCCAATTGTGGGCCTATTGTGGGTTGCCAGGGTGGCAGACCTTTTCTCACATACAATTACCAGGAATATTTGGAATCCTGAGAAGGATTCAAGTGAATCCTAGAGAGATGTTGCATGCCTTGGACTATTCACAGAAAGTGAATCTTAGCCAAGACATGGCTTGGCTGGTGGTGAGAAGGGCTCTACCTGTGAGATCGTTTATGCACGCCCGGACTCTCAGCCGCACCGCACGCTGCCCTCGAAGCGGCTGCGGGGGGGACGAGACTGTCACACACCTCCTTCTGGAATGTGCCTATGCAGAGGAAGTCTGGAGAGGAATGCAGTGGTATTTGTTGAGGTTCGTCCCGAGCAGCGCCGTGACGCGGGACTCCGTGCTCTACGGCCTGTTCCCCGGGACGCACACCGAGACGAACATCAACTGCGCCTGGAGGATCATCAACTCGGTGAAGGACGCTCTCTGGGCGGTCCGAAACCTGTTGATCTTCCAGCTGAAGGAGTTGACCCCGACTGCGTGTTGCAGACTGGCACATTCCAAGGTCCAGGACTACGTGTTGAGGGACGCGCTGAAGCTTGGGGCAGCTGCCGCCAAGGCGCGGTGGGGAAAGACCACCGTTTAACATCTGCCTGTCTAAAGAAAAGCAGGGGGCCCATGCAGTCATTTGGGCTCTGTTGACGCCTTAGCTCAATATATGAGTGAGAAATGCACTGATCTGTATGTAATAATGATAATTCGGAGCGGTGTATGTAAATGTGGAAATATGAATGGCATTACCTAATGTACAGTGTATCAAATTATTCTATGCATATTTTATGAATAAAGTATATTTTTGAAATAAAAAAAAATTCACAGAAAGTGAATGAACTATCAAGATTCATGCAGATATTCGTGGGAACTCTTGCAGGAATGTTAAGAAACATAGATTTACAATTTAAGGCTATACATCCCATTCTGCTAAATTAATCCAGTTAATTGGTCATTTTTATTTGTTAAAAAACGTGAAAACTTAATGAAAAGTTCTTTCAGTTAATCACTGGGTATTCAAATGTCTCTTCAGAATTAAAGATCATAACAAAACAGGGTGTCATTGTGGGATGTTGAATCTGTAATATGTGTTTGGTAAAATTTGGATGAACAATATTTCAAAGTGAATTTTATCATGTTAAGCACTAACACTTTCTGGAGAGTAAAGATTTGCCCTTGTGTGTTTTGCAACACTTAACCAAGCTTAGTTCTCTCGAATAAGCAGACAGGTTGATGCTAGAGTTGAGAGCTGTGGCAAAACATCAGAAATAATGCAGGCAGGAACACAGCAAGTAGGGCTAGAAAGTTAGCCAAAAACAATAAAAACAGGTAGAAAAGTTTTGTCAGCTTTTCTTAAAAAACGTTAACAAGTAAGTGTTGGTTCTGCAGAAAATGAGTCTGGGGAATCAGTATCGGAAGATAAAGAGATGGCAGATGAATTGGAAAGAGCTTGAATTTGACTTCACTCGAGAGGATAAAAGTAACACCCTGGAACTAGCTGTAAATCAGGAATTGAAAGGAGGGAGGAACTGAAAGAATTACAGTTACTAGGGAAGTAGTACTGAGTAAACTGTTAGAACTACGAGCTGACAAGTCTGATTTCATCCTCGACACTGAAAGACAAACGAGCGAGTGAAATATTTAATGTATCGGTTTTAATTTTCCAAAACTCATTAGTTTCAGGGTCGTTTCTTTAGATGAGAAAAGTCCTTTCGTGACACCGAACAGGAAACTGCAGACCGTTTAACTTAACATATATCGTAGGGAAAATGTTCAAAGCTATTATTAAAGATATCATGACAGGGCACTTGTACAAGTTCAAGGTAATCAGGCAGCGTGAATGTGTTTTTGTCAATGAGAAATAATGTTGTAATAATTTTTTGAAGAACGGCCTCTCCGCACTGCGACTGAGCTGATGGATCTCCAGTGCCCACGGGGAATGGAATCCCTTCCCTCAGCCCCTACATTTCCACAACTTCTCCGCAGTTCTGCTGACTTTTTGACTCTGACTCTGTGTTTCAAATGAACAATTGAAAGTGTGATCACACTCCGGAAACGTGTACAGTCACTCCCTCCTGCGAATAGTGTAATGTTTCTTCAGTCTGTGTAACTGGTTAAAGCTCCTTCCCACAGTCAGCTCACGGAGAGACACTCTCAGTCAGTGTAACTGGTTAAAGCTCTGCCCAGTCAGCTCACGGGGAGACTCTCTCAACAAGGGGAAAAGGCATACAAAAGTTGAGCAGCGAGACAAAATGCAAAGGCAATAAGATGTCGAACCACAGGGGAAAAAATATTGTGACTCTACTCTTTTTCTTCTTTTTGACATTTGGACACTTAAAATCTGTCAGTAACACCCGCATCTTAAAAGAACATACTGCGTATGTTTTCCGGTGTCAGCAAAACACCAGGTCCGCTCATCACAGTCCGCCAAAAAAGGCGCGCGATCTTCTTTTGATTGACCAATAGGAAGTACTGGAGGACCGGAAGGAGTCTAGTCCTCCCGCCAATCAGAGTCACCCCATTGTCTGAATGCGGAAGTTTGACCATGAGCTTCTGAAACTGCTGCTGTTTCTCTGAATGAAGATCGAGCCCATCACCCCAGAATCCAACTTCCTTCCTCTGTCCAATATCTGTGAGTACAGGTCACTGTTTTCTCGCCACCTTTTCCATTTTTAAAAAAAAAATTCAGGGGTTCAGTTGTTGACTTGCAGCAACTTAAAGGAAAGGGAGTGAATCGGGGTGGGAACAGACTCTGGAAACGTCTGTATCGCAATTGACGAAATAGACAGGCAGAAGGCTGGAAGAACAGAACAAGCCAGGTAGCATCAGGAGGTGGAGAAGTCCACGTTTCAGGTGTAACCATTCTTCAGGATTGGGGATGGGTGTAGCGGTGTCCTGGGGGCTGGGTGGTGAAGTGGGGATAGGTGGAGGGTCCGACCTGGTGGGTCAATGGGAGGAATAAATCTGGTTGATGACAGGGAGGAGTAGAATTGAGGGGGAGGGGCTGAGATTTTAAGATTAGAGAGCAAACTTTGAAAGCGAGAGGAGAAAGATTTTAAAAAGACTTGAGGGGCAGCATTTTTTTTTAAAAAGAGTGGTTTGTGTGTGGAATGAACATCCCGACACAGTGGTGGATGCAGGTACAGTAACAACGTTTAAAAGACATTTGAATAATTACATGAATAGGAAAGGTTCAGAGGGATATGGGCTAAACACAGGCAGGTATGACTAGTTCAGTTTGAGAACATAGTCAGCATGGATTAGTTGGACTGAAGGGTCTGTTTCTATGGTGTATGACCTCTGTAACTGTTCTGTACTGGTCTTAAAAGCCATTTTCTCACCTTCTCCCATAAACATCCTCCTCTTTGTAGTTCAAAGATCAGATGAACTCAGCCTTGAATATATTCAATGATCCCCTAACTGCAGGCAGGCATCCCCACTTCTGAACTCAATTCCACTTGCTAATATACCACTTGCATTGCTCGCTGCACCTGACAACTTGCATTGACAGTTGTAGAAGGACGCTGAGGCCCCTTTGTACATCCACACGTCATTCCTGATGAAGGGCCTGTGCCCGAAACGTCAACTCTTCTCCTCATCGAATGTTGGCTGAGCATTTCCAGCACCACACTTTAAGACTCTGATGTCCAGCATTTGCTCTCCTCACTTTCTCCATATCCCAATGTCACCATTTAAACAATGCACCTCTTTTCTGCTTTTTTTTAAACACCATGAAGGCTCTAACTTCACATTGGGGTACTATATTTGCCATGTGTTTGCCAATTGTGGTCTTCGGGAGACAGAGGGTAAACGTGGGGAACGGTTCGCCGAGCGTCACAGCTGGGTCTGCAGACCTCCCAATCACCACCCATTTTAATTCCCCTTCCCACTCCCTTTCTGACATGACCATGTTAGGCCACCTCCATTGCCACAACAAACCAAACTACAAATTGGAGGAACACCCAACATCTTCCACCTGGGAAGCCTACAGCCTGGAGGACTCAACACTGAGTTCTCCACTTTCAAATAACCTCCTTCCCCACTCCTCAAATCCCTCCCCAGGTTCTTCCCCACCCCCACCCCTCCCCTGCCACCAACCAGATTCCTTCCTCCCAGTGACCAACCAGTTTGTACCCTCTGCCTGTCTCCATCTATCCCCAATTCACCACCCTGCTCCCAGCACACCCTTATTCTGCACCTCTCCCAACACCCACCCCCAGTCCTGAACAAGGGTGACACCAAAGCAAGGAACATGTGCAATGTTTGTTGACACAGAGGAACGTATGCAATATGCTCCGTGGTGATGCTGGTATTATTGACTGATTTTGAAGTGTCCAAATACCAATAGGAGAAAAAAAAAGGTAGAAGCACAACTTTTATCCCCATCTGGCTCGATATTTTGTGGCTTTTGCATCTTGTCTGGCTGCTCAACTTTCTTATGTCTTTTGCTGCAAATGTGTTGCTGGTCAAAGCACAGCAGGCCAGGCAGCATCTCAGGAATAGAGAATTCGACGTTTCGAGCATAAGCCCTTCATCAGGAATAAAGGGCTTATGTCTTTTGTCTTCTTATGTCTTTTCCCTAGTGTAGGGGGTGAAGGTCTGCACTAGAAGGCCTAGGTTCAGGGTGAGAGCAGAAAGATATAAAACATACCTAAGGGGCAACGTTTCCATGCAGAGGGTGGTGTGTGTATGGAATGAGCTGCCCGAGGAAGTGGTGGAGGCTGCTACAATTAAAGCATTTAAAAGGTATCTGGATGGGTATATGTATAGGAAGGTTTAGAGGGATATGAGCCAAGTTCTGGCAAGTGGGACTGGATTAATTTAGGATATCTGGTTGGCATGGACGGGTTGGACCGAAGGGTCTGTTTCTGTGCTGTACATCTCTACCACTCTCAATAATAAAATGTATACTTTGACAAATTACAAACTATCTCCATGTTAATAAGGTTTAGTTACCACACACTTCACTAACCATTCTCAACAGGTCCTGACCCTTCAATGACTGAGGAACATCCGCCTCCAGAATGGTCACCGGCTCCTGCCTGCTGTACAGCCGGCCGGTGTGGCCGTGACACAGCAGCTGCACCAGGAAGGCGGCGGTGACCAGTGACGGGGGTCTGCCCCGGGCCGCACGGCGCCATTTTCCTAACGGCCGCCGCTTCCCCGCTCGAGCGACTTCTCCTCCCAACCGCCTTCACCCCCGCGTGACGTCTGCACGGGGGATGGGCGGGGCCGGGGGAGCCTCACCGTCACCAAGCAACAGCCACCTCGCGCTACAACTGCTGCTCCCTGAAGCGGGAAATCTGCATTTTAAAGGGACATGGACATTTAACGGGCTATTTCTGCAAATAAATTGAAATGGACAAGATTACATTTCAAAAGGATGGAGGCACATTCAAAGGGATATCTTAATATGCAAAATGACCCAGTAATATCTAAATGAATCTACATTTCGAAGAGACGTTGCCCTGTTTATAAGCAGAAATGACCCTTTAAGAGACAGTTATATCTAAAGGGGTAAATATACATTATCGAGGGGCAAGATTGCGCTTAGAGAAACCCAACACATTTAAAAGGCATAACTACATTTAAAGGGGCATTTTTATATTTAAAAAGATACATTGAAATCTCATACTTAAAAGTACATGGTAATATTGAGAAAGCATGACCATGTTCGACATAGTGCAGCCACTTTATAAGAGAAGGGATTTGGGCTGGGGCGCGGGGGATGATTAATTTTTAAGAAAATATGCAAGTTATTATGATTTGGAATGATCTTGAAGGGGCGATGGCACCAGTAAGTGGCAAAAGTTAATACAAAATTCTTGAAAAGAAAATGATTCCAGATATATGTAGATGCAGGGAAATAATTCAACAAAAGAGCCATTACAAATTTCTGGAGCAAACAATATCCTTTTGAGAGATATAAATGGGAGCATCAATATTTAAGTAGGAATTCCAATTTTTGTTCTCCCAAAATCTATCTTGTCAGGGTGCAGTGTAAGCCAGTACAATTTGTTATGCCACAGTAGGCCTTGCAACTCAACCTCATTGTGTCCTCACCCAATATTCATATCTGTGTGCTGAGTAGTCCAGTTTAAGGGAAAGAGGGGATGATGATGGCTCTGCCAGTGATGCTCACATTCCATGAACAAATAAAATAGATCACGGTGCTGCCATCACTGCATGTGTCAGAATTAAATGATCAGAAAAATTCTGAACTTACTACAAACAGTTTGTGCACAATGCCGTTATTTCTATTCATTCTTATCATTTTGATTGCGATTTAGTCTGTACCAAATTAAGAGCAGCCTTGGTTTACATGTAGAATTGCCAATTATCACAATCTCTTTGACATTCTTATATGTATTTAAATTAATCTTCAGATTGTTCACAACTGAATGACATTACCAGACTGAAAATTCACAGCCTAAAAAACGTCTTGGCATTTGATGAAGTTATTTGGGCAATAGCAAATGAAGTATCAAAGAAATACAAAGTTATGAGGAGAGATACATACCTTGTTTAACCAAATACAATGGCAGTGCAGAGAATTTCAGAAATGCACAATAAATATTCACAGTATACCCCTTATTTAATTCATTCAAGAATTTCAAATTGTGTTTGAGGCAATTCAACGGCAAATGGCAACTTTTTTTTGTTAATGCTTACCATAAATTGTGAATATGATTTTGATAAAAACAATCTATGTTTAATCCCAAATGGAGCAATTAAGTGCAAAGTTACTTTCAACCATTTAATAAAACACTGCAAATTTTATTTCATATGAAAATACAATCATTTTATAAAATCTTTACAAAGGAAATATATTAAACAAAATAGCTTTCCTGGATGTCAATATTGACAACAGTTATACAGCTATTATTTGGCAATCGACCAACTCATTAAAATAATTTCAGAATAAATTAGCTGTTTTATTATTATACATTGTGACATTTCAATTAAAATATCTCAAAGGAAATCTTTAACACAAAGCAAAAAGTTAGATAAAATTACAAAAATATCTTGCACAATTCACTTCAAATCATATCTGTTGAATCACAAAAAGATGATGCTCAATGTACCAAATGATAGACAATCACTAGTAATGAAGGAAAAACATTGTAAAGAATGTATATATCTCAATTATATCTTAAATGAATATCTACTCTGCCTTGGACAACAACAACTGAAAGTTTTTTTGACAAATTGAAAACTACAGTAGCAAAGCTTCAGAAAATCCACCACTGAGCCAAATCTTGAATAAAAGTTTTTTTTCAGGAAATCCTTTAATGATTTCAGGCTTCTCCAGCTTCAATTAGCTGAAGAAGAAAAAAAATGCATTTGGTTGGAGACGTGAATAGAAAAGAATCAAAGGGATATGGACCAAATGCTGGCAAATGGGTCACTAGATTAATTTAGGATATTTGGTTGTCTGGACTGAAGGATTTGCTTCTGTGCTCTATGACTTTATTTCTACATAGTCTGAATCAATTTCACAAAACTAGGCCATTCATCCTTTACAGCCTGTCTTGGGCTGTGGCCTAACTACACACATTTCAATGCAAGTTTCAGAAAGATTTCAGCAGCTCTTTCCAAAAAGTGAACATGCTTTCAGACTTTAGCAACGTTTCTGAATATATCAATGTAACTATTCTAAATGTTAAGGATCAGCCATTTCAGAATGTCATTTAAATGTAGAGCTATTCTAACAATAGGTGTGAATTCTGTTTGTGTCCCAATATCGAGTCAGACTGACATTGTTGTTTAAAAAGGTCTGCATTTAAAAGACATTCTTGAAGGTAATTTAAATCAAATTCTGGGATTATTGTACCAAAGAACAGAAGCCCATTCTAAAATATGAAAGATTTCATCTAAAATTGTTTAGTGAAGGACATCTCCATGACCGTGGACTCCTTTGGCTATAAATTCTGTGATCATGATCTTATTGTCCACGACCACCTGATGAAAGAGCAGCACTCTGAAATGGAGTGATCGGTAAAAATGTCTCATTTGGATCACCCAAGGTTAGAAATGGAAGCATATCTCTTCATGGTTACAGTTTGATTTGCCCTTTCAACGTTCTTGAAATTTAAGGTGTTCCATTGTAGTGTTCAATTCTGATCCATTAAAATCAGTATCCAGTCTCATCCGAGTGCAGAACCAACTCAACTGACAGAACAAACAACTTTTCGGTTTGATTTTTAGATGTGACATCTTCTCTCCCCGGTTCTCTGGTGACCCAACAGGACTACCAGAGCTGGAAGTACCACTCTCGAAATACGATTGCTGACCTACAGTTTTCTTGTGCTGCTGAACATAAGGATTTAAAAGCTGCTAGCCTGATCTCTCGCACAAAGAACAAAAACAGACTGTTCACCCGTGTCTGCGCAGAGGAGAAATTTCAGGAGGAACAGATCACAAAATAACAACCGTTACCAGTCCCACAACACGTTTCCCATGGACAAACTTAAAAATCTCACAACACCAGGTTATAAACCAACACATTTATTTGGAAACACTAACGTTTGGAGCATTGCTCTTTTATCAGGTTGGTTGTGGAGAATGCTAATTTACCCTTATTGTTCAGGATATGCACTGTAGAGTGGATTAGCTATGAGGAATACAAAGGGGGTGGGTCTGGGTGGCAATGGTGCTAAATGCCTTCTTAACCATCCAGTCTACCAGTTTTTTGCAGGTTGCATCACTCTGTACCCGAACTCTCCCATGTCTCTTTTAACTATACAAGTCCTGTCCTTTCTCATTTTAGCAAAATGCAACTCCTTGCTTTTATTCATACCTCTCTCATATACGCACACCCTAACACTCCCTCACACTCTCAGACTTATACTCCATCACACTTACACTTTACCAAGCATGCACGCACTCTTACATGCACTCTCACACACAAACTCACATCACACACACACACACACAACTCTGTGGAGTGAATTTTTATTGGCAGAATATTTGCAGATACTTTCAATTTTGCTCACAAAGCACATAATCTACAGGAAGTCAATCCATGTAATATTTTATATATTCCTACTTTAAAAACAGAACTAGTCTGATTCAAGATTGGGATACTGACAGACTCGAACCTCACAACTTTAATGTATTGTGTGAGCTGAGATGTCACTTTTTAAAAAAAAAACCGTAAGTCATCAAGAACATGACTTAGATGTCGTTCTTGGATTTACATATTAATGAGCCAAAACCTGCAAGATATCAGTTGCATGATGCTGTGAATTTTGCTATAAGATCTGTGTCATAGGATCCTGCTCCACAGCTACCTGTGGAAGGAGCAGCGCTCCGAAAGCTAGTGCTTCTTAATAAACCTGTTGGGACTATAATCTGGTCTTGTGTGATTTTTAACTTTATCCACTCCAGTCCGATACTGGCACCTCCACATCGTTTCTGGTGAACACAGCCCATACCTCCTAGTGCTGCCAGTAAACTTTACAATGCCAATGAAACAACACAGTACCTGCACTCCTGAAAAATTTACAATTTCTAGTGATACTATCTACCCATGCACCGCTCCATCTGATACACAACATTGAAAACTTAGTGCAGGAGGCTGAAAGAAATGAACAGCTTTAAAACAAAAACCTCTTAGAGCTCAAAGCTTTCAATGAGAGTCTGAGCCTGCGGTAAGTTCAGGTAATCTTTATTGTGACCCAACTTTGTTAAAGTTTCAGATCCCCCAGCAAAAAGGTGTAGAAAAAGTAGCTGCTTTTTAAACAGCTCAAGGTCAAAACATGCATACTCCCCCCCCCCCCCCCCCCAATCCCACCTCACTTTCTTTACTATTGGTCATCACCGAGTTGTCCCTTTGTAATCGGATCCTTGGTACAGCCGTAACCCGGAGGAAGTATTGCCTCACTCAGCAATTTCAACCCATACCCTGTCTCCAAGTAAGTTTCTGCCCACTCATCTGCCAGGGGCTGAGTGGGGGGGTGGGAGGAAAGAGGGGAGGTGTTGAGCAGAATAGTTTCTGGATTAGTGGTGCTGGAAGAGCACAGTAGTTCAGGCAGCATCCAAAGTGCAGCGAAATCGACGTTTCGGGCAAAAGCCCTTCATCAGGAAGGGCTGATTTATTCCTGATGAAGGGCTTTTCCCCACAAACATCGATTTCGCTGCACTTTGGATGCTGCCTGAACTACTGTGCTCTTCCAGCACCACTAATCCAGAATCTGATTTCCAGCATCTGCAGTCATTGTTTTACCTGAGCAGTATAGTGTTAACCACACAGCTGTGTGTGTCTGGAGTCACGTGTACGCTGGACCAGGTAAAGGATGCAGCTGGATGACTGAATGAATCCTTTCCCACAATGGCAGTTTCCTTCCCTAAAAAGAGCATGTGAGAATCAGATGGGCCCCCCACCCCAAAAACGGTTTCACTATCAGATTCTGAACTCCAGATTTCGGACCGAATTCCAATTCCGTGATCTGCCATGGGCTGGATTCAAACTCAGGAGTCCCCGGAACTGGGTTGATAGTCCAGTCCCTCATGGCACTCGGTTGTTGCTCCTTCAATCACCCTGCGATGGCACGTGAACTCGTTGGTGCCTCCGCAGGTGGGAGGAGCAGATGAAGGCCTTCCCACACACTGTGCAGCTGAAAGGCTTCTCCCCAGTGTGGATCCGCTGGTGGGTCTGAAGATTGGAGGAATCACTGAACCCCTTCCTGCACTCAGGACAGCTGAAGGGCCACTCCCCTGTGTGAACCCTCTGGTGTCTCAGCAGGATGGAGGAATTGCTGAAGGCCTTCCCGCACTCGGTGCAGGGGAATGGCCTCTCCCCCGTATGGATCCGCCGGTGGGTCAGCAGAGTGGTGGAATTGCTGAAGGCCTTCCTGCACTCGGGGCAGCTGAAGGGCTTCTCCCCAGTGTGGAGACGCTGGTGCTTCCACAAGTTGCTCACCTGACTAAACCCCTTCCCGCACTTGGGGCAGGTGAATGGCCTCTCCCCTGTGTGGACCCGCTGGTGAGTCAGCAGGTGGGAGGAATTGCTGAAGGCCTTCCCACACTCGGGGCAGCTGTAGGGCCTCTCCCCCGTGTGGACCCGCCAGTGGGTCAGCAGGTAAGAGGAATGTCTGAATGCCTTCTTGCACTCGGAGCAAGAAAACGGCCTCTCACCAGTGTGGAGTCGCCTGTGGGTCTGGAGGTTGAAGGAATTGCTGAAGGCCTTCCCGCACTCGGGACACGGGAACGACCTCTCCCCTGTGTGGACCCGCTGGTGAGTCCGCAGGGCTGAGGCCTGGGTAAAACCATTTCCACACTCAGGGCAGCTGAAGGGCCTTTCTCTGGTGTGACTGCGCCGATGAGTCTCCAGGGCAGATGGGACACGGAAGCCTTTCCCGCAGTCACCACACTTCCATGGTTTCTCCACAGGGCGGGATTCCTCAGGTTTCTCCATGGCCAAAGCTTCAGCCGCACACAAACGCGTTTAGAGCCCCTTCGCACCGTGATTTCCTCTTAACAGGCAATATAGCTGTTACACGCTCCACACTCAGTGCACTGCAACAGTAGGTTGGTTTTGAAATTTCTGTCTTCAGATCTTCAAACGCTGTAAAAAGAGAATATGAAAGTCATCACTGTCAGTCCAGGGTAGAAATTCAGAACAAGCAATTCTGCTTTCTGGTAAACATTCTTTTCTTATTATTCCACAAAATTGAAAGCGCCATCCCATTCGCTCTCTCCCCCTCTGTTCTCACTCCATTTAACTAATTCTCCTGAAGGTGCTGATTCAGGATCTTACAGGAGCATAAAAGCAAAAATGTCAAAGCTTATCTTTCTGAAACTCCACCTGAAAGTTAATATCTTTCACGTCATTGGCATAATGCTGAGAGTGAGCAGGTCTGATTTGGAAAGCAAAATAAAGTGTGCCAATTCAGGATGAACCTGCAATGCAGCTTCTTGAGGAACAATCTCAAGAAATGGTTAATATCCCCGGGAAAGGGAGCATAATGAGGCATCAAGGTATTAACACCGACACCAGAGAGAGAAACTGAACATACAGACGTGGCAAATGTTAGTGGAAAGCCAGAGTCATAGAGATACACACACAGAAACAGACACAGGCACTTCAGTCAAACTCTGCTGTGCTGACCAGATATCCTAAATTAATCTAGTCACATTTGCTAGCACGTGTTCCCTTTCCCTCTGAACCGTTCGTCTTGATTCACCCGCGAGATGCCTATTAAATGCTGTAATTGTACCAGCCTCCACTACTTTCTCTGGCAGGTCATTCCGTACACACATTCACACCCGCCCAAACCTTGTAAAAAAGTTGCCTCCTTAGGTCTCTTTTAAATCTCCACGCCCCCTTCCCCGCCGCCCTCACCCTAAACCAATCACCCTCTAGTTCTGGACTCCCCCACCCCAAGGAAAAGACTCTATCCATGCTCCTCATGATTTATAAAAGTCTATCAGGTTACCCGTAAAATTCTGGCGCGGGCTATCCTTCCGTCCCTCCTCACCCGGGCAATGAAGACACATACCTGAGTTTCCAGAGTCTGCTCCCTCCCTGGATTCACTCCAGTTGCTACCAGTGAACAGAGTGTCTCCCGCTTAGATTGAAGAGTTGCCCAGCGAAAGGGTTTTACTCTGAAAGAGCGGAGCCACTTCCGCGTTGTGACGTCATCGATGGGTCGAGGCGGTGCGGGAGAGGCAGGAAGGGGAGGAGCGACAGGGCGAAGAGACGCCTTGGGTCAGGGGCGGGGCGACTGGGTGGAGCGAGAGGCGGAGTGCGGCCGGGACAGTGGGAGGAGCAAGTGTCGAGCGACGGCCTCCGAGACGGGGCGTGACGCGACGAAGGGGCGGGGCGAACGGCGATTCCGCACTGCGCCTGCTCCGGATTGACGGCCCGCACTGCACTGTTTGCAAAAATCCTTTCCCTTCAGAGAATCCGCACAATGTAGAAGCAGGTCACCCAGCCCAATGAGACCACACCCTCTGAAGGGTAACCATCTACATCCAATCCCTTTCCCCTCCTGCCCGATATTTCCCCCCCCCCGAGTAGACCTCACCTGCACATACCTGGGCACTATGGGTAATGTAACATGGCGAATCCACCCTAATCTGCACATCCTTGGACTCTATGGGGCAATTTAGCATGGCCAATCCACCCTCACCCTTCACAGATTAACTACTCTCTGGGGAAAAAAAAGCTCCTCCTAATCTCTACCTTAAATCTACTCCCCCTAATTTTATGGCCGAGTCTCATTCGCCAGCAGAAACTACTCGACAGGGCAGGGAGCTGGTGGGTCTGGGTCTGGATGGCATGCTCTTCAGAGGGGTTGAATGGCCTACTCCCACACTGTAGAGATTGAATGATTTACTGCAGTCGTGTTTGTTCCGGATCACAGGGCGCAGAACCTCCCACCTTTCACCAAATCAAAAGACAAGTCCCACCCTGCGCTCTCGTATGTGGGTTATCTGTCTGCTTAATCGTTTCCAGTGAATACGGCCCAAATCCCGCTGCTGTCAGTAAACTTTAAAATGCTTAGGAAACAATGCAATTCCTGCGGTACTGAAAACCGTAAGGTTTCTAATGATAACAGTGACTGATTCACTCCTTCTGATGTCCAGCAGTGGAAATACAATGTTGGAGGCTGAAAGAAATGAGCAGTTTAAAACAAGAACCCACCTAACCCTTCACTCAGTTCCCCACTCAGCACACTGTACTTACTGCACTTCATCCCCACGGTGCAATGAATTCCCACTTTCCACTAAAATTCTGGATGTACTCATTCACTCAGTTGCTGTCCCACAAATTAAAGATTTCACTGTAACTTGTTCTATGCAACGAGCCAGAACTGATCAGGGACCTCGAAGTGAAGGAGCCATTGGGAAGTAGTGACCATAACACAATAAGTTTCAATCTGCAATTTGAGAGGGAAAGGGTACGATCAGAAGTGACAATATTTCTGTTGAATAAAGGGAACTATGGAGCTATGAGGGAGGAGTTGGCCAAAGTTCAATGGTGCAATACCTTATCAGGGATGACAGTGCAGGAACAATGGCAGATATTTCTGTGTATAATGCAGAAGATGCAGGATCAGTTCATTCCAAAAAGGAAGAAAGATCCTAGGAGGAGGCATGGGAGGCCGTGGCTGATGAGGGAGGTGAAGAAACATATGAAGTTAAAAGAGAAAAAGTATAACATAGCAAAGATAAAAGCTTCCCAGTCCTCCGTTTTCCCATTTAAAGAACAACAGAGGATAACTAAGAAGGAAATACACAGAGAAAAAATGAGGTACGAAGGTAAACTGGCCAAAAATATAAAGGAGGATTGTAAAAGCTTTTTTAGGTATGTGAAAGGCTAAAAAATGGTTAAGACTAAAATTTGGCCTTTGAAGACAGAAACAGGGGAATATATTACGGGGAACAAAGAAATGGCAGAAGAATTGAATTGGTACTTCAGATCTGTGTTCACTGGGGAAGACACAAGCAATCTCCCTGAGGTAACAGTGGCTGAAGGATCTGAACTTAAGGGTATTTGCCAGGAATTGGTGTTGGAGAGACTGTTAGGTCTGAAGGTTGTAAAAACAATGACTGCAGATGCTGGAAACAAGATTCTGGATCAGTGGTGCTGGAAGAGCACAGCAGTTCAAGCAGCATCCAAAGTGCAGCGAAATCGACGTTTTGGGCAAAAGCCCTTCATCAGGAATAAAGGCAGTGAGCCTGAAGCATGGAGAGATAAGTTAGAGGAGGGTGGAGGTGTGGAGAAAGTAGCATCGAGTACAATGGGTGAGTGGGAGAGGGGATGAAGGTGTTAGGTCAGGGAGGAGAGGGTGGAGTGGATCGGTGGAAATTGATAAGTCCTTGGGGCCTGATGGTCTACATCCCAGGGCACTGAAGGAGGTGGCTCGAGAAATCGTGGATGTGTTGGTGATTATTTTCCAGAGTTTGATAGGTTCAGGATCAGTTCCTGTGGATTGGAGGGTGGCTAATGTTGTACCACTTTTTAAGAAAGGTGGGAGAGAGAAAGCAGGAAATTATAGACCAGTTAGTCTGACCTCAGTGGTGGGAAAGATGCTGGAATCTATTATAAAAGATGAAATTACGACACAGCTGGATAGTCGTAACAGGATAGATCAGAGTCAGCATGGATTTAAGAAGGGGAAATCATGCTTGGCTAATCTTCTGGAATTTTTTGAGGATGTAACTCTGAAGATGGATGAGGGAGATCCAGTAGATGTAGTGTACCTGGACTTTCAGGAAGCTTTTGATAAAGTCCCACATAGGAGGTTAGTGAGCAAAATTAGGGTGCATGGTTTTGGGGGCAAAGTACTAACTTGGATTGAAAGTTAGTTGGCTGACAGGAAACAGTGAGTAGTGATAAACGGCTCCATTTCGGAATGGCAGGCAGTGACCAGTGGGGTACCGCAAAGATCGGTGCTGGGACCGCAGCTTTTTACGATATATATTAATGATATAGAAGATGGTATTCCTAATAACATTAGCAAATTTGCTGATAATACTAAGCTGGGTGGCAGGGTGAAATGTGAGGTGGATGTGTGGAGATTACAGGGTGACCTGGACAGGTTAGGTGAGTGGTCAGATGCGAGGCAGATGCAGTTTAATGTGGATAAATGTATGGTTATCCACTTTGATGGCAAGAACAGGAAGGCAGATTACTACCTCAATGGAATCAATTTAGGTCAAGGGGCATTACAAAGAGATCTGGGTGTTCTTGTGCACCAGTCAATGAAAGTAAGCATGCAGGTACAGCAGGTAGTGAAAAAGGCTAATAGCATGCTGGTCTTCATAACAAGAGGGATTGAGTATAGAAACAAAGAGGTTCTTCCGCAGCTGTACAGGGCCCTGGTGAGACCACATCTGGAGTATTGTGTGCAGTTCTGGTCTCCAAATTTGAGGAAAGACATTCTGGCTATTGAGGGAGAGCAGCATAGGTTCATGAGGTTAATTCCTGGAATGGGGGGACTACCTTACGCTGAAAGACTGGAGCGACTGGGCTTGTATACCCTTGAGTTGAGAAGACTGAGAGGGGATCTGATTGAGACATATAAGAGTATTAAAGAATTGGACACTCTGGAGACAGGAAGCATGTTTCCGCTGATGGGTGAGTGCTGAACCAGAGGACACAGCTTAAAAATACGGGGTAGACCATTTAGGACAGAGATGAGGAGAAACTTCTTCAGCCAGAGAGTGGTGGTTGTATGAAGTGCTCTGCCCCACAGGGCAGTGGAGACCCAGTCTCTCGATTCATTTAAGAAAGAGTTGGATAGAGCTCTCAAGGATACTGGAATCAAGAATCATGGAGATAAGGCAGAAACAGGATACTGATTAAGGATGATCAGCCATGATCACATTGAATGGTGGTGCAGGCTCAAAGGGCAGAATAGCCTACTCCTGCACCTATTGTCTATTGCTCTCAGTAAGGGCAAAACATCTTTGAAAGCTGCTCTGAAAGTGCTCTGACTCTTCTGCTTTCAGCAAAGCTGATTAGAGTTATAAAGCATGGAAACAGACCCTTCGGCCCAGCTTGTCATGCCAACCAATTTTCTTAATTAACCTAGTCACATTTGGCCCATATCCCTCTAAATCCTTCCTATTCATGTACCTATCCAGATGCCTTTTAAATGTTGTCATTATCTGGTAGTTTGTTACACACATGCACCGTCCTCTGCATGAAAACCTTGCCGGCCACGTCCCTTTTAAATCATTCCCCTCTCACCTCAAACATATGCCCTCTAGTTTTGGACTCCCCTACCCTGGGGAAAAGTGCTTGGGTATTTACCCTATCCATGCCCCTCATAAACATCTATAAGATCACCCCATAGCCTCCAATTCTCCAGGGAAAATATCCCTGGCCTCTTCAGCCTCTCACTGTAGGTCACAAGCATGGCAACAGCCTTGTAAATCTTCTCCAACCACTTCCAAAGTTTCACAATCTTTTTGCTATAACAGGGAGACCAGAACTGAACACAGTATTCCAAAAGTGGCCTAAAATAATGTCTTGTCCATATGAAAAATGCAACACCTCTCACTTCTCTAAATTAAACTCCATCTGCCACTCCTCAGCCCATTGGCCCACCTGAACAATTCTAATTTATAATAAACTCTCTTTCCTCTCTTATTCCCTAGAAGCTGAAAATCCCCATCCCACATACTCTCTGTCTATTTGCTGAACCTAATCCCTGCTGTACCTCATCTTGAAAGGTCTACTTCATGCTGACTAACAGGCCCACACTCTGGAGAGATCTAATTGAAACACAGAATGCTGAATGACCTGGACACAGTGGATGTTGGGACGATGTTTCCGTTGGTAGGAGAGACTCGGACCCAAGGGCACAGCCTCAGAGTAAAGAGAAGGTCTTTTAGAACATAGATAAACATGAAACTCTTCAGCCATATAGTGGTGAATCTATGGAATTCATTGCCATAGAAGGTTGCAGAGGCTAGGTCACTGAGTATATTTAAGACTGAGACATATGTTCTTGAGTACCAAGGGGATCGAGGATGATGGAGAGAAAGCAAGAGAATGGGATTGAGAAACCTATGAGTCATAATTGAATGGTATGAGCAGACTTGATGGGCTGAATGGCCTACTTTCTGCTCCTATGTCTTCTCGTCTCTTGCTGTCCTGGACACAGTAAGAGAACTGGGAACAGAAGTCGGCCATTTGGTCTTTCGAGCCTGCACCAGCATTGAACAAATCATAACTGGATATGAATCAAACTACATCTAAGTGGATAGGCTGGGACTTTTTCACTGGAGCACAGCAGGTTGCGAGGTGACCTTACAGACGTTTATAAAATCATGAAGGGTATAGATGAGGGGAATGGCGGGTCTCCTTTCTCTAGGGTGGTTTCAAGATTAGGGAGCAAAGTTTGACAGTGAGTGGAGAAAGATTTTAAAAAGACATGAGGGGCACCAGTTTTTTTTTTAAAAAAAAACACAGAGCATGGTTTGTGTGTGGAATAAATGTCCAGAGGAAGGATGCAGGTACCGTAACAACATTTCAAAGAAATTTGGACAAGTACATGAATAGGAAATGTTTGGAGGGATATGGGCCAAACACAGGCAGCTGGGACAAATTTAGTTTGAAAACATAGTCAGCATGGACTAGTTGGATGCAAACTGTTCTAAAACCATTTCCTTGCCTTCCCCCATCAACATCCACTGCTTTGATGTTCAAAAATCAGACGAACTCAGCCTTGAAGACATCCCCACTTCTGAACTCAATTCCTCTTGTTAACATACCGTGGTTTAGAAGAATAACATACAGAAGAATACAAGCCTTGCTGATTGCTTGCTGCACCTGTCTGACGACTGACATTGTCTAGTGAAGAAGGACGCTGAGACCCCTTTGTACATTCACACATCATTCCTGATGAAGGGCTCATGCCCAAAACATCAACTCTCCTACTCCTTGAATGCTGCCTGACCTGCTGTGCTTTTCTAGTGCCACACTTTGACTCTGATCTCCAGCATCTGCAGTCCTCACTTGCTCCACATCCCAATACATTACCATTTAAAGAATACACCTCCTTTCTGCTTTTTTTTTCACAGCAGGAGTTATAATTTTACATTGTGGTACTGCATTTGCCATTTGCGGAGGGTGAGCGGAGAGAGAGAGGATGGATGGGGAGAGGGAAATGGACATGGGCACTGTGGGTGGTAGGGTGGGAATGGACATGAGGAGCTGTGGATGGATGGGGGTGCTGAGTGTCGTGGGGGAACGGAGAGGAGGTGCTGTGGGTAGCAAGAAGGGAATAAGCGACCTCAAGGACATTCTTTTTATGCAGAGGGTGGTGTGTGTGTGTGGAACAAGCTGCTGGGGAAGATGTGTCCAATTACAATATTTAAAAGGCATCTGGGAGGGATATAGGCCAAATGGAACTTGGGACATTTGGTCAGCATGGATGAGTTGAACCAAAGGATCTGTTTCCGTGCAGTGTGTCTCTAGATGTCTATAACTCTATGATTGAAACCAAACCTTTTTACTGATAATCTTCCTGCTGGACTTTTGTAGTGCACCCAGTTTCAGGAGATTTGTGGTGGGTACAAGTGGCACATGTCTCCTCTCATGGGAATTCTGGAAAATATAAAGGGGCTGTTAAAAGTACTTCAACTTTGGGAACACGGGGTCTCGTGGAAGCAGGGCATTTGACAAACCTTTTCAGAGAAATTCTCTCCAACTGGTGGACTATAGACAGTTTTCCCACAGAATATTACACAGATATTAAGAATGTTATCATCTGTAAAACATTTTCCTGAAAAATGCAGAAGAATTCAACTTGCTAACATGAAACAAATGTTGGAAAGGAAACTGCCAAGATCAAAAGGCTGAAAAGGGTTGTCTCATACATATTCCTTCAATTAGTTTTGTATGTCTTAATTGTTAAGTCATACCTAGCACATGGAAAGATGGCTATGGTTTGTGGAGGTCAGTCATCTCGGCTTCCGGACAACTCTGCAGGAGTTCATAGGCCGAACCATCTTCATCAATGACCTTCCTCCATCATAAGTTCAGAAGTGGAGATGTCGCAATATTTGCAGATGTTCAGCACTATAAACAACTCCTCACAAACTGAAGCAGTTCTGTTAGAAATGCTACAAGATCTTAACCATATCCAATGGGCTGATGAGTGGCAAGTAACATGAATGCCTCGCAAATGTCATAAAATGACTATTCCCCAAAAGAGATAATCTGACCTATGATATCAACAATGTTACTGTCACTAAATACCCCACGATCAACATCCTTGGGGTTTACCATTGAATAGAAACTCAACTAGATGAACCATATATACACAGTGGCTACAACAGCAGGTCAGAGGCCAGAAATACTGCAGTGAGTAACTCACCTCCTGACTCTCCAAAATGTGTTCCAACTTCTACAAGCCACAAGTCAGCAGTGTAATGGAATACTCCCCACAAGCTTGGATGGGGTTGCAGCTTCAACTGTATTTGAAACGCTTCATACCATCCAGGTCAATGTTACCTGCTTGACTGGTACCATATCCACTGTTCAGAAGCAGTAGTGTGTCGTATCTACAAGATGCACTGCAAAAATTTACCAAAGCGCCTTACAAATCGCCTTTCAAACTAACAACCACTTTCATCTAGAAGGACCAGGAAAACAGATATGGGAACACAACCTCTTGCAAGTACCCCTCCAAGCCACTCACCATCTTGACTTGGAAATGTATTACTGTTCCTTCAGTGTCACTGGTCCAAATCCTGGAATTCCTTCCCTCAAGACGTTGTGGGTCACCGTACAGGATGTGGACAGCAATGGTTCAAGAAGGCAGCTCACCACCACATTCTCAAGGAGAACCAAATGCTGGCCAGCCAGCAACGCCCATGTACCAGAAGTAGATTTTAATAAATTATTGAAACAGAGGGTTGGAATCTGCAAACTAAAGACAATCAATGTTCAGAAGGGTCAGATGGAGAGCATTGATTCGGTGCTTATTTGAGAACAGAGAAAGAGTGATTATACTGACACTGAATTGGAACTAGAGTTTAGAGTTAAACATCTGTAGTGTTCCACTCAATGTATAAATCTAAAATCGATGAAAGATTTGTCCCTGACGTGTACTTCATTAATACGTGAATAGGACAATTAGGAAGGCATGTGGGATACTGGATTTCATGACATTAATGGCGCCTTCAGTTCCCACGATGCCATGCGATGGAGACACCGCTCTAGGGGGCCCTGGCAGTGCGCATGCGTGCGGTGAGGCAAAGTTCCTGAGAGAAATGGCGCCGGCGGCTGAAGGAACAAGAACAGAAACCGCTGGAAAAGCTGAGCAGGTCCGGCAGCTCGTGTTGAGAGAAATGTGAGGACGTGTTTCGGGTCCGGGGATCCTTCTTCAGAACAGGACCAGGTTTCAGAAACATCCCGGGGAGGTCGCCAGGTCCGAGCGCCAAGACCCGGCTCCTGCCCCCGGGGAGAGGAGACAGTGAGACAGGGTAGGATTGGGAACCGCGGGAGGAGGGAGACTGGGGAGTTTATAAACTCCTAGGGGGAGGCCTGAGGCCGCGAATAAAAACCTCCCCAGACCCACTTCACCACCGAAGGAGCTCTCGTGTTGCCCGGGCAACAGGGCGCCATCATTGTAAGGATAAGGCGCATGTTGACTTGGGGCGGGGAGCGCGGGCGGCCATCTTGGTGAGGGCACCATCAACCGTCACTTCCGGGAGAGAAATGACAGTTGGTGTCATTCAACTAGAATGTCCTCATTTCACTCTGAGAGACCTGGCCCTGAGCCTGGTCTGTGTGTCATTAACACAGGAAAAGGGAGTGGGAGGGAGAGAGAGAGAGATCTGGAATGACACGAAGGCGGACTGTGAATTTGAGGTGAATAAATCTGATCATTTGTGGCGCTGGAACAGAAACTGGGTACTTCCAAGATCGCAGTGACCAGGAGAGCATTGATGTGTTGATGTTATTTTCAGTTTGTAGACTGGGAAAAGAGAACACCAGGAGTGGAGGAAAGTCATGATGAAGATGGATTTGAAATTCTATACAGGAGGAGGGATAACTTGAGCCAGCACCCGGCCCATATCCCTCCAAACCCTTCCTGTTCATATACCCATCCAGATGCCTTTTAAATGTTGCAACTGCACCAGCCTCCTCCACTTCCTCCGGCAGCTCATTCCATATACTTACCATTCTCTGTGTGAAAAAGTTGCCCCTTAGGTCTCCTTTAAATTTTTCCCCTCCCATCCTAAACCTATGTTCTATTGTTATCGACTCCCTTACCCCAGGGAGGAGACTTTGTCTATTTATTCTATCCTCATCATTTTATAAACCTTTATAAGGTCACCTCTTAGCATCCAACTCTCCATGGAAAACCGCCAGCCTGTTTAACTTCTCCCTGTAGCTCAAATCCCTCAACCTTGGCATCATCCTTGTAAATCTTTTCTGAACCATTTCAAGGTTCATACATCCTTCTGATAGGAAGGAGACCAGAATTGCATGCGATATTCCAAAAGTGACCTAACCAGTGTCACGTACAGCCGCAACATGACCTCCCAACTCCTGTACTCAATACTCTGACCGGTACAGGAAAGCATACCAAACACCACCTTCACGATCCTATCTAATTGCGACTCTACTTTCAAGGAGCTACGAATCTGCACTCCAAGGTCACTTTGTTCAGCAACACTCCGTAGGACCTTACCATTAAATAGTTCTGCTAAGATTAGCTCAGGATTTGCCAATTGCATGACCTTGGACCATAGTTTGGGGTGTGGGTTACCAGCACCGGAATTTGTAAATGTTTAATCCCATCAATTTTCCCAACACCATTTCCCCACAACTACTCATTTCCTTCAGTCCTGCTCTCAATGGACCTTGTGTTTCCCAACATTTTGGGGATGTTACCTGTGTCCTCCTTTGTGATGATAGAAGCAACATGTGTGGTTAATTGATCTGCCATCTCTTTGTTCCACATGAGAACTTTGCCTGTTCTAGTTGTTATTGTTTTCTCTAATCTTTTTTTGTCTTCACATACCCATTTTTGCCTTTTGATCAATCTTTTTGTTGAAACCTGAATTGCTGCCAGTCTTCAGATCTGCCACTTTATTTTTAGTCAATTTGCACGCCACTCCTTTGGATCTAGTCCTATCCATCATGTCCCTTGTTAGCCATGTCTGTGCCACCTTCTGTGTTTTATTTTTTCAGACAGGAATGGACAACTGTTGCAGTTCTTCCAAGTGCTCTTTAAATGTTTATCATTTCTTTCAATAATGTCCCCTCATTTGTTGTGGCCTGTTTGTGCCTCTGCCGTTGTAATTTCCTTGCTTTAGATTTAAGTCCCCAGTCACAGAATCACCTCTGTTCCTCTCTATTTTAATGGAAAGTTCTTTCATTCAGTTCTACACTCTTCTGCAAGATACCTCGTCCAGCTACATTGCCAATTATTCCCTTCTCATGAAGAAATTAATATTTTGGAATTAAATTGCCATTGTTCAGCAGAACCATGGCCACTTTTGGAACGTTGTGTGCAGTCCTGGTGTCACTCCTATCAGAAGGATGTTGTGAAACTTGAAAGGGTTCAGAAAGGATTTACTAGGATGTTGCCAGGGTTGGAGATTTGATTGATAGGGAGAGGCCAAGCAGACTGAGGCTGTTTCCCCTTGTGCACTGGAGGCTGAAGTTGATAAAATCATGAGGGGCGTAGATAGGGTAAATAATCAAAGGTCTTTTCCTTGAGATGGGATACTTCAGAATGTAAGGGTAATAGGTTTAGGGTGGGGAAGGAAAGTGAAAAAGTTGCCCCTCACGTCCCTTTTAAATTCAAAGGGCTGTATGTGTAAGGAACAAGCTGCTGGAGGAAGTGGTGGAGGCTGGTACAATCACAACATTTAAAAGGCCATCTGGCTGGATATATGAATAGGAAGGGGGTTAAAGGAATATAGGCCAAGTGCTGGGAAATAGGCCTAGATTGATTCTGGATATGTGGTCGGCTTGTTCGCTTTCTCTCTGGTGTCGGGGTCAATACCTTAATGTCTCGTTTTCTCCCCCTTCCTGGGGACGTTAACCATTTCGTGTCTCATTGTTCATCAAGAAGCTGCGTTGCAGGTTCACCCTGACTTGACAGGTTTTGCTTCCCAAAATCAGACCTGCTCACTCTCAGCAATATTCCAGCGTTGGGAAATAAACTAACTTTCAGGTGGAGCTATCCAAAATTCAGAGAGATGTCAGTCTTGATATTTTTGCTTTTCTGCTCCTGTAAGATCCTGAATCAGCACCTTCAGGGGAATTAGAGTGGATTGAGAACAGAGGGAGAGTGAGAGAGAGAGTGGGATGATGCTTTCATTTTTGTGGAATAACAAAAGAAAAGAACGTTCTGCAGAAAGTAGAGTTGCTTGTTCTGAATTTCTACCCTGGACTGACAGTGATGACTTTTGAAATTTTTTTTTACAGAGTATTTGAAGATCTGAAGACAGAAGTTTCAAAGTCAACAGATGAAGGGCTTATGCTTGAAACATTGACTTTCCTGCTCTTCAGATGCTGCCTGACCTGCTGTGCTTTTCCAGCACCGCACCTTTCGACACTGAGTGTCCAATGTCTGCAGTCCTCACTTTGATGTCAATGTCTGACAGTCACTCAATCCATTGGAAACACAACAATTTTCGACTGTGATTCTGTGAGAAGGAGCAAAGCTTTTTGGTTCCTGTTTCTATATGTTTTCAGAATCAGTGGGACTGGATGAGAGACCCGACTGTTGCAGTGCACTGAGTGTGGAGGCAGAAATAGTCATACGACTTGGAAAGAGGAATTCACAGTAGGGAGGGGCTCTACACATGTTTGTGTGCAGCTGAAGTTTTGGCCATGGAGAAACCTGAGGGACCCTGCCCCGTAGAGAAACCATGTAAGTGTGGTGACTGTGGGAAAAGTTTCCATTTCCCGTCTGCCCTGGAGACTCATCGGCGCACTCACACCGGGGAGAGGCCGTTCCCCTGCACAGAGTGTGGTAAGACCTTCAGCAATTCCTCTGACCTACTGAAGCACCAACGGGTCCACACGGGGGAGAGACCCTTCAGCTGTCCCAAATGTGGGAAGGGCTTTACCCAGGCCTCCAGTCTGCTGGCCCACCGGCAGGTCCACACCGGGGAGAGGCCGTTTCTTTGCACCAAGTGCGGGAAGGCCTTCAGCAATTCCTCCGCCCTGCTGAGGCACCAGCGCGGCCACACGGGGGAGAGGCCCTTCAGCTGCCCCAATTGTGGGAAGGCCTTCAGCAATTCCTCCGACAGGCTAAAGCACCAGCGGGTCCACACAGGGGAGAGGCCCTTCAGCTGCCCCGAGTGCGGGAAGGGCTTTACCCACACCTCCACCTTGCTGACCCACCGGCGGGTCCACACCGGGGAGAGGCCCTTCACCTGCCCCAAGTGCGGGAAAGCCTTCAGCAATTCATCCGACAGACTGAAGCACCAGCGGGTCCACACTGGGGAGAGACCCTTCAGCTGCCCTGAGTGTGGGAAGGGCTTTACACAGGCCTCCACCCTGCTGGCCCACCAGCGGGTCCACAGTGGGGAGTGGCCATTCACCTGCTCTCAGTGTGGGAAGGGATTCACCCGCTCTTCCCACCTGCAGAGGCACCAGCGAGTTCACATGCCATGGCAGGGGGATTGAAGGAGCAATGGCAGAGTCCCATTATCGACTGGACCCCTGGGTTTGAATCCCGTCATGGCAGATGGCGGAATTGGAATTCGGTCAGAAGTCTGGAGTTCCGAATCTAACGATGAAACCATTTTTTGGGGGCAGGGGCGTGAGAGCCCCCATCTGATTCACTCATGCCCTTTTTAGGAAAGGAAACTGCTGTTGCAGGAAAGGATTCACTCAGTTGTCCCAGCTGTATCCTTTACCTGGGTGGCCTACATGTGACTCCAGACCCACAGCAGTGTGGTTAACTCCCCCACCTGCAGAAATGAACAGGGAGAAACTTGCTTGGATACAGGGTCTGGGTTGAAATTGCTGAGTGAGGCAATACTTCCTGCGGGTTAAGGCTGTACCAAGGACCCAATTACAAAGGGATAACTCAGTGCTGACCAATAGTAAAGAAAGTTGGGAGTGGGGGGACTGGGTACGCTTTGAACTTGAACTGTTTTTTAAAAAAATAAGCTACTTTTTCTATGTCTTTTTGCTGGGGGGGATCTGAAGCTGCAATAAAGTTGGGTCGCGATAAAGGTCTATGGGGTGAATTTGCATTTGCAGTACATTCAATTTTGATCAAAAAGCACACAACCTGCAGGCAGTTGATATATGTAATATTTGTAAATTTCTACTTTAAAAATAGAACCAGTCTGATTCAAGATTGGGATACAGACAGATTCAAACCTCGCACATTTTGTTGTTGTCTGACCTGAGATGTAACCTATTTATATAAAACCTTAAGTCATCTCGAGAATCTGACTTCAAAGACTTTCTGGGATTTACACATTAACGAACTAAAACTTGCAACCTATTCTAAAAGACAAAAGACTTAACAACAATCTAGGTTTGTTCAATATATCCGATCAGTTGTACTATACTGTGATCTTTTGCTATAAATTCTGTCTTATGATCCTGCTCCACAGCTTCCTGGTGAAGGAGCAGTGCTCCGAAAGCTAGTGCTTCCAAATAAACCACTATAACCTGATGTGTGATTTTTTTTAAACTTGATCCAACCCAGTCCATCTCTGGCCCCTCCACATCATTTCTAGTGAAGGCAGCCCACTTACTGCTGGGCTCAGAATGTCATTGAAAGCTTTGAGCTCCAAGAGGTTTTTGTTTTAAAGCTGCTCATTTCATTTCAGCCTCCTGCACTAAGTTTCCAATGTAGTGGAGCAGTGAATAAGTAGCTAGTATCGTTAGAAATTGTAAATTTTTCATGAGTGCAGGTACTGCGTCATTTCATCAGCATTGTAAAGGTTACTGGCAGCACTGGGAGGTGTGGGCTGCCTTCACTAGAAATCCTTGCTGGTGCCTCTCTGTCTGACCTGCTGATTGTGTGGCTTTGGTATTGTTGGGTTGTGAAACTGCCCTTGGGGCTTTGAGATACCTGCGGTGCTCTGTCATTGTTAGTGAGGTTGAAGTGTATTCCTTTGTCCGTGTGTGCTGTCTGGTTTGGCTTGTGAGCCTGCATGGGCATTCTGGGTGTTTTAGGTACAGTTTGGCCAATTTTGCTTTTGTGGGTTGGCAGAGTGGCAGATCTTTTTCCACAATCTCTTTCCCCCCCCCCCCTCACTTTTCTTTTAGTTTTGCTTAGGGGAGGGACGAGAAGGGACAATGTAGCCTAGCCGGAGTCAGGGGGATTGTCGGGTGGGGGTCGCGGTATCAGACAGATAGCTCTCAGTATCCAAGTCTGGACCAGGAGAGGCTATTTTGGGGGCAGGGATGTTCTCCCAGTGGAGTTGTGCTAGCTGAATGGTGAGGGGGACAGAGGGTAACAGAATTGTACATAGGCATGAACAGCACAGTCGGATAGCCATGGCTAGCACTCTAAGCCCGGCAATGATAGCGATGAGAGCTATCAGTCCCTGCAGTCAGGCTCTGCGCGTGCCCTCTTTCACAGCGAGTAGGTAGTCCAGGGCCATCCTGTTCTGCAGAGTCACAGTACAGATGGCAACAGCCTCCACATTCAGCTGGGTGAGTGTGTCTGCTGTGGAGTTTGCCACCTCCTGTACTGTGACAGCTAGTTTGTGGGCTTCTACCTGTAACTGTAAGGTTGCAGTGTGGGGTGACATCAGGTAGAGAGCTGCTTCAATGGCAGGGAGGGCTCGTCTGCTGCGTGGCATGGGCTTTGGGAAGGGAGGGGACTGGGAGTGATAAATGAATGGTACCGCACACCCAACATTGTAGCTCCCAGTCCAGGGCAACAGCAGCCAGGGGTAGGCTTTGTAGCCACAGATAAAATAGGTGCCATTGTCGGTCTGGAGATGGAGTGTCTGGGTCCCTGTCCAGCTGGTGAGGAAGGGAGTATTCTGGGTGATCCTGTTGAGGACCTGTTGGTTTAAAATGCTGCCTACTGCAGTGGATCGGCGTGCTGTGGGAGTTAGAAGCAGGAAGTCAGTGCACCAGCTGCAGCCAGCTTCCCATCCGGGTGGCTGTGTGTGTTTCAAACAGAAGGATCCCGCGGGTGGTCCGTGTGGGCTGGTGTCAGCAATGGTCAGGGCTCGGGGCTCATGGGAGGGGTTGTAGGCCGGGTTAAACGACTCTTTATATTTGTCCAGGTGGTAACCCGCAGACCTCCAGCAGGCTGGGCTCTTGTCCCCATATTTGGTCATTGCTGGTGGTATTTTGAGTGTGGTAAGAAAAGCTGACAAAACTTTTCTACCTGTTTTTATTGTTTTTGGCTAACTTTCTAACCCTACTTGCTGTGTTCCTGCCTGCATTATTTCTGATGTTTTGCCACAGCTCTCAACTCTAGCATCAACCTGTCTGCTTATTCGAGAGAACTAAGCTTGGTTAAGTGTTGCAAAACACACAAGGGCAAATCTGTCCTCTCCAGAAAGTGTTAGTGCTTAACATGATAAAATTCACTTTGAAATATTGTTCATCCAAATTTTACCAAACACATACTACAGATTCAACATCCCACAATGACACCCTGTTTTGTTATGATCTTTAATTCTGAAGAGACATTTGAATACCCAGTGATTAACTGAAAGAACTTTTCATTAAGTTTTCACGTTTTTTAACAAATAAAAATGACCAATTAACTGGATTAATTTAGCAGAATGGGATGTATAGCCTTAAATTGTAAATCTATGTTTCTTAACATTCCTGCAAGAGTTCCCACGAATATCTGCATGAATTTTGATAGTTCATTCACTTTCTGTGAATAGTCCAAGGCATGCAACATCTCTCTAGGATTCACTTGAATCCTTCTCAGGATTCCAAATATTCCTGGTAATTGTATGTGAGAAAAGGTCTGCCATCCTGGCAACCCACAATAGGCCAAACTGTACCAAAACACCCAGAATGCCTCAGCACGGACCAAGCAGGCTGACAAGTGAAACTAGACAGGACTCGCAGACAAGGGAATACCTGTACACTTCAAGCACCCACTAACAATGACAGAGCACCACAGCTATCCCAAAGCCCTGAGGGCAGCTTCACAATCCAGCAACACCAAAGCCACACAAAGAACAAGTCAGACAGAGGCACCAGCAAGAGCACTACCCCCAGGACAAGACAATGGAAGCAACTCACCACTTCAGAGGAGACATTAGCACCTCCCTGCAAAGAGAAATGATCCATCGATACTGTCAGAATGTTGCTTTGTGTAGAGAATTAGGACATTCCTCTGATAACTGTTTTCCAGTTAACATCATTGCAACTAGATTACTCCAATTCCAGCAGCAACATTTAATTGCCATACAGAGAACTGGCTATGAGGTCACTTTACTACCTAAAGCCAACCTGTCCCTACAACGTGCCCCTGCCCCTAACCCCGCCACCCTTCTCCCACTCACTCTGACCACCATTACGGATGACCACGACTGTTTAGACCTTGTCCAGCTGGTCGTCACCCCGCACCTTGACCGCTCTGAAACACCTCTAGACAACCCTGACCTCATACTCTATACAGATGGCTCCTCCTTCAGGCCCTCAGACCACTGCACACTGGCAGGGTATGCCATCTGCACTCCTTTCTCAGTCCTAGAGTTAGCTGCACTGCCAAATGGGGCACATCTGCACAAGCTACGGTGCTGTTTGTGCTCACTAGGGCTTGTGTCATTGCTAAAGGACACACAGCAAACATTGATCCTGACTCCAGATATGCCTTCGGAGTCGTTCACAATTTCAGCACATTCTGGAAACAGAGAGACTTCATCATTTCAGCAGGGAGGCCACTACAACACGCTGCGCTGATTTCTAACCTCCTGGAAGCAGTCCTGTTACCCTCAGCCCTAGCAATTATCAAATGCCGTGCCCATACCTCAGCCACTGAGCCGGTCACCCTCGGGAATGCCTCAGCTGACACAGCAGCCCGGAAGTCGCTCTGCACCCCACCATCTACATCCTGCAGGATCCCAGAATAGTAAAGACCCCAGTATTCCCTGAGCCCATGGAGGCAGTGCGAGCTACTCAAGAAACTTCTCCACAGCAGGGAAAGGACAGTTGGGCCCACACTGGGGCCACACAATCTCCTTCCCTTAACCTGCTAATACACCCAGATGGCCGCATCATTTGTCCAAGAGCACACACTGGCCCGAGCAACCCACGGCATTGACCACACTGGCAAGAAGGCATGATGCATACTGAATCAGTCCTGGTATGCACCAGGATTCACTGCTGCTTCCCAAGTCCTGCTATCACAGTGCCTCATCTGCCTGCAGAATAATGCAGGGAAGCCAGTTGCCAAGTATGACCATCTGCCAGTTCCTGAAGGACCTTTCAGCCTCTTACAGGTTAACTTCACACACATGCCCCAAAAAACAGGGTTACAAGTACATCCTGGTCATCAGAGACATGTTCTCCAAATGGGTGGAAGCATTTCCCACAAGAAAAGGACAATGCACACACGGTAGTATAATGCCTCCTAAAGGATGTCAGTCCCAGATTTGGAGTTCCAGGTAGCATAGAGATGGACGGGGGGACTCACTTCACTGCTAGGCTCACGACTAGCATTAGCGAGGCACTAGGGATACCGTGGCGACACCACACCCCCTACCAACCTCAGTCATCAGGAATGGTCGAGCGGATGAATAGCACCCTTAAAATCACACTGACCAAGATCACCCAGGACACAGGACTGACCAGGCCAGACGCCTTGCCACTTGCCCTGTATACTATACCTGTGCAGGCAAACCACATGAGTGGGCTCACCCGTTTTGAGATGCTTAGGGGGTGACCTATGCCCACCGATACCAGGCCTCCTAAACTCTCCACAGAGACAGCTCTTCTCCTGACACAAGAGGCCCTGCAGTATGTCCAGGCCCTTAGCAGGAGCATTAGTGTTACGCACGACCAGGTCAGGGCTGCATTGCCCACATCCCAATCAGTGCCCATTCATCCGTTCCAACTCAGGGACTACATCATGATAAGATCACTCGAAAAGGACTCCCTCTCCCCGAGTTGGAAAGGCCCCTACCTCATCCTGCTGACAACCTGGACAGCTGTGAAACTGGAAGGACTGCTCAAATGGACACATGCCACCCGCTGCAAGAGGGCTCCACAACCAATGAACAGGGACCAGAGAGAGAAGAAGACACTACTCCACCCACCGAGGATGGATCCAGCTGCTTGCCTCAGCATCAGCACCCTCGGCCTGACCATCACACTGTGGCTTGCTGGTAAACAGGGACAAGGGGCGAGACATTTAATAAACCTGCGTGACTTGTGGGCTAACACCTTCCTGAGAATGGCCCATCAGTATGCCCTGAGATTCAACCAGACCCACTGTTGGGTCTGCACTAGGGTCCTTGTCCACTCTCATGGGGGCATTCCCTTAGCGCCAATCCCTGTTAACATCTCTGACAAGGCAGAATGGTGACTGGAATCAGACAGGTCCCCGGAGGTTACCATACTCAAAATAGCACCAGCAATGACCAAATATGGGGACAGGAGCCCAGCCTGCTGGAGGTCTGCGGGTTACCACCTGGACAAATTGAAAGAGTGGTTTTACCCGGCCTACAACCCCTCCCATGAGCCCCCAGCCCTGACCATTGCTGACACCAGCCCACATGGGCCACCTGCGGGATCCATCTGTTTGAAACACACACAGCCATCTGGATGGGAGGCTGGCTGTAGCCAGTGCATTGACTCCCTGCTCCTAACTCCCACACACGCCAATCTACTGCAGATGGCAGCATTTTAAACCAACGGGTCCTCAACAGGATCACCCAGAATACCACCTTCCTCACCATCTGGACAGGGACCCAGACACTCCATCTCCGAACCTACAATTAGATTAGGTTTCCAGGCACCATTCCGCCATGTCAGAGATATTTAAGGGGTTTGAGGCTATGGAAATGCCCCCCCGTGAGAGTGGACAGGGATCTAGTGCAGACCCAGCAGCGGGTCTGATTAAATCTCTGGGCATACCCATGGGCCATTTTGAGGAAGGTGTTGGCCCGCAAATCACAGTGGGTTATGAAATGTGCTGCCCCTTGGCCCTGTTTACCAACAAGCCACAGTGTGATGGTCAGACAGATCAGATGGTGATGGCTGCCGCGAGCAGCTGGATTCATCCTCGGTGGTCGGAGTGGTGCCTTCCTCGGTGTGGTCCCTGTTCATAGGTTGTGGAGCCCTCTTGCAGCGGGTGGTATGTGTCCATTCGGGCCATCCTTCCAGTTTCACAGCAGTCCGGGTTGTCATCAGGATCAGGTATAGACCTTTCCACCGAGGGGAGAGGGAATCTTTTTGTGGTGATTTTATCATGACATAGTTCCCGGGTCAGAACGGATGAATGGGCACTGATTGGGGTGTGGACAACGCAGCCCTGACCTGGTTGTGTGAGCACTAATGCTCCTGCTAAGGACCTGGACATACTCTAGTGGGGCCTCTTGTGTCAGAAGCAGGGCTGTGTCTGTAGTGAGTGTCAGGGCTCTGGTGGCAGTGAGCATAGGCTGCCCCATAAGTCCTTGAAAAGGGGTGAGCACAGCTGCTCAGTTTGGCTGTGCATGTGTAGCACAGAGGGCAAGTGGCAAGGTGTCTGACCAGGTCAGTCCTGTTTTCTGGGTGGTTTTAGTCAGTGTGGTCTTCAGGATGCCACTCATCCGCTCGACCATGCCTGACGGCTGGGGTTGGTAGGGAATGGGGTGTTGCCGTGGTATCCCTAGTGCCTCGCTAATGCCGGTCACAAGCCAAGCCGTGAGTGAGTTCCTCTCTCCGTCTCTATGCTGCTGGGAACTCCACATCTGGGGATGACATCCTTTAGGAGGCATTATACTACCGTGTGTGCATTGTCCTTTTCTTGTGGGAAATGCTTCCACCCATTTGGAGAACAACTCTATGATGACCAGGATGTACTTGTAACCCTGTTTTTGGGGCATGTGTGTGAAGTCAACCTGTAAGAGGCTGAAAGGTCCTTCAGGAACTGGCAGGTACTTGGCAACTGGCTTCCCTGCATTGTTGTGCAGGCAGATGAGGCACTGTGATAGCAGGGCTTGGGCAGCAGCAGTGAATCCTGGTGCATACCAGGACTGTGTTACAGTGTGTATCATGCCCCTCTTGCCCGTGTGGCCAATGCTGTGGGCTGCTAGGGCCAGTGTGTGTAGGTGGGCACTTGGGCAAATGATGCGGTCATCAGGGTGTATTAGCAGGTTGAGGGAAGGAGATTGTGTGGCCCCAATGCAGGCCCAACTGTCCTTTTCTTGCTGTGGAGCAGTTTCTTGGGTAGCTTGCACAGCCTCCATGGGCTCAGGGAATACTGGGGCCTTCGCTATTCTGGGGGCCTGCAGGATGTAGATGGTGGGGTGCAGTGCAACTTCCGGGCTGCTGTGTCAGCTGAGGCATTCCCGAGGGTGACCGGGTCAGTGGCTGAGGTATGGGCACGGCATTTGATAATTGCTCGGGCTGAGGGTAACAGGACTGCTTCCAGGAGGTTAGAAATCAGCGCAGCATATTGTCGTGGCCTCCCTACTGACGTGATGAAGTCTCTCTGTGGATGACTCCGAAGGCATACCTGGAGTCAGGATAAATGTTTGCTGTGTGTCCTTCAGCAATGACACAAGCCCTAGTAAGTGCAAATAGCTCTGCAGCTTGTGCAGATGCGCCCCATCTGGCAGTGCAGCTAACTCTAGGACTGAGAAAGGAGTGCAGATGGCATACCCTGCCAGTGTGCAGTGGTCTGAGGGCCTGAAGGAGGAGCCATCTGTATCGAGTATGAGATCAGGGTTGTCTAGAGGTGTTTCAGAGCGGTCAAGGTGCGGGGTGACGACCTGCTGGACGAGGCCTAAACAGTCATGGTCATCCGTAATGGTGGTCAGAGTGAGTGGGAGCAGGGTGGCAGGGTTCGGGGCAGGAGCACATTGTAGGGACAGGTTGGCTTTAGGTAGTGAAGTGACCTCAAAACTAATTCTCTGGATGGCAGTAAAATGTTGCTGCTGGAAATGGAGTAATCTAGTTACAATGATGCTAATTGGAAAACAGTTATCAGAGGAATGTCCTAATTCTCTACACAAAGCAACATTCTGACAGTATCGATGGATCAGGAGCTTCCATTCCTCTTCGCAGGGAGGTGCTAATGTCTCCTCTGAAGTGGTGAGTTGTTTCCATTGTCTTGTCCTGGGAGTAGTGCTCTTGCTGGTGCCTCTCTGTCTGACTTGTTCTTTGTGTGGCTTTGGTGTTGCTGGGTTGTGAAACTGCCCTCAGGGCTTTGGGATAGCTGTGGTACTCTCATTGTTAGTGGGTGCTTGAAGTGTACAGGTATTCCCTTGTCTACAAATGCTGTCTAGTTTCGCTTGTCAGCCTGCTTGGCCCTTGCTAAGACATTCTGAGTGTTTTGATACAGTTTGGCCAACTTTGCTTTTGTGGGCTTATTGTGGATTGCCAGGGTAGCAGATCTTTTCCCACATACAATTACCAGGAATACTTGGAATTCTGAGAAGGATTCAAGTGAATCCTCGAGAGATGTTGCATCTCTTGGACTATTCCCAGAAAGTGAATGAACTATCAAGACTCTTGTAAAGATTCATGGGAACTCTTGTAGGGATGTAAAGAAAACTAGATTTACAATTTAAGGCCATACATCCCATTCTGCTAAGTTACTCCAGTTAATTGGTAATCTTTATTTGTTTAAAAATGTGAAAACTTAATGAAGAGTTCTTCCAGTTAATCACTGGGTATTCAAATGTCTCTTCAGAATTAAAGATCATCACAAAACTGGGTGTCATTGTGGGATGTTGAATCTGTAGTATGTGTTTGGTAAAATTTGGATGAACAATACTTCAAAGTGAATTTTATCGTGTTAAGAACTAAGACCTTCTGGAGAGGACAGATTTGCCCTTGTGTGTTTTGCAATACTTAATCAAGGTCAGTTCAATAGAATACACAGACAAGTCGATGCTAGAGTTGAGAGCTGTAGCAAAATATCAGAAATAATGCAGGCATAGCACGGCAATTAGGGTTAGAAAGTTAGCTTAAAAATAGTAAAAACAGGTTGGAAAGTTTTGTCAGCTTTTCTTAAAAAATTTATCAAAATAAGTGTTGGTTCTGCAGAAGATGAGTCTGGGGATTCAGTAATGGAGGATAAAGAGATGGCAGATGAATTGAAAAGAGTTTGAATCTGACTTCACTAGAGACGATACAAGTAACACCCTAGAACTCGCTGTAAATCAGGAATTGAAAGGGAGGGAGGAACTGAAGAAAATTACAATCACCAAGGAACTAGTACTGAGTAAGCTGTTGGAACTACGAGCTGATAAGTCCCGGGTATTTGAAGGAATTCATCCTAGACTCTTAAAGGGAAATTAGCGAGTGAAATAGTTTATGTAATGGTTTTATTTTTCCAAACCTCATTAGTTTCAGGGATGGTTTCTTTAGATTGGAAAATCCTTTCTTCAAAAAGGGAGACCGAGAACAGGAAACTGCAGACCATTTAACTTAACATATGTAATGGGGAAAATGTTCAAAGCTATTATCAAAGATATTGTGACAGGGCACTTGTATAAGTTCAAGGTAATCAGACAGCAAGAATGTGTTTTTGTCAATGGGTAATAATGTAATGATTTTTTGAAGAACGGCCTCTCCGCACTGCGACTGAGCTGATGAATCTCCAGTGCCCACGGGGAATGGAATCCCTTCCCTCAGTCCCCACATTTCCACAACTTCTCCACAGTTCTGGTGACTTTTTGGCTCTGTGTTTCCGATGAACAATTGAAAGTGTGATCACACTCCGGAAACGTGTACAGTTACTCTCTCCTGCGAATAGTGTAATGTTTCTTCAGTCTGTATAACAGGTTAAAGCTCCTCCCCACAGTCATCAACTTTACTAACACCTTCCATCCCGACCTGAAATTCACCTGGAATCGATGACTGTATCGGCGCTGCCTCGTGCTCCCACGAGGAGGTTGAACAGTTCATCAACTTTACTAACACCTTCCATCCCGACCTGAAATTCACCTGGATCGATGACTGTATCGGCACAGCCTCGTGCTCCCACGAGGAGGTTGAACAGTTCATCAACTTTACTAACACCTTCCATCCCGACCTGAAATTCACCTGGATCGATGACTGTATCGGCACAGCCTCGTGCTCCCACGAGGAGGTTGAACAGTTCATCAACTTTACTAACACCTTCCATCCCGACCTGAAATTCACCTGGACTGTCTCAGACTCCTCCCTCCCCTTCCTAGACCTTTCCATTTCTATCTCGGGCGACCGACTCAACACAGACATCTATTATAAACCGACTGACTCCCACAGCTACCTGGACTACACCTCCTCCCACCCTGCCCCCTGTAAAAACGCCATCCCATATTCCCAATTCCTTCGTCTCCGCCGCATCTGCTCCCAGGAGGACCAATTCCAACACCGCACAGCCCAGATGGCCTCCTTCTTCAAGGACCGCAGATTCCCCCCAGACGTGATCGACGATGCCCTCCACCGCATCTCCTCCACTTCCCGCTCCTCCGCCCTTGAGCCCCGCTCCTCCAACTGCCACCAAGACAGAACCCCACTGGTTCTCACCTACCATCCCCCCAACCTCCGCATACAACGTATCATCCGCCGCCATTTCCGCCACCTCCAAACGGACCCCACCACCAAGGATATATTTCCCTCCCCTCCCCTATCAGCGTTCCGCAAGGACCACTCCCTTCGTGACTCCCTCGTCAGATCCACACCCCCCACCAACCCAACCTCCACCCCCGGCACCTTCCCCTGCAACCGCAGGAAATGTAAAACTTGCGCCCACACCTCCACACTCACTTCCCTCCAAGGCCCCAAGGGATCCTTCCATATCCGCCACAAGTTCACCTGTACCTCCACACACATCATCTATTGCATCCGCTGCACCCGATGTGGCCTCCTCTATATTGGTGAGACAGGCCGCTTACTTGCGGAACGCTTCAGAGAACACCTCTGGGACGCCCGGACCAACCAACCCAACCACCCCGTGGCTCAACACTTTAACTCTCCCTCCCGGAGATCTAAGATGGCGGCGACTCAGCAAGTCTGAGTTTACAGTGCTCTTCCCAAAACCTGGGTAAAGTGAGTTACTCACCCCCACCACACTTACCAAACCACCCAAAAAAAATTCTAACCTTAATTAGCTGCTTACTATTATATTTAAGCAGTTTAATATTAAGTGGATAATGAGTAAACCAAAGGGATCCCGCAGCTCTCAGAAAACAAAGACCCCTCCCCCACCCTCCTCTCCTCCTCCGGCTGCAGCTGATGTAAAAACAGGCCTTGAAGAGATGATTGCCAGGCTGGAAACGACACTCGTCAATTTCATTGTAGAATCCAGACAGAGATGGAACTCATTCGAAGAAAAGCTACAAAAGCACAGCCAGGCTATTGAGGAATTGCAGGGCCGAGTGGAGGGGGCGGAGCTAAAGGCCACGACAAACAGCTGCAGAACAGGTGCGAGCTCTGGAGCAGAGAGTCCGGGCCTTTGAAATCTACATGGATGACCTGGATAATAGAAATCGGAGAAAGAATATCCGTCTTCTGGGCCTCCCTGAACAAGAAGGGAAAGGACAGTTAGTAGTATTTCTGGAGCGATGGCTGCCCCAGCTTTTAAACCTGGGGGCTGAAACTGACCGGGTAAGGGTGGAGTGGGCCTACCGGGTCGCAGTACGCGGATCTGGCCCAAACCAGCGCCCACGCCCGGTCCTGTTCCGGCTGCAGAGTTATAGGGAGAGGCAGATACTCCTGGATGCCTCCAGAAAGCTTGGAAAGGATCCTAAAGCCATGATCCATGAAGGATCCAAGATTATGTTATTTCAGGACTTCTCCCCGGCTTTGGCACGAAGGAGGAAGGCGTTTGATGAGGTGAAGAAATGTCTAAGGAACTTAGATATTCAATACACTTTACACTACCCAGCGACGTTATGCTTTACCCACGAAGGATCCGAGTATAATTTTAGATCACCAGAAGAGGCTAAGGAACTTTTAGACTCGTTTAAATAAATCGTAAGAGACAATTTATGTTGGCTTGCCTCTTCCACACTCCGTGGGGAGAAGTGGATACTTTACTTTACTTTTGCTTCTGGGAGCAGGGTTGTCTTCCCTTGCTATTTTATGTTATTATACTTAACTGTAATCTGTTGGAGTTGTAATTTTATAGTTATGTGTGTTTGTACGTGGCATTGATGCTATCAGATATACTCAGGTATGGGTGGGAGGGGTGGGGTGGGGCGCTCACTGTTAACTCTAGCTCGGTATTATATCTAAATCCTATTAAGGAGCGCCCGGGTCAAGGGTGGGACACTGTTTGGGAGAGGATATGGTGGACCTTTAGAAAGGAAGTAAGGCCCCCTGAGAACAAGGGGGAGGATCTCCATTCAAACATGTTTTTTTTTGTTCTTATTGTTTGGAAATAGTTTCCTTTTTATTATACTGTTATGAGTGTATTAGAGAACATTTTCTCTTGTTTGAAGGATGTAAGTGACTCAACTATACACTCTGGATAATTGTGGATTAGATTAGTAGTTAACTGAGTTTCATTGTTTTTCTTTCTTCTTTAGTATCATTCCTTTGAATTTTGATGATTATATATTTAAGATCTATTTTTATATTAATGTTTGTGCTTGAAAGTTCTGTTTATTTTTGTAAATCTGTCAAAATATTAAATTTCTAATAAAAATATCTTTTAAAAAAAACACTATACTGCTCAGGTAAAAACAATGACTGCAGATGCTGGAAACAAGATTCGGGATTTGTAGTGCTGGAAGAGCACAGCAGTTCAGGCAGCATCCAAAGTGCGGTGAAATCGACGTTTGGGGGAAAAGCCCTCATCAGGAATAAATCAGCCCTTCCTGATGAAGGGCTTTTGCCTGAAACGTCGATTTTGCTGCACTTTGGATGCTGCCTGAACTGCTGTGCTCTTCCAGCACCACTAATCCAGAAACTATACTGCTCAGCACCTCCCGTCTTTCCTCCCCCTATCCCCCCATCCCCCCACCACTCAGCCCCTGGCAGATGAGCGGGCAGAAACTTACTAGGAGACAGGATATGGGTTGAAATTGATGAGTGAGGCAATACTTCCTCCAGGTTACAGCCGTACCAAGGATCCAATTACAAAGGGACAACTCGGTGATGACCAATAGTAAAGAAAGTGTGGTGGGGTGGTGGGGTGAGGAGTACGTGTGCTTTGACCTTGAGCTGTTTAAAAAGCAGCTAGTTTTTCTACACCTTTTTGCTGGGGGATCTGAAGCTTTAACAAAGTTGGGTCACAATAAAGATTACCTGAACTTACCGCAGGCTCAGACTCTCATTGAAAGCTTTGAGCTCTAAGTGGTTTTTTGTTTTAAAGCTGTTCATTTCTTTCAGCCTCCTGCACTAAGTTTTCAATGTTGTGTATCAGATGGAGCAGTGCATGGGTAGCTAGTATCATTAGAAATTGTAAATTTTTCAGGAGTGCAGGTACTGTGTTGTTTCATTGGCATTGTAAAGTTTACTGGCAGCACTAGGAGGTATGGGCTGTGTTCACCAGAAACGATGTGGAGGTGCCAGTATCGGACTGGAGTGGATAAAGTTAAAAATCACACAAGACCAGATTATAGTCCAACAGGTTTATTCGGAAGCACTAGCTTTCGGAGCACCGCTCCTTCCACAGGTAGCTGTGGAGCAGGATCATAAGACACAGCTCTTATAGCAAAATACGCAGCGTCATGCAACTGATATCTTTCAGAGTGGGTTGCAGGTTTTGGTTCATTAATATGTAAATCTAAGAACAACATCTAAGTCATGTTCTTGAAGACTTATGGTTTTATATTTTTTAAAAAATGATATCTCAGCTCACACAATGCATTCAAGTTGTGAGGTTCGAGTCTGTCAGTATCCCAATCTTGAATCAGACTAGTTCTGTTTTTAAAGTAGGAATATATAAAATATTACATGGACTGACTGCCTGTAGATTGTGTGCTTTGTGAGCAAAATTGAAAGTATCTGCAAATATAATTCTGCCAGTAAAAATTCACTCCATAGAGTTGTGAGTTTGTGTGTGACAGTGCATGCTTGGTAAAGTGTAAGTGTGATGGAGTATAAGTCTGTGAGTGTGAGAGTGTGTTAGGGTGTGCGTATATGAGAGAGGTATGAATAAAAGCAAGGGGTTGCATTTTGCTAAAATGAGGAAGGACCGGACTTGTATAGTTAAAACAGAGACATGGGAGAGTTCAGGTACATGGTGATGCAACCTGCAAAGAACTGGTAGACTGGATGGTAAAGAAGGCATTTAGCACCATTGCCACCCAGACCCACCCCCTTCGTAAAATTCATAGCTAATCCACCCTACAGTGCATATCCTGAACAATAAGGGTAATTTAGCACGGCCAATCCAGCCCAACCTAATCTAAAAACTACCTTCTCAAGAATGTAATTTAAATGCAAAACATTTCAAAGAAAAATGTCCCTCTGACTCAACATTGGGACCCAGAGAGAATTCACACCTATTGTTAGAAAAGCTCTGCATTTGAATGACTTTCTTGAGAAGGTAATTAAAAACCAGTTCAGGAATTAACATGCCAAAGAGCAGAAACCCATTCTAAAAGATGGAAGATTTAATCTCATAGTTTAATATATCACATCTCCATGGACACTGGACTCCTTTGGCTATAAATTCCATGATCATGATCTCATTCTCCACAACCAACCTGATAAAAGAGCGGTGCTCCAAACGTTAGTGTTTACAAATAAATGTGTTGGTTTACAACCTGGTGTTGTGAGATTTTTAACTGTCCATGGGAAACGTGTTGTGGGACTGGTAACAGTTGTTATTTTGTGATTTGTTCCTCCTGAAATTTCTCCTCTGCGCAGACATAGGTGAACAGTCTGTTTTTGTGCTTTGAGCGAGATCAGGCTAGCAGCTTTTAAATCCTTATGTTCAGCAGCACAAGAAAACTGTAGGTCAGTAATCATATTTCGAGAGTGGTACTTCCAGCTCTGGTAGTCCTATTGAGTCACCAGAGAGGGAGGGAGGGAGAGAAGCAAACCGAAAAGTTGTTTTGTTTGTTCTGTCAGTTGAGTTGGTTCTGCACTCAGATGAGACTGGATACTGATTTTAATGGATCAGAATTGATCACTACAATGGAACATCTTAAATTTCAAAAACGTTGAAAGGGCAAATCAAACTGTAACCTTGAAGAGATATGCTTCCATTTCTAACCTTGGGTGATCCAAATGAGACAATTTTACTGATCACTCCATTTCAGAGTGCTGCTCTTTCATCAGGTGGTCGTGGACAATAAGATCATGATCACAGAATTTATAGCCAAAGGAGGCCACGGTCATGGAGATGTCCTTCACTGAACAATTTTAGATTTAATCTATTCATATTTTAGAACAGGCTTCTGTTCTTTGGTACGTTAATCCCAGAATTTGTTTTAAATTACCTTCAAGAATGTCATTTAAATGCAGAGCTTTTCAAACAACAATGTCAGTCTGACTCGATATTGGGACACAGACAGAATTCACACCTATTGTTAGAAAAGCTCTACATTTAAATGACATTCTGAAATGGCTGATCTTTAACATTGTTTCTGAATATATCAATGTAACTATTCTCATTGTTAAAGTCTGAAAGCATGTTCACTTTTTGGAAAGAGCTGCTGAAATCTTTCTGAAACTTGCATTGAAATGTGTGGAGTTAGGACACAGCCCAAGACAGGCTGTAAAGGATGAATGGCCTAATCCTAGTTTTGTGAAATTGATTCTGACTATGTAGAAATAAAGCACAGAAGCAAACCGTTCAGTCCAGGCAACCAAATATCCTAAATTAATCTAGTGACCCATTTGCCAGCATTTGGTCTATATCCCTCTGATTCTTTTCTATTCATGTCTCCAACCAGATGCATTTTTTTCTTCTTCAGCTAATTGAAGCTGGAGAAGCCTGAAATCTTTAAAGAATTTCCTGAATAAGAGTTTTTTTTCAAGATTTGGCTCAGTGGTGGATTTTCTGAAGCTTTGCTATTATAGTTTTCAGCTGAAAATGTGTTGCTGGTTAAAGCACAGCAGGTTAGACAGCATCTCAGGAATAGGAAATTCGACGTTTCGAGCATTCCTGATGAAGGGCTTATGCTCGAAACGTCGAATTTTCAGCTGTGATCTCCAGCATCTGCAGACCTCATTTTTTATTGTAGTTTTCAATTTGCCAAAAAAACTTTCAGTTGTTGTTGTCCAAGGCAGAGTAGATATTCATTTAAGATATAATTGAGATGTATATATTCTTTACAATGTTTTTCCATCATTACCAGTGATTGTCTATCATTTGGTACATTGAGCATCATCTTTTTGTGATTCAGCAGATCTGATTTGAAGTGAATTCTGCAAGATACTTTTGTATTTTATCTAACTTTGCTTTGTGTTAAAGATTTCCTTCGTGACATTTTAATTAAAACATCTCAATGTATAATGATGAAACAGCTAATTTATTCTAAAATTATTTCAATGAGTTGGTCGATTGCCAAATAATAGCTGCATAACTGTTGTAAATATTGACACCCAGGAAAGATATTTCCTTTGTAAAGATTTTATAAAATGATTGTATTTTCATGAAATAAAATTTAGTGTTTTATTAAATGGTTGAAAGTAACTTTGTACTTAATTGCTCCATTTGGGATTAAACATAGATTATTTTTATCGAAATCATATTCACAATTTATGGTGAGTGTATTAACAAACAAATGTTGCCATTTGCCATTGAATTGCCTTAAACACAATTTGAATAAGGGAGACATTGTGAATATTTATTTCGCATTTCTGAAATTCTCTGCCCTGCCATTGTAGTTGGTTAAACAAGATATTTATCCGTCCTCATAACTTTGAATTTCGTTTGATATTTCATTTGCTATTACTTTTGCCCAAATAACTTCAAATGCCAAAAGCTTATAAATAGGGCAACGTCTCTTCGAAATGTAGATTCATTTAGATATTACTGCGTCATTTTGCATATTAAGATATTCCTTTGAATGTGCCTCCATCCTTTTGAAATGTAATCTCGTCCATTTCAATCTATTTGCAGAAATAGCCCGTTAAATGTCCATGTCCCTTAAAAATGCAGATTTCCCGCTTCAGGGAGCAGCAGTTGTAGCGCGAGGTGGCTGTTGCTTGGTGACGGTGAGGCTCCCCCGGCCCCGCCCGTCCCCCCGTGCAGACGTCACGCGGGGGTGAAGGCGGTTGGGAGGAGAAGTCGCTCGAGCGGGGAAGCGGCGGCCGTTAGGAAAATGGCGCCGTGCGGCCCGGGGCAGACCCCCGTCACCGGTCACCGCCGCCTTCCTGGTGCAGCTGCTGTGTCACGGCCACACCGGCCGGCTGTACAGCAGGCAGGAGCCGGTGACCATTCTGGAGGCGGATGTTCCTCAGTCATTGAAGGGTCAGGACCTGTTGAGAATGGTTAGTGAAGTGTGTGGTAACTAAACCTTATTAACATGGAGATAGTTTGTAATTTGTCAAAGTATACATTTTATTATTTAGAGTGGGAGAGATGTACAGCACAGAAACAGACCCTTCGGTCCAACCCGTCCATGCCAACCAGATATCCTAAATTAATCCAGTCCCACTTGCCAGAACTTGGCTCATATCCCTCTAAACCTTCCTATACATATACCCATCCAGATACCTTTTAAATGCTTTAATTGTAGCAGCCTCCACCACTTCCTCGGGCAGCTCATTCCATACACACACCACCCTCTGCATGGAAACGTTGCCCCTTAGGTATGTTTTATATCTTTCTGCTCTCACCCTGAACCTAGGCCTTCTCATGCAGACCTTCATCCCCTACACTAGGGAAAAGACATAAGAAAGTTGAGCAGCAAGATAAGATGCAAAAGCCACAAAATATCGAGTCAGATGGGGAAAAAGTTGTGGTTCTACCTTTTGTTTTCTCCTCTTAGATTTTGAAGTGTCCAAATACCGTCAATAATACCAGCATCACCACTGAGCATATTGCATACGTTCCTCTGTGTCAACAAGTGTTGCACGTGTCCCTTGCTTTGGGTGTCACCCTTGTTCAGGACTGGGAGTGGGTGTTGGGAGAGCTGCAGAACAAGGGTGTGCTGGGAGCAGGGTGGTGAATTGGGGATAGGTGGAGACGGGTAGAGGGTACAAACTGGTTGGTCGGTGGGGGTGGGGAAAGGGAAGAACCTGGGAAGGGATTCGAGGAGTGGGGAAGGAGGTTATTTGAAAGTGGAGAACTCAGTGTTGAGTTCTCCAGGCTGTAGGCTTCCCAGATGGAAGATGTTGTGGTGTTCCTCCAATTTGTAGTTTTGGTTTGTTGTGGCAATGGAGGCGGCCTAACATGGTCATGTCAGAAAGGGAGTGGGAAGGGGAATTAAAATGGGTGTGATTGGGTGGTCCGGTCGGCCACTGCAGACCCAGCTGTGATGCTCGGCGAACCGTTCCCCACGTTTACCCTCTGTCTCCCGAAGACCACAATTGGCAAACACATGGCAAATATAGTACCCCAATGTGAAGTTAGAGCCTTTGCGGTGTTTTAAAAAAAAGCAGAAAAGAGGTGCATTGTTTAAATGGTGACATTGGGATATGGAGAAAGTGAGGACAGCAAATGCTGGACATCAGAGTCGGAAAGTGTGATGCTGGAAATGCTCTGCCAACATTCGATGAGCAGGAGAGTTGACGTTTCGGACACGGGCCCTTCATCAGGAATGACATATGGATGTACAAAGGGGCCTCAGTGTCCTTCTACAATGGTCAATGCCAGTTGTCAGGTGCAGTGAGCAATGCAAGTGGTATATTAGCAAGTGGAATTGATTCAGAAGTGGGGATGCCTGCCTGCAGTTAGGGGATCATTGAATATATTCAAGGCTGAGTTCATCTGATTTTTGAACTACAAAGAGGAGGATGTTATTGGGGGAAGGTGAGAAAATGGCTTTTAAGACCAGTACAGAACAGTTACAGAGATCATACAGCATCGAAACAGACCCTTCAGTCCAACTAATCCATGCTGACTATGTTCTCAAACTGAACTAGTCATACCTGCCTGTATTTAGCCCATATCCCTCTGAACCTTTCCTATTCATGTACTTATTCAAATGTCTTTTAAATGTTGTTACTGTACCTGCATCCACCACTGTGTCGGGATGTTCATTCCACACACAGACCACTCTTTTAAAAAAAAAATGCTGCCCCTCAAGCCTTTTTAAAATCTTTCTCCTCTCGCCTTCAAAGTTTGCTCTCTAATCTTAAAATCCCCACCATTCACTTCATCTTCCCCCTTCATGATTTTATAAATCTCTAAGGTTACCGCTCAACCTCCTGTGCTGCAGTGAGAAAAGTCCCAGCCTATCCACCTATATGTAGGTAGATTAATATCCAGTTATGTACGGGACTTTGGTGGAAAGTGGGAATTCATTGCACTGTAGGGATGAAAGCCTACCCTATCCAAACATTTCTCCTGGTGGATGAGACTAGGCCACATAATTTGGAGGACTGGATTTCGGACAGAGATGAGGAGGAACTATTTTTCCTGGATAGTAGTCAATCTATGGAATTCTCTGCCCAAGGAAGCAGTAGAGACCGCCTCATTAAGTATATTGTAGACACAGTTGGTTAGGGTTTTGCATGGTAGGTTAATTAAGGATAGTTGGGATAATGCTGGGAGGAGGAGCTGAGACGATAGATAGTTTTACCATTATCTTAATGAATGGCGGAGCAGGCTGGATGGGCCAAATAGCCTACTCCTATTACTATGAAACTATAACCCTGCATTTCCCATGGCTAACCCACCTAACCTGCACATCCCTGGACATGGGAAATTTAGCCTGGTCAATCCAAATCAAGGCTGGTGAGCAATGTAGTGATGTGGGAAATTAACATCAGAGAATGATAGAAAGGGACAAGGAGAGTAAATATACCAGCAATCAAAACTGGATTCTGAAGATCACAAAAATGGAAACAAAATGTGGTGTTTCTGCATGTGTGCTGCATTGTAACAAAAGTAAATGAATTGTCTGCACACATTGAAGAGAATAATTATGATCTGAGACTCCTTACAGAAACATGGCTTCAGGATGACAGGATTGGATCCTGAATATTAAAGGGGTAGTCAAATGGGAAGCTAGGTAAAGGTAGAGGGTTGCCACTACTAATCAAAGCACTGACCACAGGGTAGTCTGATGTCTGCTCTGATTTCAGGTTCTCATTTCTCTGTCCTCTGATCTCCCTGTTCCCACAGAATAAGATGTCAGTCTGTTCTCAGCTCTACAGGCTTTCTGCTGAAGCTTTGACCCCCACCCCCTCTTTTTACACCTTCTGGAACAATACAATATTCAGTCAGTCAATCAAAGCCCAATGCACACAAAAGTGTAGTCATAGCAGGGAGTCAAACAAGAAAAATGAAACAACATGAGAAATAAATAGGTGCTAGTGCTTAATGTCAGTTCATTAGGAAGCAAACCAGAAATAGGGCTCTCCCAGAATTCTGATTGTGCCCAACTTGAGGATTCTTTCTCCCTTACATCTAACTGTTAGTACCCAGCTCTGATTTACAACATTTACACCAGAAATGAAGCATCTTATCAAATAGAAGTAGACATGTACAGGACGGAAGTAGACTTTCTCTCTCTCTCATGCGCGCGTACACACACAAGTCCATGGGGGTGAATTTTTATTTGTAGATACATTCTATTTTGCTTCAAAATGTACAATCTGCAGACAGTCAATACATATAATATTTTGTAAATTTGACTTTGGAAATAGAACCAGTTTGATTCAAGGTTTGGACTCTGACCTCACACATTTAATGCATTGTCTGAGCTGAGATGTCCTCTTTTGTTACAAAACCTTAAGTTATGTTGAGAAGTGCCTTACAGGAAGTTGGAGATTTACATATTAATGAAGCCTGCAATCTATTTCAAAAGATGAAAGACTTAACAATCCAGGTTTGTTCAATATCTCATTTCAGTGGCAGGACACTGCAATGTTTTTCCATAAATTCTGTCCCTTATGATCTTATTCTCCACAACCACCTGATGAAAGAGTTTTGTGCCAAAAGCCAGTGCTTCCAAATAACTTGATGTTATGTGATTTTTAACTTTGTCCAGGTTAGGGTGGATTGGCCATGCTCAAATTACCCACAGTGCCCAGGGATGTCCAGGTTAGGTGCATTAGTCAGGGGTGAATGTAGAGAAATGGGGGTAGGGGAGTTACTTTCTGGAGGGTCAGGTGGATTCGTTGGGTCGAGTAACCTGCTTCCACACTGTGGGGATTGTCTGAAGAGAAGAGATTTCTGCAAACTATGCAGGGCAGCACAGGTGTCTCCATGTGAATTTGTGCGTGAGTGTGTTTTTGCATGTGTGCTTGCTTGGTGAAGTGAGTGTTATGGAGTATCAGTCAGTGCGAGGGTGAGTATTGAGGATGTGTGTGTGTGTGTGTGTCAGAGAGGGGTATGTGCATAAGAGAAGTGTGAATAAAAGCCAGGGATTGCATTTTGCTGAAACAAGGAAGGGCAAGAGGGTCTGCAGAGGCTGACCAGATGTCCCAGTCACCATCCATTTTAATTCCTCTTCCCTCTCCCTTTCTGACATGACCAGCTTTGGACTCCTTCATTGCCACAACGATCCAATCCACAAATTGGAGGAACAACACCTCATCTTCCACCTGGAGTTGTCTAATTTCTTCCCTCCCAGCCCCAACTCCCTTCAGAGCCTCTGCCCCTCCCATTCACTCTTCCCTGCCACCAACCAGATTCCTTCCTCCCATCGACCATCAGGTTGTACCCTCTATCTTCACCAATCCCCATTTCAACAGCTTTCCCCTGGCACCCCTTTATCTGCATCTTGTTCGACACCCATCCCCCATCCGGAAGAAGGATTACACCTGAAACGTCGACTTCTCCACCTCCTGATGCTGCCTGGCTTGCTGTGTTCTTCCAGCCTCCTGACTGTCTATATTGTCAATTGAGACACAGACCTGGACCAACTGTTCCAGAGTCTGCCCCCTTCCTGGATTCACTCCCTTTCCACTCAGTTGCTGCAAGTCAACAATTGAACCCCAGAATGAAAAATAAATTTAAAAAGTGGGTGAGTAATCTGAATCTGAAAATCACAAAGAAAAGAGAGTATTGTACTCACAGATGTTGGACAAAGGAAGAAAGTTGCAGTCTGGGGTGAAGCTCAATCTTCATTCAGAAGGAGGAGCAGCATCTGTAACCAAATAGACAGTCATAGATGTATGGCATAGAAACAAATCCTTCACTCGAACCGGTCCATGCGGAGCAGATATCCTAACCCAATCTAGTCCCACTTGCCAGCACCTGACCCATATCCCTCCAAACCCTTCCTATTCATAAACCCATCCAGATGCTTTTTAAATGTTGCAATTGTACGAGTGTCCACCACTCTCTCTGGCAACTTACTCCTTAACTGCACCCCACATTGCGTGGAAAAGTTGCCCCTCAGAACTCTTATGTCTTTCCCCTCTCACTGAAAACCTATGTCTCTGTAGCCCCCCCCCCCCCCACCCCCAGCCCAAACCATGCACTTCAAAGAATTTAGAAACCTCATCCTTTACGATGGATTCTAGAATTTTACCTACAACTGAGATTAGGCTAATTGGCGAGTAATTTTCCATCTTTTGTCTTGGTCCTTTCTTGAACAAAGGACTTACGACAGTGATTTTTCAATCACCTGGGACTTTCCCTGACTCCAGTGATTTTTGAAAGATTACAACCAACACCTCTGATAATTCTTCAGCCACGTCCCGCAGAACGCGAGGATGTAGCCATCAGAACCAGGAGATTTCTCAATCTTTAGACCTTTTAGCTTTTCTAGCACTTTCTCTTTTGTAATGGCTACCATACTCAACTCTGTCCCTTCACATTCCTTAATTGTTAGGACGTTACTCATGTCTTCCACTGTGAAGACTGACACAAAGTATTTATTAAGTTCTTCAGCTATTTCCTTATCGCCCAGCACTATCCTTCCTGCATCAATTTGGAGCAGCCCAATCTCTACTTTTGCCTCGTTTGTTTCTTAATGTATTGCAAAAAACAGCTTACCTTCATATTTGATCCTCTCCTTCCTTATTTCTCTCTTTGTTATCTTCTGTTTGTTTTTTGTAGTCTTCCCAAGCATTTGATTTCCCAGTGCTCTTGGCCACATTGTAGGTTCTCTCTTTTTCGTTGATACATTTCCTGACTTTCTTTGTCAGCCACGGCTGTCTTCTTCAACCCCCTCTCTCTCCTCCCTCCCCCCCCCCCCCCCCCCCCCCACATAATCTTACTTTTTTTTGGATGAACCTTTGTACTGTGTCCTCAATTACACCCAGAAATTCCTGCCATTGTTAATCTACTGCCTTCCCCACTAGGCTCTGCTTCCAATAAATTTTTGGCTGTTCTGCTCCCATTGCCCTTGTAATTACCTTTTAACTGTAATACCATTACATCCAATTCTACCATAGCATAATCACTGCCTCCGAAGTGTTCCTTTGCTTTAAGATTTTTTTTATAAAGTCTGGCTCATTACATAGCACTAAGAATTGAAATATGCTCAGTTAGGCCACAGTTGAGGACAGTGTGTAAGGGGCAAATGGCCTATTCCTAGTCTTGTGAAATTGGTTCTAGCTCTGGAGAAATAGAACCATTGAGTTGTAGAGCACGAAAACAACCGTTCGGTATGTGCTGACCAGAGAGCCTAAATTAATCTAGTCCCATTTGCCAGCACTTTGTCCATATCCCTCTAAAACTTCCTATTCATATACCTATCCAGATGTCTTTTAATTGTTGTATTTGTACCAGCCTCCACTATGTTCTCTGGCAGCTCATTAAGTTCACACACCAACCTATACGTGAAAAAGTTGCCCCTTGGGACCCTTTTAAATCTTTCCCCTCTCACCCAAAACTAATGGCCTCTTGTACTGGATTCCCCCGCCCCAGGGAAAAAAAAATTCTTTTTGTCCTATCCATGCCTGTCGTGACCTTTTAAACCTCCATAAGGTCATCCCTCAGCCTCCAATCCTCCAGGGAAAACAGCCCCAGCCCATACAGCCTTTCCCTGGAGCACAAACCCTCCAACCCTAGCTAAAAATCTCACAACACCAGGTTATAGTCCAACAGGTATAATTGGAAGCACACTAGCTTTCAGAGCGATGCTCCTTCATCAGGTGATAGTAGATCGATCGTAACACAGAATTTATAGCAAAAATTTACAGTGTGATGTAACTGAAATTATAACCCTAGCAACATTCTTGTAAGTAATTTCTGAACTCTTAAGTTTCACAACATCCTTCCTGATTAGTCAGTAATAGGCTGTGAACAATATTTTGTTTGGGTCGTAAGAGAGGGCTTTTCTTGAGGTGAATTAACTTTCACACTTTTGGTTCTAATCCTTGCAACCCTTTTAAATTTTTCCCCTCTCACCCTAAACCTGTGCCCTCTACTTTGGGATTACCCCTCCCCCTCGGAAGAGAAAAGCAAATGGAATGAGATGTGCAACCACAGGGAAAAGAAATTGTGGCTCCCGTCATTTTTACCCCAAATTGGCAATTGGACACAAGATCTGTCAGTAACAACTAGCGCCAACCGCAATTGGTCAGGTGGAGTAAGGTGCGCTCTGATTGGAGGGGGCCCAGATGACGCGCAATGGAAGAGGAGACGGAAAGAAGAAGAAAAACAAAGATGGTGGCTTCTCCCCGATGTGGACCTGCTGGTGTTTCTGAAGTGTGATGGCATGGGTAAAGCACTTGCCGCACTCAGGACAACTAAAGGGCCTCTCCCCGGTGTGGGACCGCTGGTGTATCAACTGGGCAGAGGACTGGGTAAAGCACTTCCCGCATTCACAGCAGCTCAAGGGGCTCTTCCCCCGTGTGGACCCGCTGGTGGGTCTGCAGGGTGGAGGAATCGCTGAAGCCTTTACCGCACTCTGGGCAGCTGACGGGCCTCTCCCCTGTGTGGACCCGCTGGTGGGAGGAATCACTGAAGGCCTTCCCGCACTTGGGGCAGGAGAGTGGCCTCCCCCCCGACCTTGTGGATTCGCTGGTGCCTCAGCAGGGCACTTGGGGCAGCTGAAAGGTCTCTCCCCTGTGTGGACCGGCCAGTGGGTCACAGCAGGACGGATGCCTGGGTAAAGCCCTTCCTGCACTCGAGGCAGCTGAAGGGCCTCTCACCGGTGTGACTGCGCCGATGAGTCTCCAGAGCAGACGGGGCACAGAAGCCTTTCCCACAGTTGCCACACTTCCATGGTTTCTTTACGGAGTGGGATTCCTCGGGTTTCTCTATGGCCAAAACTTCAGCTGCACACAAATGTGGGTACAGCCCCACCCTGCCGTGAATTCGTCTTTTCAGGCCGTATAACTGTTTCAGGATCCACACTCACTGCGCTGCAACGTAGGGTCTCTCATCCAGTCTCACGGATTCTGAAAATGTACTTGAGCAAGAAGCAAATGCTTTGCTCCTCTCACAGAATCACACTCAAAATTCGTTGCAGTCCCGATGTCCCAGTGTCACTGTCAGACATTGATGTGAAAGTGAGGATTGCAGATGCTGGAGAGTCAAGAGTTCAAAAGTGTGACGCTGGAAAAGCACTGTAGGTCAGGCAGCATCCGAGGAACAGAAGTCAATGCTTCGGGCACAAGGCCTTCATCTGTCGATTTTGAAATTTCCGTCTTCAGATCTTCAAATACTCTGTAAAAAGAGATTACAAAAGTCATTACACTCAGTTCAGGGTAACAATTCTGAACAAGTAATTCCACTTTCTGCGGAATATACTTTTCTTTTGTTATTCCACAAAATTGAAAGCACCATCCCACTCTCTCTCCGCCTCTGTTCTCACTTCGCTCTAATTCTCAAGGTGCTGATTCAGGATCTTACAGATGCAACCAACAGAGTCAGAGATGTACAGCATGGAAACAGACCTAACCCAGGGAAAAGACTTCGTCTATTTATCCTATACATGCCCCTCATAAATTTGTAAACCTCTATAAGGTTACCCCTCAGGCTCCAACACACCAGGGAAAACAGTTCCAGTCTGTTCAGCCTCTCCCTATAGCTCAAATCCTCCAACCCTGGCAACATCCTTGTAAATCGTTTCTGAACCCTTTCAAGTTTCACAATATCTTTTCATTGAAAGGAGACCAGAACTGCACGCCATATTTCAACAGTGGCCTAACTGATGTTCTGTACAGCCACAACATGACCTCCCAAGAGTTCAAAATTAACATGAAAGAAGCCTTCGATAAGCAATTGGTACTTAAAGTTTGACAAGGCACCGATGAAATGCATCCAACAATCTTGAAGGAAGGGACGATAGAAATTGTGGAAGCCATAATTTATCAGTCTTCCATGGACTTGGAGGTGGTGCCAGAAGATTGGAGAACTGCAAACATTGCAGCCTGGTTTCAGAAAGGTTGTAATGCTAATCTCAGCAATTATAGAGTCATAGAGATGTACAGCATGGAAACAGACCCTTCGGTCCAACCCGTCCATGCCGACCAGATATCCCAACCCAATCTAGTCCCACCTGCCAATTTAAATTTGGTGGAGAAGCTTCCAATAATACTTATTCTGGTGAAAATTAGTAGTCACATGGAGAAAGGTGGATTGAGTAGGAAGAGTCTGCAAGGTATTTCTGACAGGGACACTGCATTTAACTAACTTGTTGGAGATTTGTGAAGACGTTACAGGCTTGATAAGGATAACACTTCAGCTCTCTTCTTTGTTATCCTTCCTGGCTGTCTTGGGGAGCCTTGTACCCCTATAGCCTTGACATTTTCTGAATGGCGTGTTTTTGAGGCGATTAAAGCACCAAAGTGTGACTTCAGATTACTTGGCTACATTGGTGTCTCGGTTTTGCTATCCTATCTTTCCCATAAAGGCTGGCACTGACTGTGAGCAGGAGTCTGCTGGGCACCACCTTCATTAATCAAAAGGGAAAGAGCTATTGATTCAGCACCTCAGTAAATCTTTAAACAGTCTTAGCTCCTATGCACATGTTGGGATGCATGCAAGGAGATGTTTATATTTTGCTTCTGTACTTAGAATTCATAAATTGAAGCCAATGTACATTTAAAAAACATTCAAGATTAAAAGTACAGAGGAGATCAATATTATACAACAATCCAACAACCCGTCCCAAGACAACATGTGCCTGACCCTCACAAAGCTGGCGGCCGGTTGCCCGGGCAACCTGAGAGCTCCTTCGCCGGTGAAGTAAACACTGGGCCTGTGGGGCTTGTATTCGCGGCCTGCGGCCTCCCCCTAGGAGTTTATAAACTCCCCAGTCTCCCTCCTCCCGCGGTTCCCAATCCTACCCTGTCTCACTGTCTCCTCTCCCCGGGGGCAGGAGCCAGGTCTTGGCGCTCGGGCCTGGCGACCTCCCCGGGATGTTTCTGAAACCTGGTCCTGTTCTGAAGAAGGATCCCCGGACCTGAAACACGTCCTCACATTTCTCTCAACACGAGCTGCCGGACCTGCTCAGCTTTTCCAGCGGTTTCTGTTCTTGTTCCTTCAGCCGCCGGCGCCATTCCTCTCCCACACTCAGTCACACTGTCTTTGTCCGGCCGCGGGACCTACACTGCACATGCGCCAACACGCAGCGGGCGTGGTCCAAACAACGTCAACGTCATCGCCAACTGAGGGGGCGTGGTTAGGGGCTGTCCTCCAACCAATAGGGGACAATGGGGGTTGGTTTTCCCCGCCCCCAGCCTCCTGAAAGGTGTGTTGCTTTTTAATTTCCAGCCTGTTCAGGAATGTTACTCCAGACCTTTGGAAAGCTGAAACATCGGGAAACTTCCAGACACAAACAAAGGGATTTTAAAAAATGAATAGAAATAGGTCAGGTAAATTACGAAAGAAGCCTAGTATAAAATATCAAAAGGGTATGCCAAAGGGAACAGAGTCGCTAAAGTAAATGTTGGTTCCTTGGAAGATGAACCAGGTGAGTTAATAAGGGGAACACTGAAATGACAGAGCTGCTAAATCAATACTTTTCCTCAGTTTTCACGTTGGAGGACAGCAGGACCGTTCGTATTGGAATGAGCAAGTCAAAGGCTAGACAAAAGGTAGAACTTAAACAATCAACGTCGATAGGTACACTATTAGGATTGAGTGCAAACAAATCCCCTGGGCCTGATGGCCTACCCTCCTAGGGTACTAAAGGAAGTGACGGTGGAGATTGTGGATTCATTAGTTACAATATTCCCAAATTCCCTGGACCATGAGAAAGATTCATTAAGTTTATTTAATACAGAGATAGGCAGGTTCTTGATTGTCAAGGTGATCAAAGGACATGGGGAGAAAGCGGGAGAATGGAGTTAGAAACGTTTCAGCCATGATTGAATGGCTTCATTTCTGCTCCTATATCTTAAGATATTATGGTTCCAGTGGATTGGAAAAATGCTAATGTAATGCCTGTATTCAGAAAGGGAGACAGGCAATATGTGAAAAGTTGCAGACCAGTTAGTTTAACATCTGTTGTTGGGAAGGTGTTAGCGTCAATTATCAAGGAAGCAATATCAGGACGTTTGAAAAGTCAAAACTCTATCTATCAGAGTCAGCGTGGTTTTATGATGGGCAAATCAGATTTGACTAAGTTCTTCATAGATGATCAAAGTGGATAATAGGGATCCTGTAGTTCTAATATATCTGGCTTTTCAGAAGGCATTTGCTAAAGTGCCACTCAAAGCATTAATTCGCAAGGTTAGATCATGTGGGACATGGGGTGATTTATCAGCTTGGATAGGTGACTGGCTGATGGGCAGAAGACAGACAGTCTGAATTGATGACTTTTTTTCTGGATGGCAAGATGTAACTAGTGAGGTGCATAGGGTTGGGTCCTTGGACCCCAGCTATTTACAATCTACATTAGTGACATGGATACAGGGATAAAAGGCTCATTTGCCAAATTTGTGGATGACACATAAATAGACAGGATGGTAAGTTGCAATGAGGAAATACGAACCTTTCAAATGGATCTAGATAGGTTAGGAGAGTGGGTCAAAATGTGGCATATGGAGTTTAAGGTGGATAAGTGTGAGGTCATGCATTTTGGTCAAAAAAACACAGCAAAGCAACCTTTTTTCTAATAGAGGGTTTGGGATGATCTGGTGCAGAGAGATCTGGGTATCCTCATTAATGAGTCACAGAAAACTAGCATGCAGGTACAGTAGATAATAAAGTAAGTGAATGCAGCATTTGCTTTTATTGCTAAAGAAATAGAACATAAAGGGAAGGAAGTGTTGCTGCAACCAAACATAGCATTGCTGAAACTGCACCTGGAGGATTGTGCCCAGTTTTAAACTCATTTCCCCTTATATGGTTATGGTAGGGGATTTAACTTTCCAACAGAACTGCCCTAGGTTTAAGGGTTTAGATGGAGACGAATTTGTTAAGCGTGTTCAATAAAGATTTCTGATTTAGTATGTGGATATACCTATGGAGAAGGTGCAAAACTTGACCTACTCTTGGGAAATAAGGCAGGACAGCTGACTGAGGTGTCAGTGGGGGTGCACTTAGGGGCCAGCGACCATAATTACATTAATTTTAAAATAGTGATGGAAAAGGATAGACCAGATCTAAAAGTTGAAATTCTAAATTGGCGAATGTCTCGTTTTAACGTAATAGGCAAGAACTTTCCAAAGCTGTTTGGTGGCAGATGTTTGCAGGTAAAGAGACAGCTGGAAAATGGGAAGCCTTCAGAAATGAGATAAAGAGAGTCCAGAGACAGTATATTCCTGTTAGGGTGAAAGGAATGTCTGGTAGGTGTAGGGAATGTTGGATGACTGGAGAAATTGAGTGTTTGGTGAAGAAAAAGAAGCAAGCATATGTCAGGTATAGACAGGATACATTGTGTGAATCCTTAGAAGAGTATAAAGATAGTATGAGTATACTTAGAAGGGAAGTCAGGAGGACAAAAACTGGATATGAGATAACTTTGACAAATAGGGTTAAGGAGAACCCAAAGGGTTTTTACAAATACATTAAGGACAAAAGGGCCACTAGGGAGAGAATAGGGCACACCAAAGATGAGCAAGGCAGTCAATGTGTGGAACTACAGGAGATGGGGAGATACAAAGCGAGTATTTTGCATCAATGTTTACTCTGAAGAAGGACATGAAAAATATAAAATGTAGGGAAATAGATTATAACATCTTGAAAAATGTCCATATTACAGAGGAAGTGGTGCTGGATATCTTGAAACATGAAGATGGATAAATCTCCAGGACCTGATCAGATGTACCCGAGAACTCTGTGGGAGGCTACGGGAAGTGATCGTTGGGCCCCTTGCTGAAATATTTGCATCATTGATAGTCACAGGAGAGGTGACGGAAAACTGGAGGTTGGTTAACGTTGGTACCACTATTTAAGAACGTTGATAAGGAAAAGCCAGGGAACCTGACATCGGTGGTGGGCAGGTTGTTGGAGTGAAACCTGAGAGACAGGATTTACACATATTTGGAAAGGCAAGGACTGATTAGGGATAGGCGGCATGGCTTTGTGCATGGGAAATCATGTCTCACAAACTTGATTGAGTGCTTTGAAGAAGTAACAAAGAAGATTGATGAGGGCAGCAATGGACGTGATCTATATGGACTTCAGTAAGGTGTTTGACAAGGTTCCCCGAGGGAGACATGTTAGCAAGGTTAGATCTTATGGAATACAGAGAGAACTAGACATTTGGATACAGAACTGGCTCAAAGTTAGAAGAAGGTGGTGGAGGTTTATTTTTTAAACTGGAGGCTTATGACCAGTGGAGTGCCACAAGGATCGGTGCTAGGTCCACTACTTTTTGTATTTTTTATGCAAATGACTTGGATGTGAACATAGGATGTGTAGTTAGTAGGTTTGCTGATGACACCAAAATTGGAGGTGCAGTGAACAATGAGGAAGGTTACCTCAGATTACAATGGGATCTTGATCAGATGTACCAATGGGCTGAGGAGTGGCAGATGGAGTTTAATTTAGATGAATGCGAGGTGCTGCATTTTGGAAAAACAAATCAGAGCAGCACATCTACACTTAATGGTAAGGTTCGAGGGAGTGTTGTTGAACAAAAGAGACCTTGGACTGCAGGTTCACTCTTTGAAAGTGGAGTTGCAGGTAGATAGGATAGTGAAGGTGTTTGATATACTTTCCTTTATTGGTCAGAGTATTGAGTATAGGATTTGAGAGGTCATATTGTGGCTGTACAGGAGAATGTTTAGGCCACTTTTGGAATTAGTGTACAATTCTGGCATCCTTCCTCTTGGAATGATGTTGTGAAACTTGAAAGGGTTCAGAAAAGATTTACAAGGATGTTGCCAGGGTTGGAGGATTTGAGCTAGAGAGAGAGGTTGACTAGGCTGGGGCTGTTCTCCCTGGAGTGGAGGTGGCTGAGGGGTGACCTGAGGGGTTTATAAAATCATGAGAATCACGGATAGGGCGAATAGCCAAGGTATGTTCCCCCAAGGTGGAGTAGTCCAAAACTAGAAGGTATAAGTTTAAGATGAGAGGGGGAACAATTTAAAAAGGAACTAAGGGGCAACGTTTTAACGCAGAAGGTAGAGCGTGTATGGAATGTGCAGCCAGAGGTAGTGGTGGAGGTGGGTACAATTACAACATTTAAAAGGTGTCTAGATGAATAGTTCGGATTTAGAGGAATATGGAGCAAATGCTGGAACTTGGGACTGGGCCAGATTGGAACATCTGGTCGGCATGGATGAGTTGAACTGAAGTGTCTGTTTCTGTGCGGTGTGACTCTAGAAGGCTATAACTGCTATGACCGAAACTAGACCTTTTTACTGATAATGTTCCTGCTGGATTTTTTTAGTGTACCTAGTTTCAGTCGATTTCTGGTGGGTAAAATTGGCATACGTCCTGTATCCTGGAAATTCTGAAATATAAAAATAAATAATTCTCCTTGTGAATGGTACAATCCACACACCGTGATGTGAATGGTACAATCCTCCCCTTTCCTTTTGCTCCTCCACCTTCGAATGATGCAATCGTCCCCCTCTGAATGGTATAATCCTTTACTCCCCCACAGCCATTAAGGGTACAATTCTCCCAAGTCTCAATGGTACGATCCTTTCCACACCACCCCGAATGAATGGTACAATTCTCCCCCTGAGCTGGGATTCCCCAATCCCTTTCTGTTTCACGTTTCCGAAGCCTTTCCCATTTTGAAAACAGTCTCTGTTTCTGGTCTTCCCACCAAAGTGCATAACCTCAGACTTTATCACATTGTATTCCATCTGCCCCTTCTCTGACCATTCTCCTGGCCTGTCCCAGCACTCTCAGCATGGACCCCTTTGGAACTCCAAAGACCCCTTTATGCCAACTCTCTACCTTCTGCCAGTCAGTCAATCCTCGATCCGTGCCAGTACCTTGCTCCTACACCAGGGACTCTTACCTTACTTAGCAACCTCCCGCACAGCACCTTGTCAAAGGCCTTCTGGAAATCCAAATCGCTCACGTCCACTGGCTCTCCCTTTGTCTAACTTACTCATTACCTGCTCAAAGAATCCTAATAGATTTGTCAGACATGACCTCCTCTTGTCAAAGCCATGCAGACTCGGTGCTGTTTTAACATGCACCTCCACATACTTCTCACTCTCACCCTTCATAAAACCCTGTTAAGTTTACCCATTTTTACCATAAATGCATTGTTCTGCTCTTAAAAATGAATTCAAGTTTAAAGATTTCATATTATGTATGTACACTACCTTTGCCCCTCGTAATATTTTATCCTTCTGAAAAAGACCTTCTAAAAAGATTAGCACAAGTTATGAAACGGACTGTGTGACTGCATCAAGTAAAGGAATTAGTAAGAATGAGAAATGAGCAGTTAAATATCTAAACCCACCCATGCAATGGTCAAGAAGGCACAACAACGCCTTTTCTTCCTCAAGATGCTTAAGAAATTCGGCATGTCCATAATGACACTCACCAACATTTACAGATGCACCACAGAAAGTATTGAATCTAGGTGCATCACGCCCTGCTATGGCAACTGCTCTGCCCAGGACCAGAAGAAACTACAGAAGGTTGTGTGTACAGCACAGTCCATCACGGAAGCCAACCTCCCATCCATGGAATCCATCTGCACTTCTCGTTGTCGTGGAAAGGCTACCAACCTCAAAGACCCCTCCCACCCCAGGAATGATCTCCTGCACCATCTTCTGTCAGGCAGAAGATACAGAAGCTTAAACACACGCACCAACAGGTTCAAGAATAGCTTCTTCCCTGCCATTATTAGACTGCTGAATGGAGCTCTCCAATTTGAAATCTAATGTTGACCTTGCTTCTGTGCACCTCCTGTGCAGCTGTAACTCTGTCTACGCGCAGTATGACCTGCATGTCCTTGTTTGCTCAGATCTGACTGTACTGCTGTTAAAACAAAACTTTTGACTCTACTTAGGTACATAGCACAGTACAGGCCCTTCGACACTCGATGCAGTACTGGCCCTTTATCCTACTTTAGGATCAGACTGACTTACATACCCTTTATTGTACTAACTTTCATGTACCTATCCAAGAGTCGATTAAATGTCCCTAATGTATCTGACTCTACTACCACTGTTGACAGTGCATTTCACACAGCCATAACTATCTGAGAACCTACTCTGACATCTCCCCAAAACCTTCCTCCAATTACCTTAATATTATGCAGAGTGTGGGGTGCTGGAAAACCATAGCAGGTCAGGCTGCAGCCAAGGAGCAGGAGAATTGACGTTTTGGGCATAAGCCCTTCATCAGGAACAAGGCTTGTGGGCCAGGGGTGCTGAGAGATAAATGGAAAGTGGGTGAGGTTGGGGGAGAAGGTAGCTGAAAATGCCATAGGTAGATGAAGGTGTGTGTGTGTTGCGGGGGTGGTGGAGGAGGGGGGCAGATATATAAGACAAATGATGGACAGGTCAGAAGGGCAGCGCCGAGTTGGAGGCTTGGGATTGGGATAAAGTGGGGGAGGTGAGGAAACTGTTGAAATCCACATTTGGCCTGTGTGGGTGCAGGATCGCAAGGCAGAATATGAGGTGGTCCTCCTTCAGGCATCGGGTAGTAACGGTTTGGCGATGGATAGGTTGGAGAAGTGGGTGGAGCTGATAGATTGAAAAGTTGATGGACAGGTCAGGAGGGTGGTGCTGAGTTGAAGGCATGGGACTTGGATAAAGTGGGGGGTTGGGGGAGAAGAGGAATGATGTCTAGCATCTGCAGTCCTCATTTTCTCCTCAAAATTATAGACATTTGTAAGGGGCATGGATAGGGTGAATACCCAAGGTCTTTCCCCAGGTCGGGGAGTCCAGCACTGAAGGGGCATAGGTTGAAGGTGAGTGGGGAAAGGGACCTGAGGGGCCATATTTTCACGCAGGGGGTGGTGTGTGTATGGAATGACCTGCCAGCAGAAGTGGTGGAGACTGGTACAATTACAACATTTAAAAGGCATCTGGATGGGGATATGAATAGGAAGGGTACAGATGAACATAGGCCAAATGCTGGCAAATGGGTCACTAGATTCATTTAAGATATGGACTGAGGGGTTTGTTTCCGGCTCTACAACTCTATGACTATGTCTACATAGTTGAAACCAATTTCACAAAATGAGGAATAGGTCATTCACCCCTTCCAGCCTGTCCTGAGCTGTGGCCTAACTGCACATATTCCAGTGCAAGTTTCAGAAAGATTTCAGCAGCTCTTTTAAAAAATTGAAATGCGTTTAGACTTCAATGATGTTTCTGAATATATCATTTTAGCTATTCTCAATTTTAAAGATAAGACGTTCCCAGTGCTGCCAGTAACCTTTACAATGATGATGAAACGATGCAGTACCTGTACTCCATAAAAATTTATAATTTCTAACGATACAAGCTCCTCATTCACTGCTCCATCTGATACACGGCGTTAGAAACTTAGTGCAGGAGGCTGGAAGAAATGAGCAGCTTTAAATCAAAGACCATCTGGAGCTCAAAGCTTTTAATGAGAGTCTGAGCCCGGCAGTAAGTTCAGGTAATCTTTATTGTGACCCAACTTTGTTACAGCTTCAGATCTCCCCCAGCAAAAAGGGGGAGAGAAAGCAGCTGCTTTTTAAACAACTCAAGGTCAAAGCGCACACACTCCCCCTCCCCCCACCCCACCCCATTTTCTTTACTATCGGACAGCACAGAGTTGTCCCTTTGTAATTAGATCCTTGGTACAGCCTTAACCCGTGGGGCCGGGAATGGGGGCGGTGTGGAGTGAAACAGACTGCTGTGGGTCTGGAGTCATGTGTACGTCAGACCGGGTAAAGGATGCAGCTGGGACGACTGAGTGAATCCTTTCCCACAACAGCAGTTTCCTTCCCTAAAAAGGGCGTGAGTGAATCAGATTGGGGTTTTCTCCCCCACCCAACACCAGAAAATGGTTTCATCGTTAGATTCTGACCGAATTCCAATTCCACTATCTGCCGCGATGAGATTCAAACCCAACAGATCCCAGAACTGGGTGGATAGTCCAGTCGATAACGGCACTCGGCAGTCGCTGTCAGTCCCCCTGCGATGGCACATGAAGTCGCTGGTGGTTCCGGAGGTTGGAGGAGCGGGTGAAGCCCTTCCCACACTTGGGGCAGCTGAATGGCTTCTCCCCTGAGTGGACCCGCCGGTGGGTCAGTAGGTTGGAGGAATTGCTGAAGGCCTTGCCGCACTCAGAGCAGCTGAAGGGCCTCTCGCCCGTGTGGACCCGCCGGTGGGTCAGTAGGTTGGAGGAATTGCTGAAGGCCTTCCCACACTCGGAGCAACTGAACGGTCTCTCCCCCGTGTGGATCCGCTGGTGACTCAGCAAGTGGGAGGAATTGCTGAAGGCCTTCCCACACTCGGGGCAACTGAACGGCCTCTCCCCCGTGTGGATCCGTTGGTGCATCAGCAGGTGGGAGGAATTGCTGAAGGCCTTTCCACACTCGGGGCAACTGAACGGCCTCTCCCCCGTGTGGATCCGCTGGTGCCTAAGCAGGGCAGAGACCTGGGTAAAGGCCTTCCTGCACTTGGGACAGGAGAACGGCCTCTCCCCGGTGTGATTGCGCCGATGGATCTCCAGGTGAGACGGAACACGGAAGCCTTTCCCACAGTTACCACACTTCCACGGTTTCTCCATGTCCGAAGCTTCAGCCACAAACAAACACATGTACTGCCCCTCACTGCTGGGAATTCCTCTTTCCAGGCCGTATAACTGTCTCAGGCTCCACACTCAGTGCGCAGCAACAGTAGGGTCTCTCATCCAGTCCCACTGATAATGAAAATGTACTGAAATAGGAACCAAAAAGCTTTGCTCCTTCTCACAGAATTGTAATCAAAAGTTGTGGCTGCCCCAATCGATTGAATGACTGTCAGATATTGACGTGAAAATGAGGACCGCAGACGGGGGAGAGTCTGTGTTGAAAAGTGCGGCGCTGGAAAAGGGTGCAGGTCAGGCAGCATCCGAGGAGCAGGAGAGTCAACATTTCAGGCATAAGGCCTTCATCTGTTCATTGAGACTTCTTCAGATCTTCAAATACTCTGTAAAAAGAGATTACAAAAGTCATCACTGTCAGTGCAGGGTAGAAATTCAGAACAAGCAATTCTACTTTCTGTGGAACATCCTTTTCTTTTGTTAGTTCACAAAATTGAAAGCATCATCCCACTGCTCCTTCACCAGGTGGTTGTGGAGAATAAGATCATAAGGCACAGAATTTATGGAAAGACATTTGTGGCCTGCCACTGAAATGATATATTGAACAAACCTGGATTGTTAAGTCTTTCATCTTTTACAATGGATTACAGGTATCATTAATATGTAAATCCCAGAACTTCCTGTAAGGCACCCTCTCAAGATAACATAAGGCTTTATAACATAATGCAGTTCAGACAATGCATTAAAGGTATGAGGCTAGATTTTGTCAGTATCCCAATCTGGAGTCAGACTGGTTCTATTTCCAAAGCAGGAATTTATAAAGTATTATCTGGATTGACTGCCTGCATGAACTGCTGAGTCTCATCCACCAGCTGAAATGACTGGATAGGGAGGGCTTGATCCCCACAGTGCATTGAGTTCCCACTTTCCACCAAAATCCCAAATGTCCACACTCACTCAGTTGCTCTCTCACAAATGCAAGGTTTCTTCTGCTCCCGGGAAGCGCAAAACATCTATGAAACATCTATGGGTGGCACGGTGGCACAGTGGTTAGCACTGCTGCCTCACAGCGCCAGAGACCCGGGTTCAATTCCCGCCTCAGGCGACTGACTGTGTGGAGTTTGCACATTCTCCCCGTGTCTGCGTGGGTTTCCTCCAGGTGCTCCGGTTTCCTCCCATAGTCCAAAAATGTGCAGGTCAGGTGAATTCACCATGCTAAATTGCCCATAGTGCTAGTTGCAGGGGTAAATGTAGGGGAACGGGTCTGGTTGGGTGCGCTTCAGCAGGTCGATGTGGACTTGTTGGACCGAAGGGCCTGTTTCCACACTGTAAGTAATCTAATCTAATCACGAAAGTTGCTTTGACAGTCCAGTCTTCACAACCACACTTCTGCTTTCACCAAGACAATTAGAGTCATACAGCATGGAAACAGACCCTTTGGTCAAACTCGTCTGTGCCAAACAGATATCCAAAATTAATCCAGTCCCATTTGCCAGCATGTGGCTCTTACGGTTCCTGTTCATGTATCCAACTAGGTGCGTTTTAAATATAATTGTATCAACCTCCACCACTTCCTCTGGCAGTTCATTCCATACATGCACCACCCTCTGTGTGAAAAAAATTGCTCCTCAGGTCTCATTCAAATCATTCCCCTCTCACCTCAAACATATGCCCTCTAGTTTTGGCCTCCCTGACCCTGGGGAAAAGACCTTGGATATGCATCCTATCCATGCCTGTTATAAACCTCTATAAGGCTGCCCTCAGCCTCTGATGCTCCGGCAAAAATATCCCTCACCTAATCAGCCTTTCCCTGTAGTTCAAACCCTCCAAGCCTCGCAACAGCCTTGTAAATCTTTTCCAACCCCTCTCAAAGTTTGAAAGTTCTATCCTAAAGCAGGGAGACCAGAACTGGACGTACTATTCCAAAAGAGGCCTAACCAACGTACAGCTACAACAATACCTCCCAACACCTATACTCAATGCTCTGACCAATAAAGGAAAGCATACCAAACACCTTCTTCACTATCCTGTCTACCTGCGACTCCACTATCAAGGAACTATGAACCTGCACTCCGAGGTCTCTTTGTTCTGCAACACTCCCCTTCACTGTACCAGTCCTGTCTGGATTGTTTGACCAAAATGCAAAACCTCACATTTCTCTAAATTAAACTCCATCTGCCACTCCTCAGCCCACTGGTCCATCCAATCAATTCTAATTTATAGTCAATTCTGCTTCCTCTCTTATTCCCTCAAAGCTAAAAGTCTCCATCCCACACACTCTCCCTCTCTTCTCATTTTGTTGAGCCTAATCCCTGTTGTATCTCATCCTGAAGGGTCTAGGTGATGCTGATTAACAGGCCTACACTCAGGGGAAATCTAATTGAAACATACGGAATACTGTACAGCCTGGACAGAGTGAACGTTGGGAAGATCTTTCCATTGGGAGGAGAGACTAAGGCTCAAGGCACAGTCTTAGAGTAAAGGGAAGACCCTTTACATTGGAGATAAGGAGAAATGTCTTCAGCCAGAGAGTAATGAATCTATGGAATTAACTGCCACAGAAGGCTGTGGAGGCCAGGCCACTGAGGATATTTAAGACTGAGATAGATAGGTCCTTGAGTATCAAGGGGATCGAGGGTTATGGGGAAAAAGCAGGAGAACGCAGATAAGAAACTTAATAGCCACGATCGAATGGTATGAGCAGACCCAATGGGCCGAAAGGCCTAATTTCTGCTCCTATGTCTGATGGTCTCTTGCTGTCCTAGACACAAAACTGCATGAATCCAGGTAAGAATCTGTTAATCCATTTATAAAAATTAGAATCAGTCTGACCATTGTGGTACAGACAGCCTCACACAGGGAAACTCACACCTTCAATACATTATCTGGGACAATGTGACACCAATTGGGAATGTAACATTTTTAAAAAAATTTGCTATTCACATATGAAAGAATGACCATGTTGGTTTCAGTTCTCAAAGATGAGAAACTTAACATCCAGGTCACTCCAGCCTATCACCCTCACCGTGACCTCCTTCCACCTATCCCACCTCCATCGCCCCTCCCCCAAGTCCCTCCTCCCTACCTTTTATCTTAGCCTGCTTGGCTACTCTCTCTCATTCCTGATGAAGGGCTTATGCTCGAAACGTCGAATTCTCTATTCCTGAGATGCTGCCTAACCTGCTGTGCTTTAACCAGCAACACATTTTCAGCTGTGATCTCCAGCATCTGCAGACCTCATTTTTTACTCGAAGACTTTTTCAATATATAATTTCAGTTACATCACACTGTAAACCTTTGCTATAAATTCTGTGTCTTACAATCTTATTCTCCACAACCACTTGTGGAAGGAGCAGCGCTCTGAAAGCTAGTGCTTCCAAATAAACCTGTTGGACTATAATCCTGTGTTATATGATTTTTAACTTTGGACACAGAGCGTGAGAATTGGGAGCAGGAGTTGGCCAATTGGTCTTTTGAACCTGGACCAGCATTGAACAGACCATAACTGGATATGAATCTACCCAAATCTAGGTGGATAAGCTGGGACTTTCTTCACTGGAGCACAGGAAGTTGGGAGGTGACCATACAGAGGTTTATAAAATCATGAGAAGTATACATGAGGTGAATGGCAGGTGTCATTTCCCTCAGGTGGGAGTTTCAGGATTATGCAGCAAATTGTGAAAAGTGAGAGGAGAAAGGTTTTGAAAAGATTTGAGGGGCACCTTTTTTTTAAAAATACAGTGGTTCATGTGTGGGATGAATGTCCAGAGGAAGTGGTGGATGCCGGTATAGTTACTTTTAAAAGACATTTGGTTAAGTACATGAATAGGAAAGGTTTGGAGGGATATGGGCCAAACACTGGCAAGTAGGACTAGATTAGTTTGTGAATATAGTCAGCACGGACTAGTTGGACTGAAAGGTCTGTTTACGTGCTGTGTGACTGTAACTGTTCTCTACTGGTCTTAAAAACATTTTCTTGCTTTCCCCCATAAACATCCACTTCATTGTTGCTCAAAAATCAGATGAACTCAGCCTTGAATGTATTCAATGACCCCTAACTGCAGGAAGACATCCCCACTTCTGAACACAATTCCTCCTGTTAATATACCACTTGCCTTGCTGATTGCTTGCTGCACCTGTCTGATAACTGGCAGTGACTGGTGTAGAAAGACACTGAGCCCCCTTTCTACATCCACATATCATTCCCTATTCCCTTGGGCCCAAAACATCGACTATCCTGCCTCTCGGATGCTGTCTGGCCTGCTGTGCTTTTTCAGCGCCACACTTACCGACTTTAATCTCCAGCATCTGCAGATCTCACTTTCTCCACGTCTCAGTATATCACCATTTAAATAATACAATTCCTTTCTGCTTTTTCCCCCCACAGTAAAGGCTACAACTTCACATTGTTGTATTCTATTTCTCACGTATTTTCCAATTGTGATCTTCTCTACGTTGGGGAGACCGAGCATAAAGTTGGGAACGGTTTGCCAAGCATCGCAGACAGGTCTACAGAGGTTGACGGGACCTCCCAGTCACCACACATTTTAATTCCCCTTCCCACTCCCTTCCTGGCCGTATAGACGTGCAGCAACGTTTCCAGAGTCTGTCCCCACCCCGATTCACTCCCTTTCCTTTCAGTTGCTGCAAGTCAACAATTGAAGCCTTGAATTTTAAAAAAATGGAAAAGATGGCGAGAAAACAGCGACCTGTACTCACAGATATTGGACAGAGGAAGGAAGTTGGATTCTGGGGTGAAGCTCGATCTTCTTTCAGAGAAACAGCAACAGCTTCAGAAGCTCATGGTCAAACTTCCTCATTCAGACAATGGGGTGACTCTGATTGTCGGGAGGACTAGACTCTTTCCGGTCCTCCAGTACTTCCTATTGGTCAATCAAAAGAAGATCGCGCGCCTTTTTTGGCGGACTGTGATGAGCGTACCTGGTGTTTTGCTGACACCGGAAAACATGCGCAGTATGTTCTTTTAAGATGTTGATGTTACTGACAGATTTTAAGTGTCCAAATGCCAAAATGAAGAAAAGGAGTAGAGTCACAATATTTTTTCCCCCGTGGTTCGACATCGTATTGCTTTTGCATTTTGTCTCGCTGCTCAACTTTTGTATGTCTTTTCCCCTTGTTGAGACAGTCTCCCCGTGAACTGACTGGGCAGAGCTTTAACCAGTTACACTGACTGAGAGGGTCTCCCCGTGAGCTGACTGTGGGAAGGAGCTTTAACCAGTTACACAGACTGAAGAAACATTACACTATTCGCAGGAGGGAGTGACTATACACGTTTCCTGAGTGTGATCACACTTGCAGTTGTTCATTTGAAACACAGAGTCAAAAAGTCAGCAGAACTGCGGAGAAGTTGTGGAAATGTGGGGACTGAGGGAAGGGATTCCATTCCCCGTGGGCACTGGAGATTCATCAGCTCAGTCGCAGTGCGGAGAGGCCGTTCTTCAAAAAATTATTACAACATTATTTCTCATTGACAAAAACACATTCACGCTGCCTGATTACCTTGAACTTATACAAGTGCCCTGTCATAATATCTTTAATAATAGCTTTGAACATTTTCCCTACGACATATGTTAAGTTAAATGGTCTGCAGTTTCCTGTTCTCGGTCTCCTACCTGTTTTTATTGTTTTTGGCTAACTTTCTAACCCTAATTGCTGTGTTCCTGCCTGCATTATTTCTGATGTTTTGCCACAGCTCTCAACTCTAGCATCAACCTGTCTGCTTATTCGAGAGAACTAAGCTTGGTTAAGTGTTGCAAAACACATAAGGGCAAATCTTTCCTCTCCAGAAAGTGCTTAACACGATAAAATTCACTTTGAAATATTGTTCATCCAAATTTTACTAAACACATACTACAGATTCAACATCCCACAATGACACCCTGTTTTGTTATGATCTTTAATTCTGAAGAGACATTTGAATACCCAGTGATTAACTGACAGAACTCTTCATTAAGTTTTCACATTTTTAAACAAATAAAAATTACCAATTAACTGGAGTAACTTAGCAGAATGGGATGTATAGCCTTAAATTGTAAATCTATGTTTCTTTACATAGGGAAGACTGGGAAAACACCACTATCATAGGACAAGCCAGACAGAGAACAGCCAGAGAATTCCTAGAAGCATGGCATTCATCCCCAAACTCCATCAACAGACACATTGACCTGGACACCATATACAAACCACTACAGCTGAAACTAACACCCGGAAACGGCAAGAACATCCATCAACAGACACATCGACCTGGACCCCACATACAAATCACTGCAGCTGAAACTGACACCCGGAAACGGCAAGAACAAACCAATATAAATACCGGAAGAAACATCAAAGCAGCGCTTCACACGAGGCTCCAACAGCACTGATGATGTTCCCTAGCCAGAGAACGAAACGTTTGCAGCAAAAACTTCCAGCTCGGCGAGCAGAACCACAACAGTTTCTTTACATCCCTACAAGAGTTCCCACGAATATCTACATGAATCTTGATAGTTCATTCACTTTCTGGGAATAGTCCAAGGCATGCAACATCTCTCTAGGATTCACTTGAATCCTTCTCAGGATTCCAAATATTCCTGGTAATTGTACATCCTGGCAACCCACAATAGGCCCACAATTGGCCAAACTGTATCAAAACACCCAGAATGTCTCAGCAGGGACCAAGCAGGCTGACAAGTGAAACTAGGCAGCACTCGCAAACAAGGGAATACCTGTACACTTCAAGCACCCACTAACAATGACAGAGCACCACAGCTATCCCAAAGCCCTGAGGGCAGCTTCACAACCCAGCAACACCAAAGCCACACAAAGAACAAGTCAGACAGAGAGGCACCAGCAAGAGCACTACTCCCAGGACAGGACAATGGAAGCAACTCACCACTTCAGAGGAGACATTAGCACCTCCCTGCAAAGAGTAATGATCCATCGATACTGTCAGAATGTTGCTTTGTGTGGAGAATTAGGACATTCCACTGATAACTGTTTTCCAATTAACATCATTGTAACTGGATTACTCCATTTCCTGCAGCAACATTTCATTGCCATACAGAGAACTGGCTATGAGGTCACTTTACTACCTAAAGCCAACCTGTCCCTACAACGTGCCCCTGCCCCGAACCCGCCACCCTGCTCCCACTCACTCTGACCACCACTACGGATGACCACGACTGTTTAGACCTTGTCCAGCAGGTCGTTACCCCGCACCTTGACCGCTCTGAAGCATCTCTAGACAACCCTGATCTCATACTCGATACAGATGGTTCCTCCTTCAGGCATTCAGACCACTGCACACTGGCAGGGTATGCCATCTGCACTCCTCTAGAGTTAGCTGCACTGCCAGATGGGGCACATCTGCACAAGCTGCGGTGCTGTTTGTGCTCACTAGGGCTTGTGTCATTGCTAAAGGATACATAGCAAACATTGATCCTGACTCCAGATATGCCTTCGGAGTCATTCACAATTTCGGCACATTCTGGAAACAGAGAGACTTCATCATTTCAGCAGGGAGGCCACTACAACATGCTGCGCTGATTTCTAACCCCCTGGAAGCAGTCCTGTTACCCTCAGCCCTAGTAATTATCAAATGCCGTGCCCATACCTCAGCCACTGACCCGGTCACCCTCGGGAATGCCTCAGCTGACACAGCAGCCCGGAAGTCGCACTGCACCCCACCATCTACATCCTGCAGGATCCCAGAATAGTAAAGACCCCAGTATTCCCTGAGCCCATGGAGGCAGTGCGAGCTACTCAAGAAACTTCTCCACAGCAGGGAAAGGACAGTTGGGCCCACACTGGGGCCACACAATCTCCTTCCCTTAACCTGCTAATACACTCTGATGGCCACATCATTTGTCCAAGAGCACACACTGGCCCTAGCAGCCCACGGCATTGACCACACTGGCAAGAAGGTATGATGCATACTGAATCAGTCCTGGTATGCACCAGGATTCACTGCTGCTGCCCAAGCCCTGCTATCACAGTGCCTCATCTGCTTGCAGAACAATGCAGGAAGCCAATTGCCAAGTATGACCATCTGCCAGGTCCTGAAGGGCCTTTCAGCCTCTTACAGGTTGACTTCACACACATACTCCAGAAACAGGGTTACAAGTACATCCTGGTCATCATAGACTTGTTCTCCTAATGGGTGGAAGCATTTCCCACAAGAAAAGGACAATGCACACATGGTAGTATAATGCCTCCTAATGGATGTCATTCCCAGATTTGGAGTTCCGGGTAGCATAGAGATGGACAGGGGGACTCACTTCACTGCTAGGTTCACGACTAGCATTAGCGAGGCACTAGGGATACCGTGGCGACACCACACCCCCTACCAACCTCAGTCATCAGGAATAGTCGAGTGGATGAATAGCACCCTTAAAACCACACTGACCAAGATCACCCAGGACACAGGACTGACCAGGCCAGACACCTTGCCACTTGCCCTGTATACTACACCTGTACAGGCAAACCACATGACTAGGCTCACCCGTTTTGAGATGCTTATGGGGTGACCTATGCCCACCGATACCAGGCCCCCTAAACTCTCCACAGAGACAGCTCTTCTCCTGACACAAGAGGCCCTGCAGTATGTCCAGGCCCTGAGCAGGAGCATTCGTGTTACGCACGACCAGGTCAGGGCTGCATTGCCCACATCCCAATCAGTGCCCATTCATCCGTTCCAACTCAGGGACTACATCATGATAAGATCACTCGAAAAGGACTCCCTCTCCCTGAGTTGGAAAGGCCCATACCTCATCCTGCTGACAACCTGAACAGCTGTGAAACTGGAAGGAAGGCTCAAAATGGACACATGCCACCCGCTGCAAGAGGGCTCCACAACCAATGAACAGGGACCAGAGAGAGAAGAAGACACTACTCCAACCACCGAGGATGGATCCAGCTGCTCGCCTCAGCATCAGCACCCTCGGCCTGACCATCACACTGTGACTTGCTGGTAAACAGGGACAAGGGGCGAGATATTTAATAATCCGGCGTGACTTGTGGGCCAACACCTTCCTGAGAATGGCCCAGAGATTCAACCAGACTCACTGTTGGGTCTGCACTAGGGTCCCTGTCCACTCTCATGGGGGCATTCCCTTAGCCCCATTCCCTTTTAACATCTCTGACAAGGCGGAAGGGTGGCTGGAATCAGACAGGTCGCCGGAGGTTACCACACTCAAAATAGCACCAGCAATGACCAAATATGGAGACAAGAGCCCAGCCTGCTGGAGGTCTGCGGGTTACCACCTGGACAAATTGAAAGAGTGGTTTTACCCGGCCTACAACCCCTCCCATGAGCCCCCAGCTCTGACCATTGCTGACACCAGCCCACATGGGCCACCTGCAGGATCCATCTGTTTGAAACACACACAGCCATCCGGATGGAAGGCTGGCTGGAGCCAGTGCATTGACTCCCTGCTCCTAACTCCCACACACGCCGATCTACTGAAGATGGCAGCATTTTAAACCAACGGGTCCTCAACAGGATCACCCAGAATACCACCTTCCTCATCATCTGGACAGGGACCCAGACACTCCATCTCCAAACCTACAATGGCACCTATTTTATCTGTGCCCACAAAGCCTATCCCTGGTTGCTATTATCCTAGACTGGGAGCTGCTATGTCAGGTACGCGGTACCATTCATCTATCACTCCCAGTCCCCTCCCTTCCCAAAGCCCATGACATGCAGCAGATAAGCCCTTGCTGCCCTTGAAGTAGCCCTCTACCTGATGGCACTGCATCGCCACCCACCCCCCACCCCCAATATCTTGCACATCTCTATCAAGTCACCTCTCATTCTTCTTCACTCCACGGAGAAAAGCCTTGGCTGCCTCAACCCTCCAGCCCAGGCAGCATGCAAGTAAATCTCTCTGCACCTTTTCTAAGTTTCCACATCTTTCCTATAATGAGGCGACCAGAATGGAACACAGTATTCCAAGTGTGTCTCACCAGGATTCTATGGAGCTGCAACATAACCTTGCATCTCTTAAACTCAATACCTCGCTAATGAAAGCAAACACAACATACACCTTCTTAACAACCCTATCAGCTTGGATGGCAATTTTGAGGGATTTGTGGACATGGGCCCCAAAATCCCTCTGTTCCTCCATACTGCCAAGAATTCTGCCTTTAACTCTGTATTCTGCATTCAAATTTGACCTTCCACAGTGAATGACTTCACACTTTTCCAGGTTGAACTCCATCTGCCACTTATCAGCCCAGTTACGCATCTTGTCAATGTCTCATTGCAACTTACAACAGCCCTCCACACTATCCACAACTCTACCAACTGAATGTGGTACACGTGGCAATAAATCAAATCAAAATGCTCTCCCAAACAGCCCTCAGTGGGAATCTGACCCCTGGCCAGCCCCCTATTTCTCATACAGATTCAGTATACTTGCATCTGTCCTTATGGCAGATCAAGAGACAATTAAATGTGTCAAGTTGAGGAAACAAAGCTGTCACACAAATGTGGACCAACATTTTCCAGCGTCTGTCCGCTCCTCCGGATTGACTTGCTTTCCCTCCAGCTCCTGCAAACCAACAGTTAAACCTCGGGGAGAGAAAAGAAATGGAAAAGGAAGGGGAGGGTGAGAAAAGAGAGCATTGTGCTCACAGATGTTGGACAGAAGAGGCTGGGATAATGTTTATTCTTCATTGAGAAAAAGAGCAGCATTGGGGAGGCAGGGCTCTGATTGGCAGGAGGACCAATCTCCTTCCGGTCCTCCAGGGTTGACCAAAGGTCGATTCCCGTCCATCAAAACAATGAGGGGCGGGGCCCTATTTCTCTCACATGCGCACCAGCACCGCCATTACTGCACGCATCCGCACTGCCCACGGCAGATAGTGGTATCTGGACCGCATAGGATTGTGGGAGCTAAAGCCGCCATTAACGTGGTGAAATCCAGTGTTCCTTATGCCTTCTTAAGGTCCTATTGATGTGTTGGTGAAGTATATGCCAAGAGCCAATCTTTCATCGAGTTTCGATTTATGCACTGAGTTAAAACACTACAAGTGTTTAATTCTAAACTCTGTTTCCAATTCAGTGCCATATATCACTTTCTCTGTCCTCAAGTAAGGACCAAAACAGTGCCCTCCATCTATCTCTCTTTTCTAGGGTTTTCTTTCAGTTGGAGATTCAAACCCTCTGTTTCGATCATTTATTAAACATTACTCGTGGTACATGGGCATCACTGGCTAGCCAGCATTTAGTTCCCCTTGAAAAGATGGTGGTGGCCTGCGTTCTTCAACTGCTGTGGTCCACACACCGTACAGTGACCCACAATGCCTTTGGGGAGGTAAATTCCAGGACATGGACCCAGCAACGCTGAAGGAACAGCAATAGGTTTCCAAGTCAAGATGGTGACTGGCTTGGAAGTTATTTGCAAAAGGTTGTGTTCCCAAGTACCTGTTGTCCTGGTCCTTCTAGATGGGGTTAAACATTACACAATACCAGATTAGAGTCCAACATGTTTATTTGGAAGCACTAGCTTTTGGAGGCTACTCCTTCATCAGGTGGTTGTGGAATATGAAGAAGCACACCTAAAGCTCGTGCTTGCAAATAAACATGTTGGACTATAAACTGCTGTTGTGAGATTTTTAACTTTGTACACCTCAGTCCAACACCAGCATCTCCAAATCACTTCTACATGGAGGTGATTGTTGATTTGGAAGGCATTTTCCAAGGATCTTTGGTGAATTTCTGTGGTGCGTCCTGTCGATACTGGACACTATTGCTTCTGAACCGTGGGGCAAACGGAGTGGATGTATGTGGATATGGTGCCAATCAAGCAGGCTACTTTGTCATGGAGTCATAGAGATGTACAGCATGAAAACAGACCCTTCAGTCCAACTCGTTCATGCCAACCAGATATCCCAACCTAATCTCATCCCACCTGCCTGCACCCAGCCCATATCCCTCCAAAACTTTCCTATTCATATACCCTACCAGATGACTTTTAAAATGTTGCAATTGTACTAGCTTCCAACACTTTCTATGGTAGCACATTCCAACCACGCATCACCCTGTGAGTGAAAAAGTTGCCCTTTAGGTCTCTTTTATATCTTTCCCCTCTCATCCTAAACCTCTGCCCTCATTCTGAACTTGCCCATCCCAGGGAAAAGACCTTGTCTATTCACCCTATCCATGCCCCTCATGATTTTATCAACCTCTATAATGGTCACCCCTCAGCCTCAAATGCCCCAGGAATACACCCAGAGTCTATTCAACCTCTCCCTATAGCTTAAGTCCTCCAATCCTGGCAACATCCTCGTCAACCTTTCAAGTTTCACAACATCCTTCCGATAGGAAGGCGATCAGAACTGCACGCAATATTCCAAAAGTGGCCTAAACAGTGACGTGTTCAACCAACCTAACAGTATTTAAAAACTTGGCTTCAATTAACACATACCTCAGTTTCCTAGACTTGCGTATTAGCATATTTGCTTCCTATTTGTCAAATGCAAGTTGCAGTTCAACTGATCGACCTTACTTAGTGATCTAAACTTGCGTATCTCTTACTCCTTTTTAATGCTATAATGCTATAAAATTATACTTGTCCAAAATTCCCCATAGCACATCCTTCCCCTTCACATTTGCTGCTCTTATTTCCAACTTCCCCAAAAAATATTTATCCATTTTTGTGGCATTGTAACTAAACTGAACATACTGTCCCAGATAAGCAGCAATATTTAAACAAGGCGAAAATGCTCTTGTCCCAGTGTTCTGGTTATATTTCCCAATACTTCAAAAGTATGTCTCATTAAACAGTACAAACAGCGTACTATCATTCCTCAGTTATACAATCATTTGACTCATGCGAATAACTTTTAATCTCAGTTGAAATTTTAGTTTTCACTCGTTTTCTTTCCCATAACTCATTTAAATCCCTTGTATATCTTTAGCACTTATTGAGTACGTAATGCTGTCTATTGTAGTTTTATGGAAATTTGATAAAGGTTGCAATTGGTTTTGATTCCTAGGTTATTTAAAGATCAGAAGCAACAAGCGTCTAACGGCCTTAGCATTCCACTCAACACCATTCCCTCAGTCTCAAGCCAATTCTTTCCAGTTGCACTTTTTCTTATTTTTGAACTAAATTCTTAGTTTGATTTCCCATAGAATTAAATGCTTTTGCTGGGTTCAAACTTTAACATGGAATGATAGATTGTGACCACTAGGGGCGAGATACTCAGTACAGGTTTCAAAACTGAATTTCATCAATTGAATGTCCGGTTTACAGATTAAAACTCAATGTCCAATGCCTTGAGCTGCTACTAGTAGCTCTGGAACATCTTTCATAAATTGCTAATTCAACTTTTCTAAAATAGTTCAAAAAATCTTCACTTGATCTATAAAGTTTCTAATCTTCATTTATTCTAAGTGGATTGCAGAGTTGTTTTTTTCCCAGTTCCGTGAGACCCATTTCCATTAGAATTCAGCATTGAGAAACTCAACGTCAGATCTTTCTAATTATTAGATATTATTTTTTAAAGTAATAAAATCCTATGCTGTTTTCATCCCTTAAGTCAAATCAATGGATAATTGAAATTGCTATTTACACAGAAAACAACTAACCAGTAATTATCAAGAGGCAGATTGCTTGGCAAAGACTCCATTTATTATTCACCATATCTCCAGCATACATCAATAGTAATCTTGTTAAACTGAATTGTTTTAAACTCTCAGTTTATAGTCAGCAATGTGCATTGATGTAATCCTGGATGGTATCAAGCTTTTTGCATGTTGTTGAAGCTGCATCCATCCAAGCTGGTGGGAGAGTATTCCATTACACTGCTGACAGGTTTTGGGAGTCAGGAGTGGAGTTACTCGCTGCAGTATTCCTGACCTCTGACCTGCTCTTGTAGCCACTATGCATATGTGGCTAGTCGAGTTGAGTTTCTGGTAAATAGTAACCCCCAAGGATGTTGGCAGTGGGGTACTCAGTGACAGTAATACTGTTGAATATCATGGGGCAGTGGTCAAACTCTCTTTTGTGGATGAGTCATTGCTTGGCATTTGCATGGCACATGTTACTTGCCACTCACCAACCCATTGGATATTGTTAAGATCTTGTCACATTTGAAACTGAACTCCTTCAATTTGGGAGGAGTTGTAAATCGTGCTGAACATTGTGCAATTATTGGCGAACATCTCCACTTCTGATGATGGAGGAAGGTCATTGATGAAGATGGTTGGGCCAAGGACACTACCCTATGAACTCCAGCAGAGACATCCTGGACCTGAGATGGCTGACCTCCAATTTCCACAGAAAGATGGCTATGTGCTGGGTATGACTTAATTATTAAGATGCACAAACAATATTTCAAAACTAATTGAAGGAATAGGTATGAGACACCCCTCTTCTGGGTGTTTCTAGATCCAAGTGTTGACTTTCATCACTTTTTTTGATCTTAGCAGTTTTCTTTCTCTCCAAAATTTGTTTCATGTCAGCAAGTTGAATTCTTCATTTTCAGGAAAACGTTTTACAAGGTAACATTCTTAATATCTGTGTAACATTCCGTGGGAAAATCGTTTGTAGTCTGCCAGCTGGAGAGAATTTCTCTGAAAATATTTGACAAATGCACAGCTTCCACAAGACCCAGTGTTCCCAAAGTTGGAGTACTTTTAACAGCCCCTTTATATTTTCCAGGATTCCCAGGATCGGGGACATGTGCCACTTTTACCCACAAATCTCCTGAAACTGGGTGCACTAAAAAAATCCAGCAGGAAGATCGTCAGTAAAAAGGTCTGGTTTTGGTAATAGTTATAGACTTATAGAGTCACACCGCAGGGAAACAGACCCATCGGTTCAACTCATCCATGCTGACCAGATATCCCAATCTGACCCAGTCCCAAGTTCCAGGATTTGGCCCATATCCCTTTTAACTCAAAATGTTCCTCCAGTCACCTTTTAAATGTTGTAATTGTACCCACCTGCAGTACTTTCTCTGGCAGGTTGTTTCACACGCACACCACCCTGTGCAGGAAAAAGTTGCACCTTTGTAAATTTTTCCCCCTCTCACCTTCAACTTATACCCTCTAGTTCTGGACTCCCCCTCCCTGGGAAAAAGGACCTTGGCGATTTTCCATATCCTTGCCCCTCGTGATTTTATAAACCTCTATAAAGGTCACCCCTTCGACTCCGATGCTCAGGGTAAAATGCCCCAGCATCTCCCTCTAACTCAAAACCTCCAGTCCTGGCAACATCCCTGTAAATCTTTTCTGCAGCCTCTCAAGTTTAAGAGAGTCCTTCCAAACGAATGGCGACCAGACTTCCATGCCGTGTCCCAAAAGTAGTCACCCCAATGTCCTGTACAGCCACAACAGGACGTCCCAACGCCTCTACTCAATGCTGTGATTAACGAAAGCAAGCATTTTCTTCACAATCCTGTCTTCCTCCAATTACACTTTCAAGGAATTATGTGCTGCATTCCTGGGACTAGTTGTTCAGCAGCTGATACATTCACTGTATCAATCTGCCCTGCTTAGTCTTCTCCAATTTTGTTCCATTTGCCCACACAGGTGTGTCTTGTTGACTTTGTTCTGAGTAGTGTGGACGCTTTCTCCCTTCCATTAACACCTATATGATACCTCAATTGCTTCTTCACCATCATTACCAATCTCTGCCTTTGGCTCTAGGTACTCTCACCGTGTTACCCTCGCTCTTACTCTCCCCTCTGACAAGGACATAAAAACGAGCATTTTCCAGCACCATTCAGTTCTGAACAAGAGTGAAATCAGACTTTGGACATGAACTGTTTCTCATTCCATGCACGTTTCCTGATGTGAAGACTTCTTCCCCCCCCCCCCCCCCCCAGCCCACACAAGGATAGAAATGTCAGGACCTATTTCTCCAAATGTCATCTTTGATCTGCTCATGACACATTCCTTGGATTTGGAGTGTTCTGATGTAGTGTTTAATAGGGATCCATCAAAAGCAACATCCAGTCTTGTCTGAGAGCAGAACCAACTCAACTGACCGAACAAGCTGCACAACTCTTCTGTCGGATCTGTACATGCGACATCCTCTCTCTCTCATTAATGCAACAGGATTAGAGAGGTTTGGAGTACGATTCTCTCTAAACACTATTCCTAATCCACTGTTATTCCAGACTTATATGTGTAACATCTAAACCTAAATAGTTAAAGCTCCTCAGCCTGATCTCCCACAAACAACAGAATGGTTTCAGCACAGAAGGAACGTGCTCTAACAGAATTACATCTTCTTAAATTCCACGTTAACGTTATTATTGCATTAATCTATTATAAATGGTGTCTGTTTCAGAAAGGCACAGAGGCATGATTTTGTGGAACACTACAGGAGTTTTCTGATCACAGAATCATATAGTACAGAAAAGGCCCTTTGGCCCATCAAGTGTATACCACCAATATATTATCACTTACACGAGAGTCATAGAGCTGTACAGCAAGGAATCAGACTCATTAGTGTCCAAAACTAGAGGGCATAGGTTTAAGGTGGGGCGGGGGGGGGGGGGGGGGGGGAAGGGGATCTAAGGGGCAACATTTTCACTCAGAGTGGTGCATGTATGGAATAAGTTACCAGAGGGAGTGGTGGGACTGGTACAATTACAACATTTCAAAGGCGTCTGGATGGATAGGTGAGTTCAGAGAGATATGGGTCAATTGCTGGCAAATGGGATGAGATTAATTTCAGATATCTGGTCATCACGGCTACATTAGATGGAAAGATCAGTTTGTGCTGTCCAGTTCTATAGTGGGGTCATAACCCATGTCCACATTCCCCCCCTCCACCCTGCCACTCGTTGTGTGGCTCAGAGCCCAGGAATATCGTTGAGTCACCCAAACCCTGACAATTTCCACATAGCTCTGGGCATTTCTCACAAACGCCACTCGGATTGTCAGACGCCGTCAGAAACTTTAGTTTTCTTTTTTATCCATCCTTCAGCACTGGGCAAGCATTCTCTGTTCCCGTTGTGGAATCATGTTCAAATAGCAAACAAAATCAGCGACTGGCGAAAATAGCCTCTTTATTCAGCAACTGCAAGTTGTACAAATTTGAGGTGGTGATGGAAACCCGAAATACCGTCCTTACAGCAGCCTCTTTACACACAGTTCTTATAGAGATTAACACTCCGTCACTATGGTGTCCCATTGTTTTATCTATTGTACACAAACGCTGGCTGCTACTCCCGATAGGATTGAGATTGTCTGTGTGGTCTGCTTGCAGAACTAAGAGGTGACAGTCCTTTTGCCTGTTAAATCAGCAAATGTTAGTAAAATTATTAGGCCTCTGTGCTCTAAATAAGTTAGCCATTGTACCTGCACTGAATAAAAGAATAAACGGAATTAAACTGTTTACCGCAGCTGGGTTGGGAGACTTGTTTAGTATTTGCCAGTGAGAGTTTCATTCATTCCTGCAATTTCATGGAAGCGCAGTCTCGATAGTCAGCTTCTTAAAGGGGACAGTGGCTGCGAGTCAGGGAAACTGTTTGATGTATTTATGTATTCAGGTCCCGATAGACGGTTGGCAAGGGCTGATTAATATTGTATTCTTTCATGGAGATAAGCTGGCAGGGAGGTATTGTTCTGAAAACATGTTGACAGTTATTGAGAGGTAGCTTTTGATGCAGAAATAGGCCTAGACACTGCTTGTAGTAAGAGCTGGTAAGGGATGAAGGTGTGAAAAAGCAGTAATGAGTTGAAAGAGGTGTTTTAGCTTATTCTATTTTGTAATAGTAAAATACACTACAAAACTGTGATTTTATGAATGAATGAATGAATGAAGCTATGTTACAGGAAAGAGTTGAGTGAATGAAATGGGAATGCAATATTATTAGATACAGGGCTCCTGTGAGCAGGTTAGAAAAGACTTATGAATAACTAAATAGAAAGAAAGAGTTTGAGAGTGTGTTAGTAAAGAGACCTACAACACAATATCTCGCACCACGTCATCGTCCTGCCAGCCTTGTGGAGTCGGAGAAACCGGAGCCAATCTTTACACAGGGCAGGTTTCTTCAGCGTCAAACATGACAGATATACACCTCCTGACTTCAGTACATGTTCCAAATCAGTAAGGGTGTCTTAACAGTTGCTCAACTCACCAGGCAATGTATGCCCTCGTGAATATTAAGACAAGTAACACCCACAAAGCATCCAAATGTTCACTACTCAGTGTGACTGGATTGGTGTCTGAGCAGATGGCATGACTGACTGAATCTCTTCCCACACACTGACCAGGTGAATGGTCTCTCCCCGGTGTGGACCTGCTGGTGACTCTGCAGGTGTGAATGAATGCCTTCCTGCAAATGGAGCATGTGAACGGCCTCTCCCCGGTGTGGACCCGTGGTGTCTCCGCAGAGAAGACGAATCAATGAAGCCCTCCCTGCACATGGAGCAGGTGAATAGTCTCTCCTCGGTGTGGATCAACCGGTGTCGCTGCAGGGTGGATGAATCGCTGAAGTGCTTACCGCACACAGCAGATGAATGGCCTCTCCCCGGTGTGGACCCGTTGGTGGGTAAGCAAGGCAGAGGACTGGGTGAATGCCTTCCCACACATGGAGCAGGGGAACGGCCTCTCCCCAGTGTGAATCCGCCAGTGGGTCACCAGGGTGGATAACTGAACGAACGCCTTCCCGCAGACAGAGCAGGTGTACGGCTTCTCCCCGGTGTGGACCCGCTGGTGACTCTAGAAGTTGGATGACTGGTTGAACGCCTTCCCACACACAGAGCAGGTGAAAGGCTTCTCCCTAGAGTGGACCCGCTGGTGACTACGCAGGGTGGATAACTGAACGAACACCTTCCCATACACCTTGCATGTGAAAGGCCTTGTTCCCCCGTATAGACCCGCTGGGGGGTCACCAGGGCGGATGAATGGGTGAACCCCTTCCCACACACAGAGCAGGTGAATGGCTTCTCTCCAGTGTGACAGTGGTGATGGCTTTTGCAAACTCTGGAATTTGAATTCCTTCCCGCAGTCCCCACATTTCCACTGTTTCTCCATCACGTGGGAATCCCCACCACCCTCTAGTGTCTACAATCGGTTGAAGGACCACTCACAAATGGAAGGTGTTCTATGCCTTGCTGCTGCGAATGAGGTGTTGCTATTTCAGTCTTTGTACCCGCTTAAAGCTCTTCCTACAGTCAGTTCACTGGTACACATTCACGGAGGTCTGTGTACTTCGGTCTCACTGAAGTTTGAAACCTTTCAAATCAGACAGGACAGAAGACAAATTAAATATCCAGTGAGATTCAAAAGGCTGATAACATTCCTGTGCCAGTGAATCGATTGGCTCGATCAGATCTTGTTTTGAGATTTCTGGCTGCAATTCCATCCATTCTCATATCCTGCAAAATGGAGATTACAGAAGACATCACTGTCTACGCAGGATAGAAACTCCAAACAGACAATTTTGGTTCCTGTGGAACATTCTTTCTTCTCTCCCTCCCCCCAGAATTTGAATCTCAATGCCACAGTCTCCCTCCATTCTCACTAGGTATTGCCCCATGTTCCAAATTCTCCATAAATGCTGAAAATTGTTGACTGATGGATCTATGCTCGCCTCTTCCTGCCCTGGACACAGGTTGTCACAGATTGAACCAGAGGTAAGCTATTCACCTCCTGAGGTTTGCTCTGCTGTTCCATAAAATCATGTGCTGCTTTGGCCTTCACTCCATTTCCTGCTGTTCTCCATAACCTTTCATATCCCTGTCATTTAAAATTCTCTTCAATTAAGCCTTGAATATATTCCATGAGCCAGTCTCCATTACTATCTGTGGGGGAGCATTCCATAGACTAACAAGAAAGGAATAAATTCCTAATTTCGCCCTGAAATGGGAGACCACTTCCAGGCAGGTGGAGACTAGTTAGGTTTAGAATCATCGAGTAAAAAATGAGGTCTGCAGATGCTGGAGGTTTAGAATCATGTTCAGCATGGACTAGATGGAATAAAGAGTCAGAAACTGAGCAGTTTAACCCCAGAATGGAAAGGGGGGTGAAAAAAGAAAGTGCCGTACTCACAGATGGTGGACAGAGAAAGGAAGTTGCAGTCCGAGGTGAAGCTCAACCTTCATTCGGGGGGGAAGCGGGGAGAGGAGTAACATCAGCTTCAGAGGCTCATGGTCAAACTTCCGTAGTCAGTCAATACGGCGGCTCTGATTGGCTCCAGAACAATCGCCTTCCAGCCATCCAGGCATTCCAATTGGCTCACAATTGACCTGTGTGATGTCATGACATGTGGCCAATAGGAGAGAACCATCTTGGAACACGGGATTGTCATCGGCCGGCTACCTCCGGACGTCCCGCCCTCGTATGTGGACGTCACAATGCGGAAGTAGCCCGATCAGTTTCAGACTGATACCCTCCCAACTCTGAGCAACATCTGGGAGCAAAGCAATATCTCCCCCTTTCTATTCCTCATCCTGGGAGGGAGAGAGAAGAGGGAAAGCACTGTACACTTGTACCAATTGGCGGCGGAGAGTGTAGAATGCAAGCGAAGGGGTTTCAGATTCGCTCTCTCATAAGGCTTTCTGATCCTCATGGCATTTAGCAAAACTGGAACGTGAAAAGGGTCAGAGATTTGTCCAGTGTTATTAAATTGTTAAACATTCAACCTGCTTTTCGTGGTTTTCTCACATTCGATTATAATTAATTGTCGTAATTGTGTGTTGTAGCTATGTCATATACTTCCAATTATGCTGTTATCGAAGGGGTCGGTAAGTGGGCACTGGACAAAGAGACATAGAGATGTCCAGCATGGGAACAGACCCCTCAGTCTAACTCGTTCATGCTGACCAGTTAACCTGGATAAATCTGGTCCCATTTACCAATATTTGCCCACATCCCTGTAAACCCTTCCTAATTCATTCACCCATCTAGATCCCCTATAAATATTGTAATTGTATCAGCCTCCACCACTTTATCTGCAGATCATTCCATGCGTACAAAGAGAGTCCATTCATCAGTCTAACGATGGCAGGGAAGAAGCTCTTTCTGAACCTGTTGGTGCATGTGTTTCCAGATTCTGTATCTTCTGCCTGACCAAAGATGTTGTGAGAGAGCATTAGGGGGTTGGAGGAGAATTTGATGATTTTGGCAGCATTTCTGTGGCAAAGTGAAGTGTAGGTGGTGACCGTGGAGGGTAGGTTGACTTCCATGATGGTCTGCAATGTGCATACAACCTTCTGTAGTATCTTACCATTCTGGGCAAAGCAGTAGCTGGACAAGGTCGTTACACATCCAGATAAAACACTTTCTATAGTGCATCTGTAAATGTTGGTGAGGGTCATTATTGATATACCGAATTGCATGAGCCTCCTGAGGAAGGAGTGTTGTTGTGCTATCCTGACTGAGATTGCCCCATCATTTTTCCAGATGGTAAGAACACTCGCCCACCATGGAGTTTGCATTGCTGACAGAAAGCAGTTTGTGTTCTGCAGCAGCTTAGTCACTCAAACACTAGGTGCTGTGAGATTAAAAGTACAGACAGCCATGAGGAACCAGAGGTTTTTCCAACCACCATTCAAACTGATCAGTCTAAACCTTGAAGTCTCAAACGAAATCTAGAAGTTCACTTAGCCAAAAGCTAATGGAGGCATCCTCATAAAATTACCAGATATTCTTGGAATCCTGAAAAGAATTCAAGTGAATCCTAGAAAGATATTCCTGTCTTAGACTATTCCCAAAAAGTGAATGAACTATCAAGATTCATATAAAGATTTGTGGGAACTATGGCAGGGAAGGAAAGAAAACTAGATTTACAATTTAATGCCATACACACTATTCTGCTAAGTTACTCCTGTTGATTAGGTTTTCACATTTTTAAACAAAAAAAAGAGCTGTTCTTCCAGTTAATGACTGGGTTTTCAAACTTCTCTTCAAAGTTAATAGTTTTTTTTCTTCAAACTGAATGATTGTAACAAAACAGCATCTCATTGTTGAATTTTGAATCTGTGGGATGTGCTTAGTAAAGTTTGAATGAACAATATTTCAAAGTAAATTTTATCATTTTAAGTACCAAGACATTCTGCTACATCCTTCTACACCAGTCACTGTCTGTTGTCAGACAGGAGCAGCAAGCAATCAGCAAGGCAAGTGTTATATTAGCAAGAGGAATTGAGTTCAGAAGTGGGGATATCTTCCTGCAGTTAGGGGGTCATTGAATATATCCAAGGCTGCATTCATCTGATTTTTGAACAACAAATAAGTGAACGTTTATGGGGAAAGGCAAGAAAATGATTTTAAGACCAGTATAGGATAGTTACAGAGTCATACAGCACAGAAACAGACCCTTCAGACCAACTAGTCCATGCTGAATATATTCACAAACTCAACCAGTCACAGCTGCCTGTGTTTGGCCCATGCCCCTCCGAACCTTTCCTATTCATGTACTTATCCAAATGCCTTTTAAACATTGTTACTGTACCTGCACCCACCACTTCCTCTGGATATTCATCCACACACAAACTACTCTCTGTGTATAAAACAAAAAGGTACCCTTCATGCCTTTTTAAAATCTTTCTCCTCTCACCTTCAAATTTGCTGCCTTATCTTGAAACCCCCACCCAAGGGAAAGGATACCCATCGGTCAACTCGGCTATGTCTCTTGTGATGTTATAAACTTCTGTGAGGTCAACTCTCAGCCTCCTATGTTGCAGTGAAAATGTCCCAGCCTATCCACGTAGATGTTGGCAGATTCATATCCAGTTATGATTTGGTGAATGCTGGTGCAGGCTTGAAAGACCAAATAGCTTACTCCTGCTTCCAATTCTCACAGTCTGTGTCCAGGACAGCAAGAGACCATAGGACATAGGAGCAGAAATTAGGCCATTCAGCCCATCAGGCCTGTTCCACCATTTAATAATGGCTGATAGGTTTCTCAACCCCATTCTCTCACTTTGTCCTCGTAACCCTCTATCCCCTTGATATTCAAAGTCTCCATCTCAGTCTTAAATATCCTCAATGGCCAGGCCTCCACAGCCTTCTGTGGCAGTGAATTCCATAGATTCACCACTCACCGCTATTCTGAAAATTCTTCCCTTTACTCTAAGGCTGTGCCCACTGGTTCTAGTCTCTCCAACCAATGGAAACATCTTCCCAACGTCCACTCTGTTCAGGCTGTTCAGGATTCAGTATTGTTTGTTTCAATTAGAACACCCCTCTCCCCCCCCAAAGTGTGGGCCTGTTAACCAGCATGAACCAGACCCTTCAGGTTGTGGTACAGGAAGGATTAGGTTGAGCAAACTGAGAATAGAGGGAGAGTGTGTGGGATGGAGATTTTCAAATTCTAGGGAACAAGAGAGGAGAAATAGAGTTCACTATAAATTAGAATTGATTGGATGGGCTGAAGGGCCAAGGAGTGGCAGATGAAAATGCGTGGTTTGCATTTTGGTCAAGCAATGCAGGAAAGACTGACACACTTCAGAGGGGTGTTGCAGAACAAAGAGACCTTGGAGTGCAAGTTTATAGTTCGTTGAAGGTGGAGTCACTGGGAGATAGGATAGTGAAGAAGGCACTTGGTATGCTTTCCTTTATTGGTCAGACCATTGAGTATAGGAGTTGGGAGGTCATGTTGCAGCTGTACAGGCCATGTTTGGAAGACTGCATTTGTTTCTGGTCTCCCTGCTATTGGAAAGATATTGTGTAACTTTGAAAGGGGTCAGAAAAGATTGACAACCTGTTGCCAGAGTTGGAGGGTTTAAACTACAGGGAGAGGCTGAATACACTGGGGATATTTTCCCTGGAACATCGAAGGCTGAAGGATGACCATGTCGACATTCATAAGGGGCATGGATAGGGTGAATACCCAAGGTCTTTACCCCAGGGTAGGGAAGTCCAAAACTAGAGGGGCGTATGGTTGAGGTGAGAGGGGAATTTTAAAATTCTTCTGGTTGGGCACATGAATAGAAAGGATTTAGAGGGATATGGACCACATGCAAGCAAATTGGAGTAGATTAATTTAGGATACCTGTTTGGCACAGACAAATTGGACCGAAGGGTCTGTTTCCGTGCTGTATGACTTTAATCGTCTTCTGTGAAAGCAGAAATCTGATGGTGAAGACTGGAGTTTCAGGATGTTTTGCCCTTACTGGGAGCAGAAATGTTTGACTGAAGCGTGTTGGTGTTAATGTCTTGATGTTCCATTTTGCTCCCACCTTCCTGGAGATGTTAACCAGGTTGTTCATCAAGAAGCTGCATTGCACCCTAAATTGACATTTTTTTTTGCTGAGTGAGGCAATACTTCCTTCGGGTTACGCTGTACCAAGGATCCAGTTACAAAAGGACAGCTTGGTGGTGACAAACAGTAAAGAAGGTGAGGTGGGATGGGTGGAGAGTGTGTGTGCTTTTTCTACGCTTTTTTGCTGGGGGAGGGGGGTGGTTCTGAAGCTGTAACAAAGTTGGGTCACAATAAAGGTTACCTGAACTTACTACCGGGCTCAGATTCTCATTGAAAGCTTTGAACTCCAAGAGTTTTTAGTTTTAAAGCTGCTCATTTCTTTCAGCCTGCTGCACTAAGTTTCCAATGTCGCGTATCAAATGGAGCAGTGAATGAGTAGCTAGTATCTTGAGAAATTGGGAATTTTTCAGGAGTGCAGAGTGAGTCATTTCATTGACATTGTAAAGTGTAATGGCAGCACCGGGAGGTGTGGGCTGTGTTCACGAGTTACAATATGGAGGAGCCAGTATTGGAATGGGGTGGATAGAGTTAAAAATCTCACATCACCAGTTATAGCCCACAGATTTATTTGGAAGCACCCGCTTTTGGAGTGCAGCTCCTTCATTGGGTAGCTGTGGACCAGGGTAATGAGACACAGATTTCATAGCAAAAGATCACAGTGTCATGCAACTGATAGGAGATATTGAACAAGCCTAGATTGCTGTTACCTCTTTCATCTTTTAGAATGGGTTGCAGGTTTTGGTTCATTAATATAAATCTTTTAAACCACATTCTCGAGATGACTTAAGGTTTTATAAAACAAAAGGTGACATCTCAGTTCAGACAATGCTTTAAAGGTGTGAGGTTCGAGTCTATCAGTATCCCAATTTTGAATCAGACTGGTTCTGTTTCCAAAGTAGGAATTTATAAAATATTACATGGATTGACTGCCTGCAGTTTACGTGCTCTTTGAGCAAAATTGAAAGTATCTGCAAAAATAATCCTGCCAATACAAATTCACCCCAAAGAGATATGTGTGTGCATTCATGAGAGAATGTGAGTGTGTGCATGTAAGATTGTGTGCATGCAGGTAAATTGTGAGTGTGATGGAGTATAAGCCTGTGAATGTGTTGGGGGGAGTATGTCTGTGTGTCTGAAAGAGAGTGTGTGTGTATGGAAGTATGGATAAAAGCAAGGGCTTGCATTTTGTGAAAACCAGGAAGGGCAGGACATGTACAGTTAATGGTCGGGCCCTGGGTTATGTTGTAAAACAGAGAGACATGGGGAGGGGGAGGGTGGTGAGGGATCATGTACTTTTTTAGAGAGGCTGGGACTTTTTTCACTGGAGTGAAGGAGGCTGAGGGGTGACCTCATTGAGATTTATAAAATCATGAGGAGTGGCGGTAAGGTGAATAGCAAAGGGTTCTTCCTTAGCATAAAACTAGCGGGTTTTAAAATGCGCTCAAAGCTAGGGGATATATTTCTTTAAGGTGAGAGGAGAGAGATTTAAAAGGAATCTGACGGGCAATGGTTTGACAGAGGGTGGTTTGCACGTGGAATGAACTTGCTGAGGAACTGGTAGATGCAGGTACGGGTACAATGTTTAAAGACGTTTGGGTGGGTACATGAATGGAAAGGTTTAGAGGGATATGGGCCAAATGCAGGCAAGTGGGATTAGTTTATTTTTGGAATCCTGCTCGGCATGGGTGAGTTGTTTCTGTGTTGTATACCTCTATGAACCAGAAGTGACCTTACTGAAACCAGTAGAATTCTGAAAGGGGCTTGACAGGATAGATACAAATGCTCCTTTGGTGGGGGGTTGGGGAGTCATAGAATCCCAAAAATGTGTAAATAGGCCATTCAGCCCATCTATTCCACACTGGCCCTCTGAAGAACATCCCACTCAAACCCACCCCCTTACACCATATTTCCCATGGATAATCCACTCTAATTTGCACATCCCTGGGCACTATAGGTAATTTAGCACAGCCAATCCACCCTAATTTGCACCCTAATCTATAAATTACCTTCTCAAGAGTGTAATTTAAATGCAGAGCTTTTCTAAGAAAAATGTCAGTCTGACTCAACGTTGGGACCCAGACAGAATTCACACCTGTTATTAGAAAAACTCTGCATTTAAATGACATTCTTGAGAAGGTAATTAAAAACAAGTTCAGGGATTAACATATCAAATTTAAAATTGTTTAATGTATCACATGGGAAACTCATGAGTGTTTTTTAGATTACTTACAGTGTGGAAACAGGCCCTTCGGCCCAACAAGTCCACACCGACCCGCAACCCACCCATACCCTTACATAACACTACGGGCAATTTAACATGGCCAATTCAAATTCACCTGACCCGCACATCTTTGGACTATGGGAGGAAACCGGAGCACCGGAGGAAACCCACGCAGAGAACGTGCAAACTCCACACAGTCAGTCGCCTGCGGCGGGAAATGAACCTGGGTCTCAGGCGCTGTGAGGCAGCAGTGCTAACCACTGGGCCTCCGTGCCGCCCAGTTGTGGGATTGGTAACAGTTGTTATTTTGTGATCCATTCCAAGTGAATATTATCCTCTGCGCAGACTCGGGTGAACAGTCTGGTTTTGTGCATTGTGCGGGATCAGGCGAGCAGCTTTAAAATCCTTATGTTCAGCAGCAGAAGCAAACTGTAGATCAGCAATCGTATTCTGAGAGTGGTACTTCCAGCCCTGGTTAATCCCATTGGGTCAACATAGAGAGAGGAAGAGGATGTCACATCTAAAGTTCATACAGAATAGTTGTTTCGGTTGTTCAATCAGTTGAGTTGGTTCTGCACTCAGATGAGACTGGATATTGCTTTTTAATGGATCATAATTGAAACAACAATGGAATACCATAAATTCAAGGAAATTCAATGGGCAAATCGAACCTTGAAGAGTTAATGTTCTTCCATTAATAACGTTGGGTGACCCAAATTAGACATTTTTATTGATAGCTCCATAATCATATTCCTGCTGGATTATTTTCTGGGCAAACAATTTCAGATGGGAGAAATTCTGTATCCTGGGAAGGCAGTGAAATAAAAAAAGGTTTTTTAAAGCATTTTAATGTGGACCCATGAGCTCTTGTCCATTAAATCTCTTTATTTGCAGAAATAGCCCGTGAAAATGTCCATGTCCCTTTAAAATACAGGTTTCCCCCTTTAGATATGACGACGTTTCGTTATTATGGAGAAATACCTGTTTAAATGGAGCCGTGAGCTTTCCCAATGTAGACAGGGCTCCTCGAAACGTGGCAGTGTCCCCCCTGCAGCTGCAGAGCGAGACAGGAGAGTTTGTTTTTGTGAATGAGCAGTTGTAGCGCGAGGTGGCTGTTGCTTGGTGACGGTGAGGCTCCCCCGGCCCCGCCCACCCCCCCGTGCAGACGTCACGCGGGGGCGAAAGCGGTTGGGAGGAGAAGTCGCTCGAGCGGGGAAGCGGCGGCCGTTAGGAAAATGGCGCCGTGCGGCCCGGGGCAGACCCCCGTCACTGGTCACCGCCGCCTTCCTGGCGCAGCTGCTGTGTCACGGCCACACCGGCCGGCTGTACAGCAGGCAGGAGCCGGTGACCATTCTGGAGGCGGATGGGGTTAAGGGCCTGCTTGGGAACTGGTCGGCCGCCTGGGTGGTGGAGTTCTACTGGTCGTGGGGCGGCCCCTGTGTCAACTATGGGGCCACCTGGAAGGTACTGGGCCCGGGAGGTGAAAGGTGAGGCAGGTTGTGGGGGGGACGGAGGGGAAGGAATGTGGGGCCTGTCCTGTCATAGTCACATTTTACACTCACTTTCCATCTGCTTTTACTGGCCCTAGTGCTGTTTACCCCTCACTGTTTTTTAATCCTTGTGCTGTTTACTCTTGCTATTACTTGTGCAATTTCCTAGGGGAGTGTGGAAATACTAGTAAAGGAGATTATGCACCAACATGTATATGTTCCTCAGTCATTGAAGGGGTAGGATCCTGTTGAGGATGGTTAGTAAAGTATGTTGTGTACTAAGCCTTGTTAACAAGGACATACAGTAGTTTGTAATTTGTCAAAGTATGCTTCTCATAGAGTTGTACAGACCCTTTGGTCCAACCTGTCCATGCTGACCAGATATCCAAAATTAATGTTGACAGTGTAATGCTGGAAAAACACAGCAGCTCAGGCAGCATCCGAGGAACAGGAGAATCGATGTTTCGGGCATAAGCACTTCATCAGGCGGGCGTATGCCCGAAAGGAATCAAAAGATTCCTAATGAAGTGCATATGCCCGAAAAGTCAATTCTCCTGCTCTTTGGGTGTTGCCTGACCTGCTGTGCTTTTACAGCACTACGCTCTTGCCTCTGATTTCCAGCATCTGCAGTAATGGTTTCAACATTACTGCGAAGCCTCTTCCATGGATGCCTACCTGAAAAAGTCCTCCTCCTCTGTCTACAAAGATCTGAGTCCCTTTCTCACAGTACACCTCCCAAGTCCTCTCCTCTGCCCAGAATTTCTTCAGCCATGTCCTCAAGCAATTTGACTACCACAGCCATATCTCCTTTCTCATTGCTTGGCTACAGAACCATCTGATCCCACGTGGACTCCGGATCACATTCAGACCAACCCAGTTTGGACCTGAACAGGATACCCAGTACACACTACAAATCCGAAACTTCAACAACGATTCTCTTTCTGGATCCTCCACTCCACACTATCAGCCATCTATTTTACCTGCAGTCAGTCCTGCCCAAGCTCAGAGCCTCACTTTTCCCTGAACTGCAACCCAGATTCTACATCCTCAGAAAAGATTCCTGTTGAAGGGCTTATGCCCAAAATGTCAATTCTCCTGCTCCTCGGATGCTGCCTGACCTGCTGTACTGTTCCAACACTCTCAACTCTGATCTCCAGCATCTGCAGTCCTCACTTTCTCCGAGATATCCCAAATTAATCTAGTCCCATTTGCCAGCACTTGGCTCATATCCCTCTAAACCTTTCCTATTCATATACCCATCCAGATACAATTACAACATTTAAAAGGTATCAGCCTCCACCACTTCCTCTGGCAGCTCCTTCCATACACGCACCACACTCTGCATGGAAATGTTGCCCCTTAGGTACCTTTTACATCTTTCCGCTCTCAACCTAAACCTATGCCCTCTAGTTCTGAACTTCATCCCTACACTGGGGAAAGCACAGAGATTGAGCAGCCAGACAAAATGCCAAAACAATAAAATGTCAAGCCATGTGGGAAAAAAAAATTGTGGCTCTACCCTTTTTTCTCCTCTTGGTATTTGGACACTTAAAATCTGTCAGTCACACTAGAATTGCCACAGAGCATATTGCAAGGTGTTCAGTGGTGTCACCAAAACATTGGGCATGTTCCTTGCTGTTGGCAGAAAAGATACAAGATCTTCTTTTGATGGACCGATAAGGAGCACTGGAGGACCTGAAGGTGACTTGTCCTCTTGCTAATCAGAGCTCCCCTACTGTCTGAAAGCAGAAGCTGGACCTTGACCTTCTGAAGCTGCTGCTGCTCCACTCTCTCAATGACGATTGAGCTTCAGCCCGGACTGCAACTTCCTTCCTTTGTCTAACATCTGTGAGTACAACACTCTTTTCTCACCCCTTTTTCTATTTAATTTTCATTCTGGGGTTTAATTGTTGACTTGCAGCAACCGAAAGGAGAGGGAACAAATCCAGGGAAGGGGCAGACTCGGGAAATGTTGGTCCAGGTCTGTGTCTCAATTGGCAAAATTGACCGGCAGGAGGCTGGAAGAATGCAGCAAGCCAGGCAGCTTCAGGAGGTGGAGAAGTTGACGTTTCAGGTGTAACCCTTGTTCCAGACTGGTGATGGGTGTAGGAGAAGATGCAGAACAAGGTTGTGTTGGGGGCAGGGTAGTGAAGTGGAGATAGTTGGAGACAGGTAGAGGGTACAACCTGGTTGATCAGTGGGTGGAAGGAATCTGGTTGGTGGCAAGGAGGAGTGGAATGGGAGGGACTGGGAAGGGAGTCGGGGATGGAAAGGGAGGTTATTTGAAATTGGAAAAGGCAATGTTGAGGCTTCCGGGCTGTTGGCTGCCCAGGTGGAAGATGAGGTGTTGTTCCTTTAATTTACGGTTTGGTTCGTTGTGGCAATGCAGGAGGCCTAAGGTGATTTAGTCAGAAAGGGAGTGGGAAGGGGAATTAAAATGCGTGGTGACAGGGAGGTCCATTCAGACTCTGTGGCTTCGGGTGTGGACCATTCCTCAAATTTACATTTGGTCTCCTCGATGTAGAGAAGACCACAATTGGCAAACATGTGACGAATACAGTACCGCAATATGAAGTTATAGCCTTTGCTGTGGGAAAAAAAACAGAAAGGAGGTGCATTGTTTAAATTGTGACATATTAGGATATGGAGAAGGTGAGGTCTGCAGATGCTAGAGATCAGAGTAGAAAAGTGTGGTGCTGGAAAAGCACAGCAGGTCAGGCAGCGTCCGAGGAGGAGGACAGTCCACATTTTGGGCATGAGCCCTTCATCAGGAATGATGTATGGATGTACAAAGGGGGCTCAGCATCCAGTGAACGTCAGTTGTCAGAAGTTGCAGCAAGCAACGAGCAAAGCAAGAGGTATCTTAGCAAGAGGAATTGAGTTCAGAATTGGGGGTGTCTTCCTGCAGTTAGGGGCTCATTGAATATATTCAAGGCTAGGTTCACCTGATCTTTGAACAACAAAGAAGTGGATGTTTATGGGGGAAAAGCAGAAAATGGTTTTAAGATCAGTACAGAACAGTTACAGAGTCATACAACACAGAAACAGACCCTTCAGTCCAACTACTCCATGCTGACTATGTACTGAAACTAAACTAGTCTCACCTAGATTGGCCCATATCCCTCAGAACCTTTCCTATTCATGTACTTATCCAAATGCCTTTTAAACATTGTAACTGTACCTGCATCCACCACTTCCTCTGGACATTCATTCCACACAAACCACTTTGTTAAAAAAATCATGCCCCTCATTACTTTTCAAACCTCTCTCCTCTCACCTTCAAAATTTGCTCTCTTGAAACCCCCACCCAAGGGAAAGGACCCCCGCCTTTCATCTCATCTATCCCCTTCATGATTTTTATAAACCTCTATAAGGTCACTTCTCAATCTCCTGTGGTCCAGTGAAAATGAGTGTGGTGCTGGAAAAAATACAGAAGGTCAGGCAGCATCCGAGCAGCAGGAAAATCTACGTTTTGTGCATAAGCTCTGATGAAGGACTTATGCCCGAACCGTCGATTTTTCTGCTTTTCAGATGCTGCCTGTCCTGTGCTTTTCTAGCACCGCACTCTGGACTCTGATATCCAGCATCTGCAGCCCTCACTTTCTTCCAGTGAAAACGTCTCAGCCTATCCACCGAGATGGAGGTAGATTCATATCCAGTTATGATCTGTTCAATGCTGGTCCAAGCTGGAAAGACCAAATGGCCTACTCCTGCTCCCAATTCTGACACTGTCCAGGATATCAACAGACCACAAGACATAGGAGCAGAAATAATGCCATTCTGCCCATCAGCTCTGCTCCAACATTTAATCATGGCTGATGAGTTTCTCAAGCCCATTCTTCCACTTTCTCCCTGTAACGCTCAATCCCCTTGATACTCGAGAACCGATCTGTCGCAGTCTTAAATTTTCTCAGTGACTTGTCTTCCACAGCCTTCTGTGGCAATGAATTCCATAGATTCACCGCTCTCTGGCTGATGAAGTTTCTCCTTGCCTCTATTCTGAAAGGTTTTCCCTTTACTCGAAGGCTGTGCCATCGAGTCCTAGTCTCTCATACCAGTGGAAACATCTTCCCAATGTCCACTCTGACCATGCTGTTCAGTATTCTGTATGTTTCAGTTAGATCCTCCTGAGTGAGGGCTTGTTCAGTGGAATGATCCAGACCCTTCAGGATGAGGTTCAGCAAAGTAAAAATGGAGGGAGTGTGTGTGGGATGGAGATTTTCAGCTTCTCAGGAATAAGAGAGGAAAGAGAGTTCACTATGAATTATAATTTATCAGGTAGGCCGATGGGCCGAGGAATGGTAGATGGAGTTTAATTTAGAGAAATGTGAGATGTTGCATTTTGGAAAGGCAAATTGGGACAGGATGTATGCACTAAATGGTCAGGTCCTGGGGAGTGTTCCTGAACCAAGACAGGAAGTGTAGGTTCCTTTCCTTGATAGTGGAGTCACAAATAGAGATGGTAGTGAAGAATGTGTTTGGTATGCTATCCTCTATTGGCCAGTGGATTGAGTATAGGAGTTGGGAGGTTATGCTGAGGCAGTAGAAGAGGTCATTTTTGGAATACTGTACACAGTTCTGGTCTCTCTACTATAGGAAAGATGTGAAACTTTTGAAAGGATTTTGAAAAGAGTTACAAGGCTGTTACCAGAGTTGGTGAGTTTGAACTACAGGGAGAGGCTGAGTAGGCCAGGAATGTTTTCCCTGGAGCATTAAAGGCTGAGGTGACCGTAGAAGTTTCTCAGGGGCATGGATAGGGTGAATAGCCAAGGTTTGTTCCCAGGGTAGGGGAGTCCAGAACAAGAGGGGCATAGGTTTAAGGTGGGTGAGGAAAGGGACCTGAGAGGCATTTTTTTTTCATGCAGAGGGTGGTGCATGTATGGAACAAACGAACAGGGGAAGTGGAGGAGGCTGGTACAATTACAACATTTAAAAGGCATCTGGCTGAGTACATGAATAGAAAGGGTTTAGAGGGATGTGGTCCAAATGCTAGCAAATGAGACGAAATTAATTTAGGATATCTGTTCGCTATGGACGAGATGGACGGAAGGGTCTGTTTCCATGCTGTATGATTCTAATCGTCTTCGGTGAAAGCAGAAATGTTGTTATGAAGAATGGACTTTTTTGCCCTTACTGGGAGCAGACGTTACAGTAAAATCTTTCAATTGTGAGACTGCAACTGAGTACATCTGGGATCTTGGTGGGAGATGGGAATTCATTGCACTGTGGAATGCAGCCCTATCCTATCTACACATTTCTTCTGGTGGATGAGACCAGGTCTCAAGATTAGGAGGAGTAGATTTAGGACAGACATTAGGAGGAACCACTATTCCCAGAGAGTCATGAATCTATGGAATTCTTTGCCCATGGAAGCAGTAGCGGCAGCTTCATTAAGTATATTGAAGACACGGTTGGATAGGTTTTGCATGGTCGGGGACTTAAGGGTAGTTGGGACAATGCAGGGAGGAGGAGCTGAGATGATGGATAAATCAGCCATGATTTTAATAAATGGCGGAGCGGATTGGACGAGCCAAATGGCCTACTCTTGCTTCTATTATTATGAAACTATAACCTTGCATTTCCCATGGTTCACCATGGCATGTTGGAACCAACGGTCAATGAGTTGAGCATCCCTGAATACTTCTAAGTGCCCATCACATTCTTCCTCATCTGAACAGATCCTGTGTATGCATAAGGGGATGGCTGTTTTGGGTGGAAGCTGGAGAAGTGTAGCATTGTGAGGTTATGCGTGGTTTTGAAGTTGTGTGTGGTGCTGAGTTGCTGCCCATCCTTGATGGAGATGCAGGTGTTTAAGAATGAGACAGATAGTAGAGAATAGTCCAGGATGAGTTTGATGGTGGGATGGAACATGTTGATATCACTGTATAGCTTTTTCTGTGACTCCTCTCCATGCGTCCAGAAGAAGAAAATGTCGTCAATGTACCTGGTGTATTGTGTTGATTAGAGGTGCTGCGTAGAGAAGTCGTCTTGTTTGAACCGGTGCGTGAAAATGTTGGCATATTGGGGTGCAAGTTTGGTCCCATGGCTGTTCAGTGTGTCTGGATGAAGAACTGGTTGTCAAAGGTGAAGATGTTGTGATCGAGGATAAAGTGGATGAGTTGTAGGATGGTGGTCAGAGATTGGCAGTTGTTGGTGTTAAGTAATGAGGCTGTTGCCGTGATGCCGACATTGAGAGTACTGGTCTGTGGGTGCTGAGTTTCTGTAAGAAATCTGTAGTGTTGTGACAGAAGCTAGGGGTTCCATGAATGATGGGTTTCAAGATGCCTTTGACATAGTTGGAGAGGTTCTTACACAGTCCTATTGCCAGGGATGTGCAAGTTAGGATGGATTAGCCATGGGAAATACAGAGTAAGGGGGTAGGTATGGGTGGGATGCAAAATAGAGGGCCAGAATGGTCCGAACGACCTGCTTCCAAGTTGTCAGGATTCTATGACGCCCCCAACGAAGGAGAATTTTATCTGCATCTATCCTGTTAAACCCCTTTCAGAATTCTACTAGTTTGAATAAGATGACTTCTGCTTCATAGAGGTATACAGCACGGTCCAACCCCTTCATGCCGACCAGGATTCCCAAATTAAACTCGTCCTATTTGCCTGCATTTGGCCCATATCCCTCTAAACCTTTCTCTTCTTGTACCCATCTAAATGTCGTTTAAATGTAGCTGTACCTGTATCTACCACATCCTCAGCAAGGTCATTCCACATGCAAACAACACTGTCAAAATGTTGCCCTTCAGGTTCCTTTTAAATCTCCCTCCTCTCACGTTAAAACAATATGCCCCCCAATTTTGAGCACCCCGACGCTAAGGAACAGCCCTTTGCTATAATCCTTACCTCCACTCCTCAGATTTTATAAATCTCAATGAGGTCACCCCTAAATTTCCTGTGCTCCACCCTCTCCTTATAACTCAAACCCTCCAGTCCTGATAACGTTCTGGTAAATCTTTACCGAACCCCCTCTAATAGAGTTCTTCCTATAACAGGGTCACCAGAACTGTACTCAGTATTCTAAAATGGCCTCACCAACATTCTGTACAACCTCAACATGATGTCTCGACTTGGAAACTCAACAGCGTGAACAATGAAGGCATTTGTGCGAAATGCCTTCTTAACCACCCTACCTACCAGTGATGCAACTTTCAAAGAACTGTGTACCTGAACTCTTACTCCCCCATGTCTCTCTGTTTTACAACATGACCCAGCAATCCCTCACTTTTATTCATATAAAACACACACATACACACACACACACACACACACACCCAACGCTCCATCACACAAACTTTACCAAGCATGCGCACACGCTTACATGCACACTCCACACAAATCCACATGCATACAATCAGACTGTCTCATGCATGCACACACAAACTCAACTCTGTGGGGTGACTTTGTATTGGCAGAATTATATTTGCAGATTCATTCAATTTTGCTCAAAAAGCACACAATTTGCAGGCAGTCAATCCATGTAATTTTTATAAATTCCTATTTTGGAAATAGAACCAGTCTGATTCAAGATTGGAATACTGACAGACTCGAACACTTTTCATGCATTGTTTGAACTGAGATGCCACCTTTTTCTAAAATAAAACCTTAAGTCATCTCGAGAACGTGACTTAAAAGAGAAATGAGTCAAACAGTCAGGGCAGGCAGGGACAAGGTAGGACTAATAAATTAAACTGCATTTATTTTAATGCAAGGGGCCTAACAGGGAACGCAGATGAACTCCGGGAATGGTTAGGAACATGGGACTGGGATATCATAGCAATTACAGAAACATGGCTCAGGGATGGGCAGGACTAGCAGCTTAATGTTCCAGGATACAAGTGCTACCGGAAGGATCAGAGCGGAGGCAAGAGAGGAGGGGGTGGTGGTGGGGGGCATTTTTGATAAGGGATAGCATTACAGCTGTGCTGAGGGAGGATATTACCAGAAATTTATCCAGGAAAGTTATTTGGGTGGAACTGAGAAATAAGAAAGGGATGATAACCTTATTGAGATTGTATTATAGACCCCCTAATAGTCAGAGGGAAATTGAGAAACAAACTTGTAAGCAGATCTTAGTTATCTGTAAGAAAACTAGGGTGGTAATAACAGGGGATTTTAACTTTCCAAACATAGACTGGGACTGCCATCGTGATAAGTGTTTAGATGGAGAGGAATTTGTCAAGTGTGTACAAGACAATTTTCTGATTCAATATGCGGATGTACCTACTAGAGAAGGTGCAAAACTTGACTTACTCTTGGGAAATAAGGCAGGGCAGATGACTGAGGTGTTAGTTGGGGAGCACTTTGGAGCCAGCGACTATAATTCTGTTGGATTTTAAAATAATGATGGAAAAGGATCGACCAGATTGTAAATTGGAGAAAGGCCAATTGTGACGGTATTAGGCAAGAACTTTTGAAAGCTGATTGGGGGCAGATGTTCGCAGGTAAAGGGATGGCTGGAAAATGGGAAGCCTTCAGAAATGAGGTAAAGAGAATCCAGAGAGAGTATATTCCTGTTAGGGTGAAAGGAAAGGCTGGTAAGTATTATAAGGAATTCTGGATGACGAAAGAAATTGAGGGTTTGGTTAAGAAAAAGGAAGCATACGTTGTGTATAGTGAATCCTTAGAGTATAAAGGAAGTAGGAGTATACTTAAGTGGGAAGTGAGGAGGGCAAAAAGTGGACATGAGATAGCTTCAGCAAGTAGAATTAAGGAGAATCCAAAGAGTTTTTACATATATATATATATATTAAGGACAAAAGGGTAACTAGGGAGAGAATAGGGCCCCTCAAAGATCAGCAAGGCGGACTTGTGGAGCCCCAGAAAATGGGGGAGATAATAAATTAGTATTTTGCATCAGTATTTACTGTGGAAAAGGAAATGGAAGGTAGAGATTGTAGGGAAATAGATGGTGACATCTTGCAAAATGTCCATATTACAGAGGAAGAAATGCTGCATGTCTTGTAACCACCTAACAGTGGATAGATTCCCAGGACCTGATCAGGTGTACCCTCAACTCTGTGGGAAGCTGGAGAAGTGATTGCTGGGCCTCTTGCTGAGATATTTGTATCATTGATAGTCAACAGGTGAGGTGCCGGAAGACTGGAGGTTGGCTAACGTGTTGCCACTGTTTAAGAAGGGTGGTAAGGACAAGCCAGCAAACTATAGACCAGTGAGCCTGAACTCGGTGGTGGGCAAGTTGTTGGAGGGAATCCTGAGGGACAGGATGTACATGTATTTGGAACACTGATTAGGGATAGTCAGATTGGGTGTTTTGAGGAAGTAACAAAAGATTGATGAGGTCAGAGTGGTAGATGTGATGTATATGGACTTCAGTAAGGCGTTCGACAAGGTTGCTCAAGGGAGACTGATTAGCAAGGTTAGATCTCACGGAATACAGGGAGAACTAGCCATTTGGATACAGAACTAGCTCAAAAGGTAGAAGATGGAGGGTTGTTTTTCAGACTGGAGGCCTGTGACCAGTGGAGTGTCACAAGGATCAGTGCTGGGTCCTCTACTTTTTGTCATTTACATAAATAATTTGGATGCAAGCATAAGAGGAACAGTTAGTAAGTTTGCAGCTGACTCCAAACTTGGAGGTGTAGTGGACAGTGAAGAGGGTTTCCTCAGATTACAACAGGATCTTGACCAGATGGGCCAGTGGGCTGAGAAGTGGCAGATGTAGTTGAATTCAGATAAATGTGAGGTGCTGCATTTTGGGAAAGCAAATCTTAGCGGGACTTGTACACTTCATGGTAAGGATCAACCAGGCAAAAGTGAGGACTGCAGATGCTGGAAACCAGAGTTTCGATCAGAGTGGTGCTGGAAAAAAGCTCTATTCCTGATGAAGGGCTTTTGCCCGAAATGTCGATTTTCCTGTTCCTTGGATGCTACCTGACCTGCTGTGCTTTTCCAGCACCACTCTGATCTAAAGACTTAATGGTAAGGTCCTAGGGAGTGTTGTTGAACAAAGAGACCTCGGAGTGCAGGTTCATAGCTCCGTGAAAGTGGAGTTGCAGGTAGATAGGATAGTGAAGAGAGCTTTTGGTATGCTTTCTTTTATTGGTCAGAGTATTGAGTACAGGAGTTGTGAGGTCATGTTGCGGCTGTACAGGGCATTGTTGGAATATTGTGTGCAATTCTGGTCTCCTTCCTATCGGGAAGATGTTGTGAAACTTGAAAGGGTTCAGAAAAGATTTACAAGGATGTTGCCAAAGTTGGAGGATTTGAGCTATGGGGAGAGGCTGAACAGGCTGGGGCTGTTTTCCCTGGAGAGTCGGAGGTTGAGGGGTGACCTTATAGAGATTGACAAAATTGAGGGGCATGGATAGGGTAAATAGACTAAGCCTTTTCCTTGGGGTCAGGATGTCCAAATCTAGAGGGCATAGGTTTAGAGTGAGAGGGGAAAGATATAAAAGAGACCTAAGGGGCAACTTTTTCACGCAGAGGGTGGTACGTGTATGGAATGAGCTGCCAGAGGAAGTGGTGGAGGCTGGTACAATTGCAACATTTAAGAGGCATTTGGATGGGTATATGAATAGGAAGGGTTTGGTGGGATATGGGCCAGGTGCTGGCAAGTGGGACTCGATTTGGTTAGGATATCTGGTCGGTATGGACAAGTTGGACCGAAGGGTCTGTTTCCATGCTGTACATCTCTATGACTCTATATTCTAGGATTTACATGTTAATGATCTGAAACCTGCAACCCGTTTTAAAAGAGGAAAGACTGAATAGCAACCTAGGGTTGTTCAATATATCCTATCAGTTGCATGACACTGTGATCTTTTGCTAAAAAATCTCTGTCTTATGATCATGCACCACAGCTCCCCGATGAAGGAGCAACGCTCAAAAAGCTAGTGCTTCCAAATAAACCTGTTGGACTGTAACCTGGTGTTGTGTGATTTTTAACTTTACCCACCCCAGTCCAAAACCAGCACTTCCACATTTTTACTGAACACAGCCCACACCTCCTGGTGCTGCCAGGAAACATTACAATGCTGATGAAGCGAAGCACTCTGCACTCCTGAAAAACTTAGAATTTCAAACAATACTAGCTACTCATTCGCTGCTTCTGCTGATACATGACATTGGAAACTCCGTGCAGGAGGCTGAAAGAAAGGAGCAGCTTTAAAACAAAACCTCTTGGAGTTCAAAGCTTTCAATGAGAGTCAGCCCGGCAATAATTTCAGGTAACCTTTATTGCGACCCAACTTTGTTACAGCTTCAGATCCCCTCAGCAAAAAGGGACAGAAAAGATAGCTGTTTTTTAAACAGCTCAAGGTCAAAGCTCACACACTCCCCACTCCACTTTGTTTACTATTGGTCGCCACCGAGTTGTCCCTTTGTAATTGGATCCTTGGTACAGCCGTAACCCGGAGGAGGTGTTGTCTCATTCAGCAATTTCACCCCATACACTGCATCTAAGTCAGTTTCTTCCCACTCATTTGCCCAGATGGGGCAGTGTTGAGTCAATCATATTGCTGTGGGTCGGCAGGGCACAGGCATGGGTAAAGCCCTTGCCGCACTCTGAGCAGCTGAAGGCCTCTCCCTGGGGTGGACCCACTGGTGCCTCAGCAGAACGAATAACTCGCTGAAGGCCTTCCTGCACTCTGTGCAGAGGAACAGCCTTTCCCACAGACTCCACACTTCCATGGTTTCTCCATGGGGCAGGATTCCTCTGGTTTCTCCGTGGCCAAAGCTTTAGCCGCACACGAGTGAGTGTATAGCAACTTCATGCCGTGAATTCCTCTTTCCAGGCTATTTCAGGTTCCACACTCCAAGGTCATGTTGCGGCTGTACAGGACATTGGTTAGGCCACTGTTGGAATATTGCATGCAATTCTGGTCTCCTTCCTATCGGGAAGATGTTGTGAAACTTGAAAGGATCCAGAGAAGATTTACAAGGATGTTACCAGGGTTGGAGGATTTGAGCTATAGGGAGAGGCTGAACAGGCTGGGGCTGTTTTCCCTGGAGCATCGGAGGTTGAGGGGTGACCTTATAGAGGTTTACAAAATCATGAGGGGCATGGATAGAATTAATAGACAGTCTTTTCCCTGGGGTCGGGGAGACCAAAACTGGAGGGCGTAGGTTTAGGGTGAGAGGGGAAAGATATAAATGAGACCTAAGGGGCAACCTTTTCACACAGGGTGGTACGTGTATGGAATGAACTGCCAGAGGAAGTGGTGGAGGCTGATAAATTGTAACATTTAAAAGGCATTTGGATGAATAGGAAAGGTGTGGAGGGATATGGGCTGGGTGTGGTAGGTGGGACTCTATTGTATTTAGATATCCGGTCGGCATGGACGGGTTGGACTGAAGGGTCTGTTTCCATGCTGTATTTCTGACTCTTATGATAATTGGTAAACAAGTTAAGTCATCAAGGTTAGGTCATCTTTATCTTGAGATATAAAGGGCTTGCAGAGTGTGGTTAGTACTTTCTCATCGGTCTACTTCTGCATTCTAGTGGTTTTAGTAGTTATTTATACAGCTATAGACACAAACAGCAGCTCGTCATGTAGCAATGCAGAAGCCATCTTGTGGAGCTCCTTCAGCCATTTTATCCTACCTTCCAGAGGCCCCATATCCCCTCACTCTCCCTCCATTCTCACTTTGTTGAACCTAATCCCATCTCATCCTGAAGTGTCTGGTTCTTGCTGATTAACAGGTATTACAAAGCTAGTACCTTTTTTTTCCTAAAAGATGTTTCTTGGCTCAAGGAGACTGTGTCTTTGATTTTTTTTCCAGAGGGATAATAAACTGGGTCAATCTCCGATCAGTCTGGTTTGGTACAGAGATGAAAAGGATTTTAAGAGGCCTTTTGTTTATATGTAAACTGATGAGATTTCAGGCCAAAGTGTCATATTTTAGAAGTGACCTGTATAAAAAAGGGGCGTAGTCAGCTCTCGAGCTGAGCTGAGCAGTTTTAGTTCATCTCTCTCTCTCTCTCTCTCTCTCTCTCAACTTCAATCTGTAGGTATGTGTTCTATTTATACCGATTTTCAGATTGAGTTTGCTTATTGGGACTGTTGTATATATTCAAATAGCATAATTAAGTTCTCGTTGGATAGGCTGCGCTCTGTAGGCTTTCTTTATTCTGATCTTTGTGTTTAACTATGTAATTTTATGAATAATTGTCTGTTTCAAAATCGAGTAATCAACCAAGCTTACTCCAGGTAATTTTTACTGTACACTTACCGAAACAAATTGCAAAGTTATGGTGTGGGGCTGCCTGCTTAAGAATGTTTTGCATGGTCTGCTTTAGTCCATAACACAGGCCTCTACACAGGGGAGATCTAATTGAAACATACCGAACACTGAACGGCCTGGGCAGAGTGGACGTTGGAAGATGCTTCCACTGACAGAAGAGACGAGGAACCGAGGCCACAGCCTTCGAGTAAAGGGAAGACCTTTTAGAACAGAGATCAGGAGGAACCTTTCAGCCAGAGAGTGGCGAATCTATTGAATTCATTGCCACAGAAGGCTGTGCAGGCCAGGTCACTGAGGATATTTAAGACTGAGATAGATAGGCTCTCGAGTATCAAGGGGATCGAGAGTTACAGGGAGAAAGCGGGAGAATGGGATTGAGAAACTTATCAGCCATGATTGAATGGTATGAAGATACCTGATGAGCTGAATAGCCTAATTTTGTGCTCTAATGTTTTATGGTCTCTTGCTGTCCTTAGACTCATGAGGGTGAGAATTGGGAGCAGGAGTAGGCCATTTGGTCTTTCGGACCTGCACCAGCATTGAACAGATCATAACTGGATATGAATATACCTACATCTAGGTGGATATGCTGGGACATTTTTCACTGCAGCACAGGAGGTTGAGAGGTGACCTTAGTTTATAAAGTCAAGAAGGGATATTGATGAGGTGCGTGGCAGATGCTGTTTCCTTTGGGTGAGGGTTTCAAGATTAGGGAGTACATTTTTAAGGTGAGAGGAGAAAGATTTTAAAAAAAGACATGAAGAGTACCTTTTTCTTTTGAAAGAGAGTGGTTTGTGTGTGGAATCAATGTCCTGAGGAAATGGTGGATGCAGGAATAGTGATAACATTTAAAAGACATTTGGATAAGTACATTAATAGGAAAGGTTTGAAGGGATATAGGCCAAACTAGATGGGACTAGTTTAGTTTGTGAATATAGTCAGCATGAATTAATTGGACTGAAGGGTCTGTTTCTGTTCTGTATTACTCTGCAACTGTTCTGTACTGGTCTTCAAAACTTTTTTTTAATTTCCCCCATCACCATCCACTTTGTTGTTCAAAAATCCGATGAACTCAGCCTTGAATACATTCAATGACCCCCTAACTGCAGGAAGACATCCCTACTTCTGAACTCAACTCCTCTTGCTAATATATCAAGATTGTTGATTGCTTGTACACACATCATTCCTGATGAAGGGCCCATGTCTCCTGGTCCTCGATACTGTCTGAGCTGCTGTGCTTTTCCAGTGCCACACTTTGACTCTTAATCTCTAGCATCTACAGTCCTCACTTCGTTCACATCCCAATGTGTCACTTTTAAACAATGCAACTCCTTTGTGATTTTTATTCCACATTAAAGGCTATATTATCACATTGTGGTAATGCGTTTGCCAACTGAGAACAGACCTGGACCAATGTTTCCATAGTCTGTCCTGCTTTCACTTGCTGTAAGTCAACAATTGAAGCCCAGAATGCAAAACAAGAAATGGAAAAGAGAGTGCTGTACCTCACAGATATTGGACAGAGGAATGAAATTGCAGTCTGGGGTGCAGCTCAACCATTCAGAGATTAGCAGCTTCCAAAGCTCATGGTCCGACTTCCGCATTCAGAGAATGGGGAGCTCTGAATGGCAGGAGGTCTAGTCTCTTTCCAGTCCTCCAGGGCTCTCTATTGGTCCATCAAAAGAAGGTTGCAAACCGTTTGTGCGGAAATCTAGGAGTATGCGCAGATTTTTGCTGACACCGAAGAGCGTAAGCAGTCCTTTGCTGACTCTGACTCTTGTTCGACATAGTTGGAACCTATAATCACAAGACTAGGAATACACCACTCGCCCATTTCAGCCTGTACCTAACTGCACATATTTCAATGCAGATTCAGAAAAGTGCCTGCAGCTTTTTAATAAAATTGAAGATGCTTTAACGATGTTTCTGAATATATCACTTTGGGCTATTCTTCATTTTAAAGATCAGCCATTTCTCATGCACCCCCATCTCTCATATAGACTCATCAACATCCATTCTCTCTCTCTTTAGAAAGTCTTGATACAGCAATCAAAGAAGTCTTGAGGCACGAGAAATAACAGGTGCTGGGGGAAAAAGGAAAAGAGAATGGGTGGGGGTCGAGAGAGAGAAAATTGACGGGTTGGGGGGACAGGAAGAGAATGGACAGCGGGCAGCGATACCACAAATCCCACCTTTCCCAGGACTACAGCAGTCACTTTTTAATATACTTGTGGCCATGGCAGCACAATCATATAGTCCCTGTAGGCTATTTGGCCTATCTAATTCACACCAAACTTCCAAACAGAATCACACCAGACCAACTCACCTACCATATAGCTCTGCAGCTTCCCATGGCTTACCCATCCTAAACTGCAGATTGTTGGACTGTGGGTAGAAACCGCAGCACCCAGAGGTAAATCATGCACAAAGTCCACACAGACAGTCCCCAGAGGCTGGAATCAAACCCAGGTCCCTGACGATGTGAGGCAGCAGCACTAGCCACAGAGTCACTGTGCTGCCCATAGCTTTGGGGTTCTGCTTTGTCTTTGTAGCTTCTGACTGGCTGTCTCCTCCTGACATTGTTGGACCACACCCACTGCAGCCTCCCTTTCCCACTTCTCCAGCCCTAAGCACGTTGGTTCCTGAATCCTGGTGCCATCTGGCCTCCTGCTGCCAACTAGAGAACAGAGACGATCTGTCACTATTCTGTCCCTTACCATCACCTTTCTCTTCCCCCCCCCCCCCCACCACCCAGCCAGTTAGCTCCTCCCCACTATAGCCCTCTCTCAGATCCCCTTTACCTGCGTGATTCACACTCACACCCACCTGATCCTGTCCACTGACCCAATGAGAAGGCTCTGTCTGGAGATGAATGACCATCACCCAGAATAAAATGCTGGTTAACTTTTTTCCCCCGATTTGTATGCAGCCTGGCTTCCAGCTCCAACTCTGAGCCGAAGGTCCTCCAGCATGTGTTTGCTCTCATCTAGAGCCTCCCACCTTCTGCAAAGCAAAAGACAAGTCTCACCCTGCACTCTCCAGTGCGTGTTGTGTAACTGCTCAATTGTTTTTAGTGGCCGAGCAGAGGCTGATAGCCAAGTTCGGAACCCATGAGGATGGTCTCAACAGGGACCTTGGGTGACCCCACTACATTATACACTCTCACTCACACACAGTCACACAGACCCTCTCATATACACATGGTCTCTCAGACACACATACAAACACACCCCACTCACACGCCTTCTCAGAGGCTTATACTCCATCACACAGACAAACTTTACCAAGCATGCATACATGCAAACACATACACATGGGTCTATGGGGTGAATTTACATTTGCAGATACATTCCATGTGCACTTTCTGAGCAGAAATCGGCAGGTAGTCAATCCATGTCTTATTTTATAAATTCCTACTTTGGTAATAGAACCAGTCTGATTCAAGATTCGGATACAGACACACTCAAACCTCACATCTTTCATACATTGTGAGAGCTGAGCTGTCACCTATTTTTATAAAACCTTAAGTCATCTCGAGACTGTGACTTAAAAAGTGTTCTGGGATTTATACATTAATGAACCAAAACCTGCAACCCATTCTAAAAGATGAAAGACTTAACAGCAATCCAGGTTTTTTTCAATATACACCTTTTGTTCCATGGCACTGTGATCTTTTGCTATAAATTCTGTATCTTATGATCCTGCTCCACAGCTACCCGATGAAGGAGCAGCGCTCTGAAAGCTAGTGCATCCAAATAAACCTGTTGGACTATAACCTGGTGCTTTTTAACTTAACTATGATTTTTAATTTTACCCACACCAGTCCAACACCGGCTCCTCCACATCGTTTTTAGTGAACACGGCCCACACCCTTTACTGCTGCCAGTAAACTTTACAATGCTGATGAAATGGTGCAGTACCTGCACTCCTGAAAAATTTACAATTTTTAACGAAAGTAGCTACTCATTCACTGCTCCATCTGATACATGACATTGGAAACTTAGTGCAGGAGGCTGAAAGAAATGAGCAGCTTTAAAACAAAAACCATTTGGAGCTCAAAGCTTTCAATGAGAGCCTGAGCCCGACGTTAAGTTCAGGTAACCTTTATTGTGACCCAACCTTGTTACAGATTCAGATTCCCCCCCCAGCAAAAAGGCATAGAAAAAGTAGTTTTTTTTTAAAAACAGCTCAAGGTCAAAGCGCCCACACTCTCCCCACCCAACACCACCACCACCAACCCCTCCAACCCGTTGCTGCTTCAATCCTCCTGCGATGGCATGTGAACTCGCTGATGGCTCCGCAGGTTGAAGGAGCGGGTGAAACCCTTCCCACACTGAGAGCAGGTGAAGGGCTTCTCGCCCGTGTGGACCCGCTGGTGGTTCAGCAGGTTGGAGGAATTGCTAAAAGCCTTTCCGCACACGGCGCAGGGGAACGGCCTCTCCCCTGTGTGGACCCGCTGATGGGTCAGCAGGTGGGAGGAACTGTTGAAGGCCTTCCCGCACTCGGGGCAGCTGAACGGTCTTTCCTCCGTGTGGACACGCCGGTGGGTCAGCAGGTTGGAGGAATTGCTGAAGGCCTTCCCGCACTCTAAACAGCTGAAAGGCCTTTCACCCGTGTGGACCCGTTGGTGGTTCAGCCTGTAGGAGGAACTGCTGAAGGCCTTCCCACACTCTGGGCAGCTGAAGGGCCTTTCTCCGGTGTGGACCCGCCGGTGGGCCAGCAGGGCAGAGGAATAGCTGAAGGCCTTCCCACATTCAGGGCAGGAGAACGGCCTCTCCCCCGTGTGGACCCGCTGGTGCTTCAGCAGGTCAGAGGATTTGCTGAAGGCCTTCCCGCAGTCGGGACAGCTGAAGGGCCTTTCCCCTGTATGGACCCGCCGGTGGGTCAGCAGGGCAGAGGAATCACCGAAGGCCTGCCCGCAGTCAGGGCAGGAGAATGGCCTCTCCCCTGTGTGGACCCGCTGGTGCTTCAACAGGTCGGAGGAATTGCTGAAGGCCTTCCCACACTCTGAGCAGCTGAAGGGCCTCTCCCCCACCTGGACCCGCTTGCGGGTCAGCAGGGTGGTGGAATTGCTGAAGGCCTTGCCGCACTCGGGGCAGCTGAATGGCCTCTCCCCGGTGTGGCTGCACCGATAAGTCTCCAGGGCAGACGGGACACGAAAGCCTTTCCCACAGTTACCACACTTCCATGGTTTCTCCAGAGGGCAGGATTCCTCCGGTTTCTCCATGGCTGAAGCTTCACCTGTACATAAATACGTGTACAGCCCCCTTCCCGCTGTGAATTCCTGTTTTCAGGCCATATAGCTGTTACACGCTCCACGCTCAGTGCGCTGCAACACTAGGGTCTCTCATCTAGTCCCACTGATTCCCATAAGAAACAAAAAGCTTGTTTCCTTCTCACAGAATCATAGTTGAAAATTGTTGCGGTCCTGATGGATTGGGTGACTGTCAGACATTGATGTCAAAGTGAGGACTGCAGTCGCTGGAGAGTCAGAGTCAAATAGTGCAGTACTGGAAAAGCACAGCAGGTCAGACAGCATCCGAGGAGCAGAAGAGTCAATGTTTCTGGCATAATGTTTACACCTGTTTATTTTGAAACTTCTGTCTTCAGATCTTCAAATACGCTGCAAAAAGAAATTATAAAATTCATCACTGTCAGTGCAGGGTAGAAATTCAGAACAAGCAATTCTACTTTCTGCAGAATATTCTTCTATTATTCCACAAATTGAAAACACCATCCCACTCTCCCCCCTCTGTGCTCACTCTGCTCTAACTAATTCTTACGGGGCAACCAACAAGGTGCCTTTGTCACTGTATGAGTTCAAAATTAATATGAAAGAAGTCTCTGATAAGCTGTTGACACTTAGAAGATGACAAGGCACTGGAACTCGATGAACTGTATCCAAGGATCTTGAAGAAAGGGACGACAGAAATTGTAGGAGCGCTCGCCATAATTCAACAGTCTTCCATGGAATTGGAGGAAGTGACTGGAAAACTGCAAACATTATAGCCTTATTTAAGGAAGGTTGTAAAGATACACTCAGCAATTATAGGGCAGCCAGTTTAAATTTGGTGGAAAAGCAGAAATAGTTAATCTGGTCAAAATTAGGAGTCACATGGAGAAAGGTGGATTGATAAGGAAGAGTCAGCGTGGGATTGCTGAAGGGAACATTGCAGTTAACTAACTTGATGGTGTTTTTTTACCGAAGTTACAGGCTTGACGAGGATTACACTTCAGCTCTCCTCTTTGTTATGCATCTTGACTGTCCTAGGGAGTCTGGTACCCCTACAGTCTTGAGGTTATGCTGAATTTGAGGGGATTAAAGCACCAAAGTGTGAGTTCAAATTACTTGGCTACACGGGTGTCTCAGTTTTGCTATCGTATCTCTCCCATAAAGGCTGACAGAACAGGCTGTGAGCAGGAGTCTGCTGCGCACCACCTTCATTCATCAAAAGGGAAAGAGCTAATGATTCAGCACCTCAGTAAATCTTGAAACAGTCTTGGCTCCTACGCACATGTTGGGATGCATGCAAGGAGATGTTTATATTTTGCTTCTGTACTGAGAATTCATAAATTGAAGCCAGTGTACATTTTAAAAATCTTCAAGATTAAAAGTACAGAGGAGATCAATATTATACAACAATCCAACAACCCCGTCCCAAGACAACAGGCGCCTGACCCTCACAAAGCTGGCGGCCAGTTGCCCGGGCAACCCGAGAGCTCCTTCCCCGGTGAAGTAAACACTGGGCCTGTGGGGCTTTTATTCGCGGCCTGCGGCCTCCCCCTAGGAGTTTATAAACTCCCCAGTCTCCCTCCTCCCGCGGTTCCCAATCCTACCCTGTCTCACTGTCTCCTCTCCCCGGGGGCAGGAGCCAGGTCTTGGCGCTCGGGCCTGGCGACCTCCCCGGGATGTTTCTGAAACCTGGTCCTGTTCTGAAGAAGGATCCCCGGACCCGAAACACGTCCTCACATTTCTCTCAACACGAGCTGCCGGACCTGCTCAGCTTTTCCAGCGGTTTCTGTTCTTGTTCCTTCAGCCGCCGGCGCCATTCCTCTCCCACACTCAGTAACACTGTCTTTGTCCCATTGCACATGCGCCAACTCACAGGGGGCGGGAGTCCCACCTGGTGACGTCATCACCCGCCGAGGGGGCGCGGTTGGAGGAGTCCTCCAAGAATTCGGAGACAATGGGGGCGGGGCGATCGTTTTCCCCGCCCCCAGCCACTTGAAAGGTGGGTTTCTTTAAAGTTTGAATGTAGTTTTCTTTCAATTTTCAGAAATGTTATTCCAGACCTCTGGAAGGCTGAAGCATTGAGAAACTTGCAAACATAAACAAAAGGATACGAATAAAATTCATAAAAATAGCTAAGGCAAATTACGAAATAATTCCAGCACAAAATATCAAAAAGAATAGCAAGAGCTTCTATTGGTGTGCTGAAGGGAACAAAATCGCTGAAACCGCTGAGTTAATAGGGGAACACTGAAATAGCAGAGCTGCTGAATCAAAACTTTCCTCAGCTTTCACATTGGAGGACAGCAATACTATCCTTATTGGAACAGGCAAGTCAGAGGCTGTAGAAAGGGTAGAACTTAAACAATCAACGTTGACATGTACACTATCAGGATTGAGGGCGGACAGGTCCCCTGAGCCTAATGGCCCACATTCTAATGTACTAAAGCAAGTGGCGGCAGAGATAGTGGCTTCGTTAGTTACAATATTCCAAAATTCCTTGGACATAAGAAAGATTAATTGACTTTATTTAAGACTGAGATGGGTAGATTCTTGATTGTCAAGGTGATCAATGGTTACGGGGAGAAAGCGCCAGAAAGGAGTTGACTTCGGCCGTGATTGGATGATGGAGAAGACTTGCTGGGCTGAATGGCCTCATTTCTGCTCTGATATCTTATGATTCCACTGGAGTGGAAAAATGCGAATGTAACACCTGTATTCAAAAAGGGAGCGAGGCAATATGTGAGAAATTGCAGACCAGTTAGTTCAACATGTGTTGATGGGAAGTTGTTAGGATCAATTATCAAGGAAGCAATATCAGGATGTTTGGAAAGTCAAAACTCTTCAGATAGCTCCTTTCAAACTACTACCGTTAAGAAGGTCAAGAGCAGCAGTTACATGGCAGACCATTACCTGCAAGTTCTCTTCAAAGACACTCACCGTTGGAGCAGCACACACATTTCAACACACGGAGATTACAAAGATAAAGATGGGAAAACCATTGGAGAGATTTGAAGACTAAAATGAGAATTTTAAAATTTGGTTGTTGCTTGAATGGGCACTAGTACAGGTCAGTGGTCACATGAGCCATAGAGGAATGAGAATTGTTGCCATGAAACAAGAGCAAAGTCTGAGATGATTTCAAGTTTCCAGAAGGGCAAATGCGTAAAATTATTGATTGCAGCATTGAAGTAGTCCAGCCTGGAGGTAAGGAAGAGACAAAAGAGGATTCCAGCAGCAGCAGCTACTTTGAGAATGGGACTGGCTCGAATAAGATGACAGAGGCGGATACTGGAGGCTTTGTGCTGGCACAGGTCAGAAGCTCCTCTCAGAATCCAATGTAGCAAGTTATGAACACAGAAACAGACCCTTATCAGAGGATGGATGCGGTGTCCCTACATTGGACAGGCAGAAAACTAGCCACTAGGATATATGAACATCAACTAGCCACAAAAAGACATCACCCACTATCCCTAGTATCCTTACATATACATGAGGAAGGACACCTTCAGACAATAGAGAGGCTGTGATTAACAAGAAGACTAGACTCCTACTGGTCCTGCAGTACTCATTATTGGTCCATCAAAACAATGTAGTGCCGTTTTTGCGGACAGCTACAAGCATGCACGGTTTTTTTTGCTGACACCGAGGAGCACGCGTAGTAGACTCTGTGGAGATGGAGTTACTGACAGTTTCTCACTGTCCAAAGGCCAATGTGAGAAAAAAAAGATAGAGCCACAATGACCACCACCACACTCCCGCCCCGCCGCACCCATCCTTTCACCCCCCCCCACCCCCCCCATAACTTGACATCTTAACATGTGCGCCTTGCTATTTTTGCTAATCACTTTACTACACCTCTCATGATTTTATATATCTCATTAAGGTCACCCCTCAACCTCCTCTGCTCTAGTGAAAGAAGTCTCAGCCTCTCCTTATAACTCAAACCCTCCAGTCCTGGCAAATCTTTTCCGAACCCTCTCCAATAGTATTCTTCCTATAACAGGACAAACTGTACTCAGTACTCTAATAGTGGCCTCACCATCATCTTGTATAACCTCAACATTATGTCCCAACTCCAATACTCAATGGTGTGAACAATGAAGGCAAGTGTGCTAAATGCCTTCTTAACCAACCAGTCTACCAATGATGCAACTTTCAAACTACTATGTACCTGAACACCCCCAGATCTCTCTGTTCTACAATACAACCCAGGGCTCTCCCATTAACTGTACAAGTCCTGCACTGCTTTGTTTTAGCAAAATGCAAACTCTCACTTTTATCCATACCTCTTACACACTCTGTCAGACATACACACACCCCAACACTCTCCACTCCTGAGGCTTATACTCCAACACACCCACACTTTACGAAGCATGGTACGTGCACTCTGATGCACAAGGTCACATGCACGCATACACACATATATATAAAATCTATGGGGTGAAATTGCATTTGCAGAATTACATTTGCAGATACATGCAATTTTGCTCAAAAAGCACATAATTTGCAGACAGTTAATGCAGGCAGCCAATCCATGTAGTATTTTATAAATTCCTACTTTAGAAATGATACCACTCTGATTCAAGATTGGGATACAGACAGACTCAAACCTCACATCTGACATGCATTGTCTGAGCTGAGAAGTCACCTATTTTTATAAAACCTTATGTCATCATGAGATTGTAACTTAAAATAAATTCTGGAATTTATACATTAAGGAAACCTGCAACCCATTCGAAAAGATGAAAGACTTAACAGCAATCTATGTTTGTTCAATATAGCCTATCAGTTGCATGACTCTGTGATCCTTTCCTATAAAATCTGTGTGTTATGATCCTGCTCCACAGCTACCTGATGATGGAGCAGCGCTCCGAAAGCTAGTGCTTTCAAATAAATGTGTTGGACTATAAACTGGTGTTGCGTGATTTTTAACTTTATCCACCCCAGTCCAAGACCGGCTCCTCAAAACAGTTTCTAGCGAACGCATCCCACACCTCCCAGTGCTGCCAGTAAACGTTACAATGCTGATGAAATGATACAGTACCTGCACTCCTGAAAAATTTACAATTTCTAATGATACAAGCTCCTCATTCACTGCTCCATCTGATACACAACATTGGAAACTTAGTGAAGCTGAAAGAAATGAGCAGCTTTAAAACAAAAATCACTTGGAGCTCAAAGCTTTCAATGTGAGTCTGAGCCCGATGGTAAGTTCAGGTAACCTTTATTGTGACCCAACTTTGTTACAGCTTCAGATCCCCTCAGCAAAATGGCATAGAAAAAAGTAACTGATATGTTTTTAAACAGCTCAAGGTCAAAACCCACACACTTCCTCCCACTTTCTTTACTATTGGTCAGCACCTAGTTATCCCTTTGTAACTGGAAAAAGTGAGGACTGCAGATGCTGGAGACCAGAGCTGAAAACATGTTGCTGGAAAAGCGCAGCAGGTCAGGCAGCATCCAAGGAGCAGGAGAATCGACATTTCGGACATGAGTCCTTCTTCAGGAATTCCTGAGTTTTGGTTTTCTTCACCACCAAAAATGGTTTCATCGTTAAATACTGAACTCCAGGTTTCTGACCGAATTCCAATTCCGCCATCTTCCGTGGCAGGATTTGCCGGAACTCGGTTGTGAGTCTAGGCCATCGTTCCTTCAAACCCCTGCGATGACAAATGAACTCGCTGGTGCCTCCGCAGGAGGGAGGAGCAGGTGAAGGCCTTCCTGCACTTGAGGCAACTGAAGGGCCTATCCCCCGTGTGAACCCGCCGGTGGGTCTGAAGATTAGAGGAATCGCTGAAGGCCTTCCCGCACTCGGGGCAACTGAAGGGTCTCTCCCCCGTGTGGACCCGCCGGTGGGTCTGGAGATTAGAGGAATCGCTAAAGCCCTTCCCGCACTCGGGGCACCTGAAAGGCCACTCCCCGGTATGGACTAGCTGATGCCTTAGCAGGGCAGAGGAATCGCTGAAAGCTTTCCAGCACTTGGGGCAGCTGAAGGGCCTCTCCCCGGCGTGGAGCAGCTGGTGCTTCCGCAAGGTGCCCACTTGACTGAATCTCTTCCCACACTCGGGACAGCTGAAGGGCCTCTCCCGCGTGTGGACACGCCGGTGGATCAGAAGGTGGGAGGAATTGCTGAAGGCCTTCCCGCATTCTGGGCAGGGGAATGGCCTCTCTCCAGTGTGGACCCGCTGGTGAGTCAGCAGGATGGAGGCCCGGGTAAAGCCCTTCCCACACTCAGGGCACCTGAATGGCCTCTCCCCCGTATGGCGCCGCTGGTGCCTCAGCATGGAGGAAGCCTGGGTAAAGCCCTTGCTGCACTCGGGGCAGGAGAATGGCCTCTCCCCCGTGTGGACCTGCTGGTGCCTCAGCAGGGTGGAGGCCTGGGTAAAACCCTTTCTGCACTCTGTGCAGGAGAATGGCCTCTCCCTGGTGTGACTGCGCTGATGAATCTCCAGGGCAGACGGGACACGGAAGCATTTTCCACAGTCGCCACACTTCCATGGTTTCTCCACAGGGCGAGATTCCTCGGGATTCTCCATGGCCAAAGCTTCACCTGCACACAAACATGTGTATAGCCCCTCCCCGCCGTGAATTCCTCGTTCCAGGCCGTATCACTCATCCATGCTCCACACTCAGTGCGGTTCAACAGTCGGGTCTCTCATCCAGTCCCACTGAAAATGTACTGAAACAGGAACCAAAAAGCTTTGCTCCTTCTCACAGAATCTAAGTTGAAAATTGCTGAGGTCCTGATGGATTGAGTGACTGTCAGATATTGATGTCAAAGCAAGGATTGCAGATGCTGTACAGTGAGTCGAGAAGTGTGCTGGAAAAGCACATCAGGTCAGGCAGCATCTGAGGAGCAGGAGTGTTGATGTTTTGGGCAGAAGTCCTTCATTTGTTGATTTGAAACTTCTATCTTCAAATACTCTGTGAAAAGAGATTATAAATGTCATCACTGTCAGTCCAGAGTAGAAACTCAGAACAAGCAATTCTACTTTCTGCAGAATATTATTTTCTTTTACTATTCCACAAAATTGAAAGCACCATCCCACTCTCTCCCTCTGTTCTCACTCCATTCTAACTAATTCTCCTGAAGGTACTGATTCAGGGTCTTACAGGGGCAGAGAAGCAAAAATATCAAGACTGACATCTCTCTGAAGTTTGGATGACTCCACCTGAAAGCTAATTTCTTCCACGACATTGGGATGCTGCTGAGAGCGAGCAGGTCTAATTTTGGGAAGCAAATAAAAATGTTAATTCAGGGTGAATCCGCCATGCAGCTTCTTGAGGAACAACCAGACACAAAATGGTTAATGCCCCCAGGAAGAGGGGAACAAAATGAGACATCAAGGCATGAACACTGACACCAGAGAGAAACTGAACATACAGATGTGGCAAACATTAGTGGAAAGCCAGAGTCATAGAGATATACAGCACAGAAACAGACCCTTCAGCCAAACTCTTCCAGATATCCTAAATTAATTGAGTTGCATTTGCCAGTGTGTATGACGCGAAGCCGACCGACAGCGCGGCCTCCCAGTCGTTCCTGTCGTCTATCACGGAGGTCTTAGACGACAGAACACGCGAGAGGCTGGACCAGCCGCTATCTCTGGACGAGCTGACCAAGGCCCTCGAGTCCTTCGAAAAGAATAAAACTCCCGGAAGCGATGGCTTACCGGTCGAGCTTTATTCCGCTCTGTGGGACTTGATTGGCCAGGACCTGCTGGAGGTGTATGTCAGTATGCTTCGGGCAGGTACCATGAGCGAATCCATGAGGAAAGGCATCATCACCCTCATCTATAAGCGGAAGGGGGAGAGGGAGGAACTCAAAAATTGGAGACCGATCACACTGTTGAATGCAGATTACAAAATCCTGTCAAAGGTAATTGCCAACCGGGTCAGGTCTGCTCTGGGGTCAGTGATTCACCCTGACCAAACCTGTGCTGTGCCAGGCAGGAAGATCGCTGAGAGTCTCGCACTCCTCAGGGATACGATCGCCTACGTGCAGGACAGAGGGTTGGACGCCTGCCTGATCAGCCTGGACCAGGAGAAAGCCTTTGACAGGATATCACACATGTATATGAGAGATGTTCTCTCCAAAATGGGCTTTGGGGAGGGAATCTGCAATTGGATCAGACTGCTCTACACCAACATCGTCAGTGCAGTCTCAATCAATGGGTGGGAATCAGATAGCTTCCCAGTCAGATCTGGAGTCAGGCAGGGCTGCCCTCTCTCTCCAGCCTTGTTTGTGTGCTGCATAGAGCCATTTGCCGAGTCCATCAGGAAGGATGCGAGCCTGAGAGGGGTGACTATTCCGGGCAGCGGGGGCCTGCAGGTTAAGGCCTCCCTGTACATGGATGACGTCGCCGTTTTCTGCTCGGATCCGCTGTCCGTGCGCAGACTCACGTGCATTTGTGACCAGTTCGAACGGGCCTCGGGGGCCAAGGTAAACCGAGGCAAGAGCGAGGCCATGCTCTTCGGGAACTGGGCCGACCAATCCTCGATCCCCTTCACCGTCAGGACCGACCACCTGAAGGTGCTGGGTTTTGGTTCGGGGGGGCTGGGGCGTGCGCCAAGTCTTGGGAGGAGCGTATCAGTAAACTGAGGCAGAAACTGGGCAGATGGAGGCTACGGTCGCTCTCCATCACAGGAAAAAACCTGGTCATCAGGTGTGAGGCACTGTCATTGCTGTTGTACGTGGCACAGGTCTGGCCTATTCCCAGAACCTGCGCCGCTGCAGTCGCCCGGGCCATCTTCCAGTTCATATGGAGTTCAAAGATGGACCGGGTCCGAAGGGACTCACTATACAAAGATCTGGGCAACGGGGGAAAAAATACACCCAATGCCACCCTCACCCTGATGGCCACCTTTGTGTGTGGCTGCATCAAGCTGTGTGTGGATCCCCGGTACGCAAACACCAAGTGTCACTACGTACTGAGGTTCTACCTGTCCCCGGTGTTGCGAAGGATGGGCCTGGCCTCGTTGCCGCGGAACGCTCCGAGTAGTTGGACCGTTCCGTACCACCTGTCCTTCGTGGAGAAATTTCTGAAGAAAAACACCTTTGACCACAAGTCCATCAGGAAGTGGTCAGCACGTAGCGTCCTCGAGACCCTTCGGGAAAAGGAGAGGGCGGATCCTGTTGAGTGGTTCCCTGAGCAGACTGTCAAAGCAATTTGGCAGAATGCCTCATCGCCAGAACTTTCCAACAAGCACCTAGACATGGCTTGGCTGGTGATGAGAAGGGCTCTACCTGTGAGATCATTTATGCACGCCCGGACTCTCAGCCGCACCGCACGCTGCCCTCGAAGCGGCTGCGGGGGGGACGAGACTGTCACACACCTCCTTCTGGAATGTGCCTATGCAGAGGAAGTCTGGAGAGGAATGCAGTGGTATTTGTCGAGGTTCGTCCCGAGCAGCGCCGTGACGCGGGACTCCGTGCTCTACGGCCTGTTCCCCGGGACGCACACCGAGACGAACATCAACTGCGCCTGGAGGATCATCAACTCGGTGAAGGACGCTCTCTGGGAGGTCCGAAACCTGTTGATCTTCCAGCTGAAGGAGTTGACCCCGACTGAGTGTTGCAGACTGGCACATTCCAAGGTCCAGGACTACGTGTTGAGGGACGCGCTGAAGCTTGGGGCAGCTGCCGCCAAGGCGCGGTGGGGAAAGACCACCGTTTAACATCTGCCTGTCGAAAGAAAAGCAGGGGGCCCATGCAGTCATTTGGGCTCTGCTGACGCCTTAGCTCAATATGTGAGTGAGAGATGCACAGATCTGTATGGAATAATGATAATTCGGAGCTGTGTACGTAAATGTGGAAATATGAATGGCATTACCTAATGTACAGTGTATCAAATTATTCTATGCATATTTTATGAATAAAGTATATTTTTGAAATAAAAAAAAAATTGCCAGTACTTGGCCCATAAGCCTCTGAACCCTTTCTATTCATACACCCATCCAGATGTCTTTTACATGCTGTAATTGTACCAACCTCCATCACTTCCTCTAGCAACTCATTCCAAACATGCACCAGGCTCTGTGTGAAAAATTTGCCCCTTCTTATGCTTTTAAATGTCCACCCCACCCTCACCCTAAACCTTGGTACTATCTAGTCCTGGACTCCCCGTCCCAGGTAAAAGACCTCGTCTATTTACCCGATCCACATCACTGATGATTTTATACAAGTCTATAAGGTCACCCCTCAGACTCTGCCGCACTAGGGAAAACAACCCCATCCTATACTTCCATCTTCACTCACCCGAGCAATTAAGATTCACACCTGAGTTTGCTCCCTCCCATCTCTCTCTTGCCCCCAGGATGAAGAGTTGCCCAGACGGAAAGAGTTTCACTCTGAAACTGACAGGGCCACTTCCGCGTTGTGACATCAATAGTGATTCACAAGGACTGACCCAGGCCAACACTCAGCCCCCGCACTGCACCGGCTCCGGACGCCGGCGTGGGACTGACCTGCATTACGCCTGCTCCGGAGGGACGGCAGCATCCGGCTGACCCTTACTGCGCCTGCTCCGGATGGACAGCATCCGGCTGGCCCTCACTGCGCCTACTCCAGACAGCCGGCGTCCGGCTGACCCTCACTGCGCCTGCTCCGGACGGACGGCATCCGGCTGACCCTCACTGCGCCTACTCCAGACGGCCAGCGTCCGGCTGGCCCTCACTGCGCCTGCTCCGGATGGACAGCATCCGGCTGGCCCTCACTGCGCCTACTCCAGACAGCCGGCGTCCGGCTGACCCTCACTGCGCCTGCTGCGGTCGGACGGCATGCGGCTGGCCCTCACTGCGCCTGCTGCGGTCGGTGTCAGACTGATCCGCATTACGCCCGCTCCAGACGGCCGCCGCAGGACCTGCGCTGCCCTGCACAGTTGGGAAAATCTCTTCCCTTCAACAAATCCCCATAGTGTGGAAGCAAGCAATTCGGCCCAACGAGTCCACACCCATTCCTCTACATTCACCCTCTGACTAATCCACCCGAACCGGAGGGCAGAACTAGAAGGCATAGGTTTAGGGTGAGAGGGGAAAGATATAAAAGAGACCTAAGGGCAACCTTTTCACAAAGAGGGTGGTATGTGTATGGAATGAGCTGCAAGAGGAAGAGGTGGAGGCTAGTACAATTGCAACTTTTGAAAGGGATCTGGATGGAATATATGAATAGCAAGGGTTTGGAGGGATATGGGCTGGGTGTGGGAAGGTGGGACTAGATAGGTTGGGATATCTAGTCAGCATGGACAAGTTGGATCGCAGGGTTTGTTTCTGTGCTGTACATCTCTATGACTCTATTTCAGCTCAGACAATACATGAAAGGTGTGAGATCAGAGCCTGTCTATCCTAACCTTGAGTCAGGCTGGTTCTATTTTCAAAGTTGAATTTATATAATACTACATGTATTGATTGCCTGGAGATTGTTCATTTTTGGAGCAAAATAAAATGTATCGGCAAATATAATGCTGCAAACACAAATTCACTGCCATGGACTTGTGTCTACACACACACGCACGAGAGAAATAAAAAGTCTATTTCTGTGCTGCATATCACACAGACATTGAGATAACAGATGCTTTATTTCTGTGGTTGTAAATATTGTTGTAATTTATAGCTGGGTACTAATAGTATATGTAAGGGACAGAATTCCTCAAAATAGGGCACTATAAGAAACCTGGGAGAACCCTATTCTGGTTTACTTACTAGTGAACAAACATTAAGCACAAGTATCTATTTATTTCTAATTTTATTTCGTTTTTCTTGTTTGATTCCCTGCTACGACAACACTGTATCTGGATGGTTGACAGGTTGAGATGGTGGGTTGGGTCTCAATTGACTTCAATGTTTTGCTGTTCCAAATGGTGTAAAATGGGTGTCAAAGCTTCAGCAGAAATCCAGCAGAGCTGACAGACTAACATCTTATTCTTAGCGAACAGGGAGATCAACAGAGGAGAGAGAAATCAGGACCTGAAATCTGAGCTGACACCAGACTACCCTGGGATCAATGCTTTGATTAGCAGTGCCAACCCTTGACCTTTACCTAGCTTCCCATTTGACTAACCCCTCAATATTCAGGATACAATCCTTGTCATCCTGAAGCTGGGTTAGCCATGGGAAATGCAGGGTTATAGTTCCATAGTAATAAAAGCAGGAGTAGGCCATTTGTCCTGTCAGGCCTACTCTGCCATTCATTAAGATAATGGCTGATCGATCCACCATCGCAGTTCCTCCTCCCTGCATTGTCAAAGCTACCCTTAATTCACCAACCATGCAATAACCCATCCAACTGTGTCTTGAATATACTGAAGTGGCCTCTACTGCTTCACTGGGCAGAGAATTCCATAGATTCACTACTCTCCAGGAAAAACAGTTCCTCCTAATCTTTGTTTGAACGCTACTCCCCCTAATCTTGAGGTCTAGTCTCACCCAACAGCAACGAATTCCCACTTTCCAACAAAATCCCGGATAGACGGACTCACTCAGTTGTTTGCTCTTAAATGAAAGATTTCACTATTACAACTTCTGCTCCCAGTCAGGGCAAACATCTTTGACAGCTGCTCTGAAAGTCCAGTCTTCACAACCACACTTGTGAATCAGTCTCCTCTCACCTCAAATATGCACCGTCTAGTTTTGGACTGCACCATCCTGGGGAAAAGATCTTGGGTATTCACCCTATCCATGCCCGTTACAAATGTCAATAAGATCACCCCTCAGTCTCTGATGCTCCAGGGAAAATATCCCTGGCCTATTCTGCCTCTCCCTGTAGGTCAAACCCTCCAACTCTGGCAACAGCCTTGTAAATCTTTTCAAACCTCTTTCAAAGTTTCACAACATCTTTCCTATATCAAGGAGACCAGAATTGAATGTAGTGTTCCAAAAGTGGCCCAACCAATTTCGTGTACAGCGGCCACATGACCTCCCAACTCCCATACTCAATGTTCTGACCAATAAGGGAAAGCACACCGAACGCCTTCTTTTCTATCCTAGCTACCCAAGACTCCACTTTCAAGGAATTATGAACCTGCACTCCAAGGTCTTTGTTCAGCAATACTCCCCTTAACTGTGTCAGTTCTGCCTGGATTGCTTGACCAAAATGCAACAACTCACATTTGTCTGAATTAAACTCCATCTCCCACTCCTTGGCCCAATGACCCATCTGCTTAATTCCCATTGATCGCAAACTCTCTTTCCTCCCTTATTGCCTCGAAGTTGAAAATCTCCATCCCACACACTCCCTCCATTCTCACTTTGCTGAACCTAATTCCTGCTGCATCTCATCCTGAAGGATCTGGTTCATGCTGATACACAGACCGACACTCTAATTGAAACATACAGAATACTGATTGGCCTGGACAGACTGGATGTTGGGAAGATGTTTCCATTGGTAGGAGAGACAAGAACCTGAAGACACAGCCTTAGAGTAAAGGGAAGGCCTTTTGGAACAGAGATAAGGAGAAACTTCTTCAACCAGAAAGTGGTGAATCTTTGGAATTCATTGCCACAGCAGCCTGTAAAGGACAGGTCATTGAGAATATTTAAGATGGAGGGAGACAGGTTCTTGAGTATCAATGGGATCAAGGGTTATGGGGAGAAAGCAGGAGAATGGGGCTGAGAAACTTATCAGCTGCGATTGTGTGCTATCAGCAGACCTGATGGGCTGAATGGTCTAATCTCAGCTCCTATGTCTTATGGTCTCTTGCTGTCCTGGACACAGAGGGTGAGAATTGGAGCAGGACTAGGACATTTGGTCTTTCAAGCCTGGACCAGTATTGCACCGATCATAACTGGATATGAAAATACCTACATTGTGGTGGATAGGCTGGGACATTTTTCAGTGGAGCATAGGAGGTTAAGAGGTGACCTTACTGAAGTTGATTAAATCATGACAGATATAGCTAACGTGAATGGCAGGTGTCCTTTCCCTTGGGTGGGGGTTTCAAGATTAGGGAGCAAATTTTGAAGGAGAGAGGAGAAAGATTTGAAAGACATGAGGGACACTATTTTTCATTTTACACAGAGAGTGGTTCATGTGTGGAATGAATGTTCAGAGGAAGTGGTGGATGCAGGTGCAGTTATAGCATTTAAAGGACATTTGGATAAGTATCTGAATAGGAAAGATTCAGAGAATATGGACAAAAAATACTGGTGGGTGGGACTAGTTTAGTTTGAGAACATAGTCAGCATGGACTGGTTGGACTGAAGGGGCTGTTTCTGTGCTGTCTGACACTGGAACAGTTCTATACTGGTCTTGAAACCATTTTCTTCACATCGCCCATAAACATCCATTTCATTGTTGTTCAAAATATCAGATGAACTCAGCAGTGAATACGTTCTATGACCCCCTAACTGCAGGAAGACATCCCCACTTCTGAACTCAATTCCTCTTGCTAATATACCACTTGCCTTGCTGATTGCTTGTTTCACCTGTCTGACAACTGGCAGTGACTGGTGCAGAAGGACACTAAGGTCCCATTGTACATCTACACATCATCTCTCATGCTGCCTGACTAGCTGTACTTTTCCAATGCAACACTGCTTCTCTGATCTTCAGCATTTGCAATCCTCACTTTCTCCACATCCCAATGTATCACATTTAAAAACGCACCTCCTTTCTGCTCTTTTTTTTGCCATAACAAAGGCTATAGCTTCACATTGAGGTACTGCATTTGCCATGTGTTTGCCAACTGTGACACAGACCTTGTCCAGCATTTCCAGAGTCTGTCTGCACCCGAGAATCACTCCCTTTCCTTTCAGCTGCTGCAAACCAACACTACATGAACAGGAATATCGGCTGGGTGCTGGCAAGCAGGACTAGATTAGGTTGCAATATCTGGCCGACATGGACGAGTTGGACCGAAGGGTCTGTTTCCGTACTGTCCATCTCTATGACTATAATTGAACACCAAAATGAAAACTAAATGGAAAAGGGGGTGAGAAAAGAAAGTGCTGTACTCACAGATGTTAGACAGAAGGAAGTTACAGTCTGGGGTGAAGCTCAATCTTCACAGCAGCGACAAAAGCTTATTCTCCTCCTTCTGCATTCAGACAATAGGGCTGCTCTAACTGGCAGGAGGACCAATCTCCATCCGGTCCTCCAGGCTTTACCATTGGTCCAGCTACAGGAAGTCGCGTGCCATTCTTCGGGCTTCGAGGAGCATGCGTACTACTTTGCTGACACGGGTGAGCATGCGCCTTCCTCGCTGACACCTCGGAACATGCGCAGTGTGCGCTTTGGTGACTACTGTTACTGACAGATGTAAAGAATGTAAAGGCCAAAAGGAGAAAAAACGGCTGGAGCCACAATTTTATTTTTCCCTGTGGCTCGACGTTTTATTCTTTTTGCATTTTGTCTGGCTGCTCAACTATTGTAAGTCTATTCACCAGGGCAGATGAAGTTGTAAACTGGAGGGCATCGGTTTAAGGTGAGGGGAGAAAGATTTAAAATCGTCCGAAGAGGCAACTTTTTCGCACAGAGGGTGGTGTGTGTACGGAATGAACTGCCAGGCGAAGTGGTGGAGGCTGGTGCATTTACAATGTTTAATAGGAATCTGAATAGGAAGGGTTTAGAGGGATATGGTTAAATTCGGATATGGTTAGATCAGTTAAATTCCCTACAGTGTGGAAACAGGCCCTTCAGCCCAACCAGTCCACACCAACCCTCCGAAGAGTAACCCACCCAGACCCATTTCTCTCTGACTAATGCACCTAACACAATGGGCAATTTAACATGGACAATTCACCTGACCTGCACATCTTTGTACTGTGGGAGGAAACCGGAGTACTCTGAGGAAACCCACGCAGACACGGAGAACGTGCAAATTCCATACTGACAGTCACCCGAGGCTGGAATCGAACCTGGAACTTTGGTGCTGTGAAGCAGCAGTGCTAACTACTGAGCCACCGTGCTGTCATTCAAGTAAATTTCTCCTCGGGGGGAGGACGGACAATCAAGAGTCAACCATACTGCTATGAGTCTGAAGTCACATGTAGGCCAGACTGGGTAAAGAATGCAGCTAGGACAACTGAGTGAATCCTTTCCCACAATGGCAATTTCCTTCCCTAAAAAGGATATGAGTCAATCAGATGTCTTTTACCTCCACTAATTCAAAAGCTCACATTAGTTTTGGTTCCTTCATATGTAAATCCCACAACTTTTCGAAAGTTACATTCTCAAGATAGCTTTAACAATCAGTGCCATCTCAGCTCAGATAATGCATTGAAAGTATGAGGTTAAAGTCTGTGTTCCAATATTTCTATCCTACCCATGCCCCTTATTTTATAATCCCCTATAATGTCACCCCTCAGCTTCCGACGATCCAGGGAAAACAGCCCCAGACTTTTCGGCCTCTCCATATAGCTCAAATCCTCCAACCTTGGGAACATCCTTGTAAATCTTTTCTGAATCATTTCAAGTTTTATAACATTCTTCCAATAGGAAGGAGACCAGAATTGTACACAATATTCCAAAAGTGGCCTAACCAACGTCCTGTACAGCCGCAACACTTATAGCTCTTATAGTGAATGCTCTGACCAAAAAAGGAAGGCATACCAAACATGTTCTTCACTATCTTATCTACCTGTTTCAAAGGGAGACTCCCTCCAGGCAACATCCGGGAACAAAGCAATGTCTCCCTCTTTCCATTCCTTATCCGGGGGCGGTGGGGCGGGGGGGCGGGGTATGGACTCGCCCACACTGGGGAAGCAACATCAGTATTCACCCTATCCATACCACTCATGATTTTTTTAACCTCTATAAGGTCACCCCTCAACTTCTGAGGCTTCAGAGAAAACCAGTCCCAGCCTATTCATCCTCTCTCTTTACCTCAAACCCTTCAACCCTGGCAACAGTCTTGTAAACTTTTTCTGAATCGTTTAAGTGTTAAATCCTTCCCAAAACAGAGAGACTGGAGCTGAACATAGTATTCCAGAAATAGCCTCAATTATTTGGGATATCTGGTCAGCATGGATGTGTTGGACTGAAAGGTCTGTTTCTGTGCAGTGGAGTTTTATGGCTCTATGGTAGGGACATAACCCATGGCTACATTTCCCCCCTCCATCCTGCCACTTGTTGTGTGGTTCAAACCATGGATCTCAGTTGGTCACCAGACTCTGACAATGTCCAAATACCTTGAGGCATTTCTCACATAAGCTACCAGGATTGTAGCCGCAGTAAGAAACTTTATTTTTCCTAATTTTAATTGTCCAACCTTCAGCACTGGAAGAGCTCTCTCTTTTACCCATGTAATCATCCTGACAGCCTCACTGGGAAGGGAGAAAGTGGAGCTAATCTTTACAAGGGGCAGATTTCGTCACAGACTCAGAGGAGGCGAGGACTGCAGATACTAGAAATTCAGGGTCAAAATATATGGCACTGGAATGTGATGAAGGGCTTATGCTCGAAACATCAACTCTCCTGCCCCTCGGATGCTGCCTGACCTGCTGTACTTCTTATAGTGCCACACTTTCCAACTCAGATTTCTTCAAAGAGTCAAACATTTCAGGTATATACTTCCTGATGTCACTGCATGTCCCAAATTGTTAAGAGCTTCTTAATAGATGCTCAACTGACCAGTAAATGTGTGCTATCTTGAATACTAATGCAAGTCACGCCTACATAAAGAATTTCAAAACTCTCTACTCAGTGTGGCTGAAGAGGTGTCTCAGCAGATGGGATGACCGACTGAAGGCCTTCCCACACACTGAGCAGGTAAATGGTCTTTCCCCGGTGTGAACACACTGGTGTATCTGCGGGGCGGAGGAATCTGTGTTCCCTGCAGGTGGAGCAGGAGAATGGCTTCTCGCTGGTATGAATGTGCTGGTGAGTTAGCAGAGAAGTCGAATGGGTGAAGACCTTCTCACACACTGAGCAAATTAATGGCTTCTCCCCAGTGTGAACCCACCGGTGAGTCACTAGGTGGATAGGTGAATGAATGCCTTCCCATACACTGAGCAGGTGAATGGCCTCTCCCCAGTGTGACCACGATGATGGGAATCAAGCAGACACAGGAATTTGAATTCTTTCCTGCAATCCTCACATTTCCATGGTTTCTCCATCACGTGGAAGTCCTGGTCTCTCTCCAGGTTTGACAATCGGTTGAAAGACCACTCACACACGGAATATGTTCTGTCTCTTGTCACTGCAAATGGGATGTTGCTATTTCAGGCTGTGTATCCGCTTAGAGCTCTTCCCACAGTCAGTTCACTGGGACACTCTCACTCAGGTCTGTGTGCCTCAGTCTCACTGATGTTTGAATCCTTTAGAAGCAGACAGGGCAGCAGAGAAATAAAAAATCCTGACAGATTCAAAGGCTGATGATGATTGTCTCTATCAGATCTTGTTTTGATATTTCTGGCTGCAATTCCTTCCCTTTCTCATATCCTGTAAAAGGAGATTACAGGAAGCATCACTATCTGCACAGGATAGAAATTCAAAACAGACAATTCTGGTTGCTGTGGAACCCTCGGTCTGAATATCGTGCATAGGTTGAAGCACTTTATCCATATTTGTCCGGTCAAGATCCCACAGGATGTTTATAAAATCTTGACCAAAATAATCCATTCAGCCCATTGAATCTGCCCAACATTTATTACCATAATGTCTAATATTATAATCCAAAAATCCACATTCATGCCTTATTATTGATTCCCTTATTGATTAAAATTCTGCCCACCATCTGCCTTGACTATACTTAGTGATAGAACTTAAATAGCCCTGTCATTCATTACCCTCTGAGAGAAGATATCCACCTCACCTCCATAATACATATGCTAACACTTAAGATTAGAGGCTATTCCTTCTGGTCTGAGACTCTCCCACAAATGAACACTACCTTTTTGGCAACGAACTTTTTAGGCCCACTAAGATTCTGCTTTTTATTCATTACGATCTCCTTTCATTCTTCCAAACTCGAACGAATGCTCAACTAAGCTTCTCAACATTGCATCATTTGCAAACATGTCAATTCCCAGGATTAATTTTGAGAACGCTCTCTCAGCAGCTTCCAATGTTTCTGTCATCTCCTCTACTTCGAGGGACCAGAAGTGCAAAACACACAAGTTACAGCATAATAAAAGAATGATAAACAATAGACATTTTTCTAGCAGCAATTCGAAGTTGTGCAAAAAATTTCAGATAGAAAAAGAGTCCAATCATACAGTGTTAAGGAGTCAGATGGTTTGGGGGAAGAAACTGTTGCACAATCTGGTCGTGAGGGACTGAATTGGGAGGTGGGTTGTGGGGAGGTGGGTTGTGGGGAGGGGGGGGGGGGTTGGAGTTCCTCGCTGCCACATAATTTTGCGCCTCAAACTATTCATAAAAAGTTGTTCAACTCATCCAGCAGTGGGGAGGCACCACCAGCACAACCAGACAATGCTGTTCGGTGGCTAGTGATGGCCTGGATGCCCTTCCACATGCTCAGTTTATCACTGCTGTCCTGAAAGTGGCTGTGTATTTTCTGTGTGTATGCACATTTTGACTCTTTGATGCCTGGGTCAGGTTGGCCGTCACTGTTGTTAGGCCCACCTTGTCATCTGCTTTGAAGGTAGAATCACAGGTCCTCAGCACTGCACACACCTTTGCAGTCATTCATGGCTTCTGGTTGGGGCAACAAGTGATGGTCTTGAACACAATTACACCGTCACTACACTTGCTAACGTAGGAAATCGCCGACACCATGTACTCCTCTAAATTGATGGAATCGCTATCATTTGTGGTCTCCCTGAACACCCACCAGTCAGTGCGCTCAAAACAGTCTTGAAGAGCAGAAATGGCTCCAACTGGCCCGGTTTTACCTGCTTCAGAACCGGTCTGACACGCCTGTATACTGGGATTAGCATAACAGAGATGTGCTCTGAGGAGCTGAGGTAGGGCAGGGATATCAGTTTAACCCCAGAATGAGAAAAGAAATTGAAAAGGATGGGAAGGGTGTAGAAAGAAAGTTCCATACTCACAGATGTTGGACAGAGGAAGGAAGTTGCAGTCTGGGCTGAAGCTCTATCTTCATTCAGAGAAGTCGTAACAGCTTCCCGAGCTCATTGTGACAGTAGGTGAGCTCTGATTGGCAGGAGGACCAGACTCCTTTCGGGTTCTCCAGGGTTTGCAATTGGTCAGTCGCCAAGTATGGTTCATGTCATTGTGCGACGTACGGGCCGTTGGCCAAAAGGACGTAGAACACAGCGACGTCACCGGTCGGCGCTGCGATTCCTATTGGCTCCTTCACGACGCCCCGCCCTCCATCGTGAACGTCACAACGCGGGACGAGGCCAGTTTCAGAGGGAAACTCCCTCCCTCTGGGAAACATCTGCGAACAAATCAATGTCTCCCCTTTCCATTCTTCATCCTGGCTTGGAGACGGGGAATGAGAGGGGGAGGTGTAAAACTATTCAATATAGCAGCTGGAAAAAGAGGAAGTGAATCAAATAGAAGGGGTTTCAGATTCTCTCAGTCTCCCAAGGCTTTCAGATCTGCAAGGCATTTATCAGGACTGGAACTTGAGAAGGGACAGAGATCTACCTAGTGTTATTAAATGATTATGTATTCAATATGCTAGCCTCCGAGATTCAAATACAATTATCTGTTGTATTTTTGTCCTTTAGCTATGTCATATATTTCCAATTATAGAAATATTGAAGGGAACAGTAAGTGACCATTGGACAGAGACCTCCCAATTCATATACTCAATGCTCTGACCAATATACGGCTACTTTCTCTGGAGAGTCAAAGGGTGAGGGGTGACATTATACAGGTTTATAAAATCATGAGGGACATGGATAGGGGAAATAGACAAGGTTTTTTTTCCCTGGATGGGAGAGTCCAGAACTAGCAGACATAAGTTTACGGTGAGAAAAGGGACCTAAGGGGCAACTTTTTCACGCAGAGGGTGGTGCATGTATGGAATGCGCTATTAAAGGAACTGGTGGAGGCTGCTACAATGACAACATTCAAAATGGCATCTGGATGGGTATACGAATAGGAAGGGTTCGAGAGATATGGACCAAGTGCTGGCAAATGGGACTAGTTTCGGTTTGAATGTCTAGTCAGCATGGACAGTTTGGAATGAATTGTCTGTTTCCATATGTACATCTCCATGATTCTAAGGCTCTATGACTCTCCCTGAAGCTCAAACCCTCCAAGCCTGGCAACATCCATGTACATCTTTTCTGAACCCTTTCAACTTTAACATCCTTCTGATAGCAAGAAGGCCAGAATTGAACACAATATTTCAGAAGTGGCCTCACCAATTTGGGATAACTGGTCAGCATGGATGAGTTGGACAGAAAGGTCTGTTTCCATGCGGTCAGGTTCTATGACTCTATGGTAGGGATATAACCCATGTCTGCATTCCCTTCTCCATCCTGCCATTTGTGGTGTGGCCCGGCCCCGGGAACATCAGTGGGTCACACAGACCATGACAATTTCAAAAAATACCTCCAAAAGCCACCAGGATTGTAAGACATTATCAGAAACTCTCATTTTTCCAATTTGTTCAACCTTCAGTAATGGACAAGCATTCTCTGTTTCCCATGTTATCGTCCTGACAGCCTCCTGGGGAAGGGACAAACTGGAGCCAATCTTTCCATGGGATAGATTTCTTCACAGAGTCAAACATAAAAGGTTTACATCTCCCGACTCCGCTGCATGTTCCAAATCAGTAAGTGTGCCTTAATAGGTGCTCAACTGACCAGTGAATGTCAGCATTCTTGAGTATTAATAGTCGGGAATGCGTTGATGGAAAAGGACAGCAGGTCAGGCAGCATCCCAGGAGCAGGAGAATCGATGTTTTGGGCATATGCCCTTCATCAGGATCGATGTTCAGGCAGAAGCCCTTCATCAAAATCAGCTATTCCTCAGAACTGCCTATGGAACCATCTGATCTCACATGGACTCCGGACCATATTCAGCCCAACACAGTTTGAACCTGATCAGAATACCCAGTAAACCTACAAATTCAAAACCTTCAGCAACAATTCTTTTTCCGGATCTTCTGCTCCATGCTATCAGCCACACACCGCCACCTACTCTCCCTGCAGTCAGTCCAGCCTTAGCAATACTCCCCTTCCTCTTGATACTAATACAAGTCACACCCACAAAGAATGCAAACGTGCTCTGCTTGGTGTGACTGGATTGGTGTCTGAGCAGATGGGATGACTGACTAAATCCCTTTCTGCACGTGGAGCAGGTGAAAGGCCTTTACCCAGTGTGAACCCGCTGGTGTCCCTGCAACTGGAATAATCTGTGAATCCCTTACCATACACAGACCAGGAGAACGGTCTATCCTCAGTGTGGATGCGCCTGTGCGCCAGCAGGATGGATGAATGGCTAAACCCTTTCCCACAGACGAAGCAAGTGAACAGCCTCTCCCTGGTGTGAATGTGCCGGTTTGTCTGCAGGTCAGAGGAGTTAGTGGATCCCTTCCCACACTTGGACCGAGTGAAGGACCTCGCCCCGGTGTGAACCTGCTGGTGGGTCACCAGGGTGGATAAATGAATGAACCCCTTCCTGCACACGGACCAGGAGAACAGTCTCTCCCTGGTGTAAACTCGAAGATGCATAAGCAGGGCAGACAAATTAATGAATACCTTCATGCAGACACAGCAGCAGGATGGTCTCTTCCCTGGTATGGACCTATTGGTGGATCAGCAAGGCGGATGACTGGGTGAATCCGTTCATGCACTTAGAGCAGGCGAACGGCCTCTCTCCAGTGTGAGCCGGCTGGTGGGTCACCAGGGTGATAAATAAATGAACTCCTTCCCACACACGAAGCAGATGAAAGGTCTTTTCCTCGTGAAACTCTACCAGTGGATCACCAGGGTGGATAAATGAATGAAGCCCTTGCTGCACATGGAATAGGCAAATGGCTGTTCCCCGGTGTGACCATGGCAATGACGTTCAAGCAAATATGGAATTTTGAATTCCTTCCCACAGTCCTCACATTTCCACGGTTTCTCTATGATGTGGGAATCCATGTCTCTGTCCAGCTTCGACAACTGTTTGAAGGACCACTCACACATGGAACGTGTTAAATCTCTTGCCACTGCCATTCATCAGGCTTACTTTCCAATTAAGAAGATCATGCATGTCCTGCTGTAGAGTTAACTTCATTTGCTACCTGTACTCAATAACGTTTCATTCCCTGTCACTCAAAATTCAGTTCAGTTCAGCCTTAAATACATTCAAAGAGCCTGTCGCTATTACTCTCTGTGTGGGAGCATTGCAATAAAGAAGAGGGAATAAATTCCTCACTCTGCCTGATATGGGAAAGCCCTTATTTATAATCTGTGTCATCGAGTTCTAGATTCTCTGACAAGGAAGCATTTTATTGGCATCTATCCTGACAAGCCTCCCCTCCTCAGAAAGTGCCGTACTCACATGTTGGACAATGGAAGGAAGTTGCAGTCCGGAATGAAGCTCTATCTTCATTCAATTTCAGTGTAAAACTCCCTCCTCTAGACAACACCGAGGAGCATAGCAATGTCTCCCCTTTTCCATTCTTCATCTTGGGAGGGAGAGATGGGGGGAAACTGTTCACTTATTGCAACTGCAGTGAATCCAGGGAGGTACAAGACTCTGCAAAGGTGCTCAGATGCTCTCTGTCCCTCTTAAATGTATTTTCACTTTTTTCCTTAATTTGACACATTCATTTGAATACAATTTGCACCCTAGAAACGGATAGCTTCTTTCCTCACGTACACAATTAAAAGGGTAGTTTATCATGGAACTGAGCAGCATTTAAGGGATTAGCACATTGTTATAAACAGTACATATGTGTTGCTTCACTTTGAGTATATCTAATATTATTCACCGTTGTAAAAGTTTAATGGCTAATATGTTTCACCTTCTAATAACATTCTATATTTCTTGTCATCTTTTTCATTTAATAGAATAGAAGGAAGTCATTCAGCAACTTAAATAGCTTTCTTCTCTCAAGCGGCCTTGATATTTCATTTTCATGTCCTTGATTCAGCTCCATTTGCAGCATCTTTGACAGCATTTTGTTCTATGCCATTGTGTATGGAGGAAAGCTTCACTTAGGTGATTCTTAAGGCTGGCTGACTGCATGACAGTTTTTGGTTTTGGTGTCCTGGATAACGTGTGATCAGAAGGCATCTGGCAGTTACAGGAATTTGGTGCCTATGCTATGTTCATTTAACAGCACACTTACTTTGTTAATTTTTCTGAAGGATATCAATTGAAAGACCAGGGTTGGACAAGGGAACCACATTTGCTATCCTCCAGTCTTCTGGCACTATTCCTGTAGACAACAAGGACACGGTGGGTGGCACGGTGGCACAGTGGTTAGCACTGCTGCCTCACAGCGCCTGTAGACCCGGGTTCAATTCCCGACTCAGGCGACTGACTGTGTGGAGTTTGCACATTCTCCCGTGTCTGCGTGGGTTTCCTCCGGGTGCTCCGGTTTCCTCCCACAGTCCAAAGATGTGCGGGTCAGGTGAATTGGCCAAGCTAAATTGCCCGTAGTGTTAGGTAAGGGGTAAATGTAGGGGTATGGGTGGGTTGCGCTTCGGCGGGTCGGTGTGGACTTGTTGGGCCGAAGGGCCTGTTTCCACACTGTAAGTCTAATCTAAAAATCAAGGCCAATGGCTCTGCAATCTCCTCCCTTGCTTTCCAGAGAATCCTAGGATAAATGCCATCAGGCCCAGGGGACCTATCTATTTTCACCCTTTCCAGAATTTCCAATACCTCTTCCCTACATACTTCAAAGCTATCCATTCTAATTAATTGTGACTCAATATTCACATCCGCAACAATGTCCTGTTCCTCAGTGAATACTGATGAAAAGTATTCATTCAGTGTCTCCCCAATCTCTTCAGCCTCCACGCGCAACTACCCACATCTATGCATGACTGGACCTATTCCTACCCTAGTCATTCTTTTATTCCTAACATACCTATAGAAAGCCTTTGGGTTTTCCCAAATCCTACCAACCAAGGACTTTTCATGTCCCCTCCTTGCTGCTCTTAACTCTCTCTTTAGATCCTCCCTGGCTACCTTATAAACCTCAATCACCCCAATTGAACCTTCACACCTCATCTTTACAAAGGCCACCCTCTTCACTTTAACAAGGGATTCCAATTCATTATTAAACTACAGCTCCCTTACACGACCCTTTACTCCCTGCCTGACAGGTACATACTTATCAAGGACACTCAATAGTTGCTCCTTGAACAAGCTCCACATATCGATTGTGCCCTTCCCTTGAAGCCTACTTTTCCAAGCCACGCATCCTAAGTCATGCCTCACTGCATCATAATTTTCCTGCCCCCAGCTATAACTCTTGCCCTACAGTGCACACGTATCCCTCTCCATCACCAGAGTAAAAATCACCGAATTGTGGTCACTGTCCCCAAAGTGCCCACCTACCTCCAATTCTAATCCCTGGCCTGATTCGTTACCCAGAACCAAATCCAGTACGGCCTCACCTCTTGTTGGCCTGTCAACATATTGTGTCAGGAAACCCTCCTGCACACATTAGACAAACACCGACCTAGCTAACGTACTCGAGCTATAGCTTTCCCAGTCAATATCTGGAAAGTTAAAGTCTCCCATAACAACCACCCTATTACTATCACTCTTCTCCTGAATCATCCTCGCAATCCTTTCTTCTATGTCTCTCGGACTTATAGTAGGCCTGTAGAAAACTCCTAACAGGGTGACCTCACCTTTACTATTTCTAACCTCAGCCCAAACTACCTCAAATGGCGAGTCTTCATCCATCGTCCTTTTACCGCTGTAATACTATCCTTGACAAGCAATGCCACACCTCCCCCTCTTTTACCCCCACGTCTGACCCTACTAAAACATTTAAACCCTGGAACCTGCAACAGCCAGTCCTGTCCCTGTTCTACCCATGTCTCCGTAATAGCCACAACATCGAACTCCCAGGTACCAACCCACGCTGCAAGTTCACCTACCTTATTTTGTATACTTCTCGCATTGAAGTATATACACTTCAAGTCACATTCCTGTTTAGAGGCACCCTCCTTCGAGATTGATGCCATGTTCCTAACCTCCCTACATTCAAGGTCCTGCACCCTAAAGCTACAGTCTAGGTACCCATACCCCTGCAGAGTTAGTTTAAACTCCCCCAAAGAGCACTAGCAAACGTCCCCCCAAGGATACTGGTGCCCCTCAGGTTCAGGTGTAGACTATCCTGTTTATATAGTTCCCACCTTCTCCAGAAAGAACCCCAGTTATCCAGATACCGGAATCCCTCCCTCCTGCACCATCCCTGTAGCCAAGCATTTAACTGTTCTCTCTCACTATTCCTCGACTCGCTATCACGTGGCACGGGTAACAAACCAGAGACAACAACTCTGTTTGTTCTAACTCTGAGCTTCCAACCTAGCTCCCTGAAAGCCTGCCTAACATCCTCATCCTTCTTCCTACCTATGTCTTTGGGGCCAACGTGGACCACGACTTCGGGCTGCTCCCCCACCCCCTTAAGGACCCGGAAAACACGATCAGAGACGCCACTTACCCTTGCACCTGGGAGGCAACATACCAATCGTGAGTCTCTCTCGCCCCCACAAAACCGCCTATCTGTGCACCAAACTATCGAGTCCCCAATAACTATTGGTCTGCTCTTCTCCAAACTTCCCTTCTGAGCAACAGGAACAGGCTCCGTGCCAGAGGCCTGAACCCCATTGCTTACCCCTGGTAAGTCACCCCCCGCGACCACAATTATCCAAAATGGTATACTTGTTCATGAGTGGAACGACCGCAGGGGGTCGCTGCACTGGCTGCTTTCTCCAAGTTCCCCTCACTGTCACCCATCTGTGTGCAATCTTTGGAATTACTGGTTCCCTAAAGTTCTGATCTATGACCCCCTCCGCCCCCGAATGATTCGAAGTTCATCCAACTCCAGGCTCCAGTTCCCGAACACAGTCTTGGAGGAGCTCTTCCTGCAAGTGTAATCAGCAGGGACGACCATGGCATCCCTCACCTCAAACATGTCGCAAGAGGAACATTGCACTGCATTCACGGCCATCCCACTAAAAGTAACTTTTAAAAAATGCTAGTTCTAAAGAATAGAACCAGCAAAACGCAGCACTTACCTGCTTACCACAACGGGTCTTATTATCAGGTTAGAGGAGGAGGGCGGGTGGGAGGCACTACCCATGTACTGCCTGGGGTTCCTCTCCTGCGCGCCTCTGCAGGGAAAAAAAACCTACCCGGGTAAGCTTGCGCTACACCAGCTTCTGGGTCCGCTCCGCGCTTTTTTCCCTATAAAGGCGCGCAGGAGAGTCGCGGAGATGTGACCTGCAGCACCCAGGAACGACGAAAATCAATAAACAACCGTACAGCGCATTTCAGAAGAATGAACAGCCCGTAGGCCAGCTGAAATCTGCTTCCCTGACCGGGAATCGAACCCGGGCCGCGGCGGTGAAAGCGCCAAATCCTAACCACTAGACCACCAGGGAGACATGGGTCCGTCCTTGTAGCTCTGCTGAAAATTGCCTCGCTGCACGGGAATCAAACCCGGGCTGCGGCAGGAAGAAGACTTTCACCGGTACATCCATCGATGTAATTTTTTTGTGTCCATGGCTCCCGATGCGAGCTCTATAACATTGGGGAGACTGGAGAGTCATGTCACATCTCCGGGACTCTCCTGCGCGCCTTTATTGGAAAAAAGCGCGGAGTGGACCCGGAAGCTGGTGTAGCGCAAGCTAACCTGGGTAGGTTTTTCTTCCTATACGCGCAGGAGAGTAACCCGAGGCACTACAGGGGTAGTCCCTCCCATCCGCCCTCCTCCTCTAACCTTATAATAAGATCCGTTATGGTAAGCAGGTAAGTGCTGCATTTTGCTTGTTCTATTCTTCAGACCTAGTTTTCTTTAAAGGTTACTTTTAGAGGGATGGCAGTGAAGACAGTGCAATGTTCCTCTTGTAACATGTTTGAGTTGAGGGATGGCATGGTCGTCACTGCTGATTACACTTGCCATAAGTGCACCCATCTCCAGCTCCTCCAAGACCGTCTTCGGGAACGGGAGCTGGAGTTGGATGAAATTAGAATCATTCAGGAGACAGAGGGGGTCATGGATCGGAGCTTTAGGGAAGTAGCAACTCCAAAGATTGCAGACAGCTGGGTGATAGTGAGGGGTACTTGGAGATAGCAGCCCGTGCAGCGACCCCTTGCAGTCGTTCCCCTGAAGAACAAGTGTATCATTTTGCATACTTGTAGGGGGGACGACTTACCAGGGGTAAGCAGTGGGGTTCAGGCCTCTGGCACGAAGCCTGTTCCCAATGCTCAGAAGGGAAGGTTGGAAAAGAGCAGAGCAATAGTTATTGGGGACTCGATAGTTTGGGGCACAGATATGTGGTTTTGTGGGGGCGAGAGAGACTCACGATTGGTATGTTGCCTCCAGGTGCAAGGGTACGTGATGTCTCTGATCGTGTTTTCCGGATCCTTAAGGGGGTCGGAGAGCAGCCCGAAGTCGTGGTCCACATTGGCACCAACGACATAGGTAGGAAGAGGGATGAGGATGTTATGCATACTTTCAGGGAGTTAGGTTGGAAGCGCAGAGTTAGAACAAACAGAGTTGTTGTCTCTGGTTTGTTACCCGTGCCACTTGATCGAGAGTTGAGGAATAGTGAGAGAGAACAGATAAATGTGTGGCTACAGGGATGGTGCAGGAGGGAGGGATTCCGGTATCTGGATAACTGTGGTTCTTTCTGGGGAAGGTGGGACCTCTATAAACAGGGTAGTCTACACCTTAACCTGAGGGGCACCAGTATCCTTGGTGGGACGTTTGCTAGTGCTCTTTGTGGGGGGTGGTTAAACTAATTCTGCAGGGGCATGGGAACCCAGACTGTAGCTTTAGGGTGCAGGACCTTGAGTGTAGGGAGGTTAGGAACATGGCATCAATCTCGAAGGAGGGTGCCTCTAAACAGGAACGTGACTTGAAGTGTATATACTTCAATGCGAGAAGTATACGAAATAAGATAGGTGAACTTGCAGCGTGGGTTGGGACCTGGGATTTCGATGTTGTGGCTATTACGGAGACATGGGTAGAACAGGGACAGGACTGGCTGTTGCAGGTTCCAGTGTTTAAATGTTTTAGTAGTGTCAGAGGTGGGGGTAAAAGAGGGGGAGGTGTGGCACTGCTTGTCAAGGATAGTATTAAGCGGTGGAAAGACGATGGATGAAAACTCGCCATCTGAGGTCGTTTGGGCTGAGGTTAGAAATAGGAAAAGTGAGGTCACCCTGTTAGGAGTTTTCTGCAGGCCTAATAGTCCTAGAGACGTAGAAGAAAGGATTGTGAGGGTGATTCAGGAGAAGAGCGAAAGTAATAGGGTGGTTTTTATGGTGGACTTTAACTTTCCAGATATTGACTAGGAAAGCTATAGCTTGAGTACTTTAGATGGGTCGGTGTTTGTCTAATGTGTGCAGGAGGGTTTCCTGACACAATATGTTGACAGGCCAACAAGAGGTGAGGCCGTACTGGATTTGGTTCTGGGTAACGAATCAGGCCAGGTGTTAGAATTGGAGGTAGGTGAGCAATTTGGGGACAGTGACCACAATTCGGTGACTTTTACTCTGGTGATGAAGAAGGTTACGTGTGCACTGTAGGGCAAGAGTTATAGCGGGGGGCAGGGAAATTATGATGCGGTGAGGCATGACTTAGGATGCGTGGCTTGGAAAAGTAGGCTTCAAGGGAAGGGCACAATCGATATGTGGAGCTTGTTCAAGGATCAACTATTGAGTGTCCTTGATAAGTTTGTACCTGTCAGGCGGGGAGGAAAGGGTCGTGTGAGGGACCCGTGGTTTAATAATGAATTGGAATCCCTTGTTAAAGCGAAGAGGGCGGCCTATGTAAAGATGAGGCGTGAAAGGTTCAATTGGGGCGATTGAGAGTTATAAGGTAGCCAGGGAGGATCTAAAGAGAGAGCTAAGAGCAACAAGGAGGGGACATGAAAAGTCCTTGGTTGGTAGGTTTAGGGAAAACCCAAAGGCTTTCTATAGGTATGTCAGGAATAAAAGAATGACTCGGGTAGGAATAAGTCCAGTCAAGGATAGTAGTGGGAAGTTGCGCAAGGAGGCCGAAGAGATTGGGGAGACACTGAATGAATACTTTTCATCAGTATTCACTCAGGAACAGGACATTGTTGCGGATGTGAATATTGAGTCACAACTAATTAAAGTGGATGGCTATGAGGTATGCAGGGAAGAGGTATTGGAAATTCTGGAAAGGGTGAAAATAGTTAAGTCCCCTGGGCCTGATGGCATATATCCTAGGATTCTCTGGGAAGCAAGGGAGGAGATTGCAGAGCCATAGGCCTTGATTTTTATGACTTCGTTGTCTACAGGAATAGTGCCAGAAGACTGGAGGATAGCAAATGTGGTTCCCTTGTTCAAGAACGGGAGTAGGGATAACCCTAGTAACAATAGGCCGGTGAGTCTCACTTCTGTTATGGACAAAGTCTCAGAGAGAATTGTAAGGGATAGGATTTATTAACATCTGGATAGGAATAATGTGATCAAGGATACTCAGCTTGGTTTTGTGAACAACGAAGAGCCGATGAGAAAGATGTATATAGTGTATTTAAGGAGAACAGGTACCTAATAAACCCAGTCCGCCGATTTCTCAATGATGCTTCCAAGTTGACTTCAAAAATTCGGTTTGTCCTTGCATTTTTTTCATGTTTGATTTTGTGAGTTTTAAAAACTTCTGCAATCTTCTGACTTGAGTATTGGAGTTGGGAAGTTACGTTGTGGCTGGACAGGACACTGGAATATTGTGGAATACTTTTGGAATATTGTGTGCAATTCTGGATTCCCTCCTCTCAGAAGGATATTGTGAAATTAGAAAGGGTTCTGAAGCACCAATGTGTCCACAGAGAGGAAAGGCCCTTCTGCTGCCCTGAGTGCGGGAAGGCCTTTAGTGATTCCTCTGCCATGCGGACACACCAGTTGGTCCACACCCGGGACGGCTGTTCTCATGCCCTGAGTGTGAGATGGCTTTCAGCAGTTCTTCCCACCTGCTGAGACACCAGTGAGTCCACACCGAGGAGAGGCCGTTCTTCTGCCCCGAGTGCAGGAAGGGCTTTGCTCTTTCTTCTGACCTGCTGGCCCACTGGTGGGTCCACATGGGGGAGAGGTTGTTCAGTTGCTCTCAGTGCAGGAAGGCCTTCATCAAACCTCAGACCTGCATATCTTTGGACAGGACCACCCAGAGAAAGCCCACGCAGACACTGGGAGAATGTGCAAACTCCTCACAGACAGTCACTCATCTTCCGCAACTACACTGGCACCACACCCCACCTTTTCCTCCGCTACATCGATGACTGTATCGGCGCTGCCTCGTGCTCCCACGAGGAGGTTGAACAGTTCATCAACTTTACCAACACCTTCCATCCCGACCTCAAATTCACCTGGACTGTCTCAGACTCCTCCCTCCCCTTCCTAGACCTTTCCATTTCTATCTCGGGCGACCGACTCAACACAGATATCTACTATAAACCGACTGACTCCCACAGCTACCTGGACTACACCTCCTCCCACCCTGCCCCCTGTAAAAACGCCATCCCATATTCCCAATTCCTTCGTCTCCACCGCATCTGCTCCCAGGAGGACAAGTTCCAATACCGTACAGCCCAGATGGCCTCCTTCTTCAAGGACCGCAAATTCCCCCCAGACGTGATCGACGATGCCCTCCACCGCATCTCCTCCACTTCCCGCTCCTCCGCCCTTGAGCCCCGCCCCTCTAACCGCCACCAAGACAGAACCCCACTGGTTCTCACCTACCACCCCACCAACCTCCGTATATAGTGTATCATCCGCCGTCATTTCCGCCACCTCCAAACGGACCCCACCACCAGGGATATATTTCCCTCCCCTCCCCTATCAGCGTTCCACAAAGACCACTCCCTTTGCGACTCCTTCGTCAGGTCCACACCCCCCACCAACCCAACGTCCAGCAGGAAATGCAAAACTTGCGCCCACACCTCCTCCCTTACTTCTCTCCAAGGCCCCAAGGGATCCTTCCATATCCTCCACAAATTCACCTGCACCTCCACACACATCATCTATTGCGTCCCCTGCACCCGATGTGGCCTCCTCTATATTCCGCCTACTTGCGGAATGCTTCAGGGAACACCTCTGGGACGCCCGGAACAACCAACCCAACCACCCCGTGGCTCAACACTTTAACTCTCCCTCCCACTCCACCGAAGACATGCAGGTCCTTGGACTCCTCCATCGCCAGAACATAACAACACGATGGTTGGAGGAAGAGCGCCTCATCTTCTGCCTGGGAACCCTCCAACCACAAGGGATGAACTCAGATTTCTCCAGTTTCCTCATTTCCCCTCCCCCCACCTTGTCTCAGTCAATTCCCTCGAACTCAGCACCGCCCTCCTAACCTGCAATCTTCTTGCTGACCTCTCCGCCCCCACTCCACTCCGGCCTATCACCCTCACCTTGACCTCCTATCACATCTCCATCGCCCGTCCCCCAAGTCCCTCCTCCCTACCTTTTATCTTAGCCTGCCTGGCACACTCTCCTCATTCCTGAAGGGCTCTGGCCCGAAACTAGATTAGATTAGATTACTTACAGTGTGGAAACAGGCCCTTCGGCCCAACAAGTCCACACCGACCCGCCGAAGCGCAACCCACCCATACCCCTACATTTACCCCTTACCTAACACTACGGGCAATTTAGCATGGCCAATTCACCTGACTCGCACATCTTTGGACTGTGGGAGGAAACCGGAGCACCCGGAGGAAACCCACGCAGACACGGGGAGAACGTGCAAACTCCACACAGTCAGTCACCTGAGGTGGGAATTGAACCCAGGTCTCTGGCGCTGTGAGGCAGTAGTGCTAACCACTGTGCCACCGTGCCGCCCAGAAACGTCAAATTTCCTGTTCCTTGGATGCTGCCTCACCTGCTGTGCTTTAACCAGCAACAAATTTTCAGCTTCAATCAGCTTGATGCGATTTGAACACGCAATTTTCTGGTCTGGAGTTAGATGCGCTACCATTGTGCCACAAACTCACAGACAGCTCAGGAACTCTATTCATGCTTAAGGGAATTGATCGCACTACAATGATTTTATGTTATGAGTAACAACGGAGATCAACAGTTCATGTCTGTTCTCTCTCTCCTCCCTCCCATTCTGTCTCTCGAAACAATTTCCAACTCGACGTCAATAAAAAGCTGAAAGAACTGTGGATGCTGTAGATCAGAAACAAAAAATAAACAGTATTTGCCGATGACCCTTCCATAGAATTGATGGTGATTGGAAAAACGTTAGTTTATATGCAGGAGATATTGTGGGAGGAAGGCGGATGCAGTAAATCATAAATTAGGACAGACCCTAAAGCGAGGGAAGAACTGTTGAACAGGAAAGGGAGTTGATAACGATCCACGTGGGAGGGTGAATGGAGACTGTTCGTGGCTAGGAATAAGTAGTGTGTAATGACAGACTATGTGATAACAAGGCTTGGTTTGTATGGAAGGGACGAGGACACTATGGAGTTCAGGCCCTAGAATTACTGAATTCGATATTGGGACCGGAGGGATGGATTGTCTCCAAGTGTAATATTCGGTGCTCTTCGTTCTGCTGGTGCTGAGCTTCGCTGCGACACTACAGAAAACCTGAGACAGAGATGTCGGCCAGGGAACAGGGTGGGGTGTGGAATTAGCAGGCAACTGGAATCTCAGGGTCCTTTTTGCAGGCAGAACGTAGATGTTCTGTGCAGCAGTCACCCAGTTTAGGCTTCGTTTTCCCCATTGTAGATGAGACCACAAGGTGAGCAGCAAATGCAGTAGACTGGGTTGTGGGTAGTGCAGGTAAAGTGCCGCTTCACCTGGAAGGTACGTTTGGGCCTTTGGAGAGTGAGGAGGGTGCAGATAAATGGGCTGGTGTCACACATTCGGTGGTTGCAGTGGAAAGTGCCGTTGGACTATTGGGGTGGGAATGGGGTTGGGTTGATGGGAATGAAGGAAGAGTTGACCCCAGGTATAACTCCTGCCCATTTAATTATCCGCCAAATAGAGGAATTTGTTAAGTCTGTACAAGGAAATTTTCTAATTCTAAATGTGGATGTACAGACTGGCGAGGGCACAAAACCTAAGTGTCAGCAACCATAATTCTATTAACGTTAGAATCGTGATTGAAAATAATATAGCCGATCTAAAAGTTGAAGTTCTAAATTGGATGAAGACTCAGGTATTAGACAAGATCTTTCAAAAGCTGATTGGGGGCAGTTGTTAGCAGGTTAAAGGACTGCTGGAAAATGGGAAGCCTTCAAATATGAGATAACAAGAGTCCAGACACAGTATGTTCCTGTTAGGGTGAAAGGAAAGGCTGGTAGGTGTAGGGAATGCTGGATGACTAGAGAAATTGAGATTTTGGTTAAGATAAAGAAGGATGCATACGTCAGGTATCGACAGAGCGATCGAGTGAATCCTTAGAGTATGAAGGCAGTACAAGCATACATAAGAGGGAAATCATGAGGGCAAAAAGGAGACATGAGATAGCTTTGGAAAATAGAGTTAAGGGTAACCCAAAGGGTTTTTTAATATATATACGTTGAGGACAAAAGGATAACAAGAGAGAGAATAGGGCCCTTCCACACACGGCCTTTGTTTGGAGCTGCAGGAGATTGGGGGGGGGGGGGGGGGGGCGGTGGATGCTGAACGGATATTGTGCATCAGTGTTTGCTATGGACAAGGGCATGGAAGATATAGAATGTGAGAAAGTAGATGGTGACATCTTGAAAAAGTGTCCATATTACAGATGGGAAATTGCTGCATATCTTGAAAAGCATTGAAGCGGATAAATCCTAAGGACCTGATCAGGAGTGCACTAAAACTCGGTGGGAAACTGGGGAAGTGATTGCTGGGCCTCTCACTGAGACATTTGTATCATCAATAGTCACAGGTGAGGTGCCGGAAGGCTAGAGGGTGGCTAACATGGTGCCACTATTTAAGAAAGGTGGTAAGGAAAAGCCAGGGAACTATAGACCGGTGAGCCAGACATCCGTGAAGGGCAAGGTTTTGGAGAGAATCCTGAGAGATAGGATTTACATGTATTTGGAAAGGCAAAAATTGATTAGGGATAGCCAGCATGGCTTTATGCTTGGGAAATCATGTCTCACGAACATGATTGAGTTTTTGAAGAAGTACAAAGTGGATTGATGAGGGCAGAGCGATGGACGTGATCTATATGGACTTCAGGAAGGCGTTCATCAAGGGTCCTCATGGGAGACTGGTGAGCAAGGTTTAATCGCATGGAATGCAGGGACAACTAGCCATTTGGATACAGAACTTGATAGAAGGTAGAAGACAGAGGGTGTTGATGGAAGCTTTGGTATTTTGTGCTAGGTTTCTTTTGTAATTTACGAGGAGAAAGTGAGGACTGCAGGTGCTGGAGATCAGAGTTGAAAATGTGTTGCTGGAAAAGCGCAGCAGGTCAGGCAGCATCCAAGGAGCAGGAGAATCGACATTTCGGGCATGAGCCCTTCTTCAGGAATTTTTAACTATAAACTATAAAAATTACCTTAGTTATATATTGTGAAGTGTGAAGGCATTGTGTTCGTCCCCAAGTTCGACCTGAGGCCACCCTTCCTCCATCCCAGTAACTCTGTTGACAGCCTTCATGTTACATTTAAAACTAGGATCGATAGATTCATGATCAGTTGGGGGATGAATAGTTACAGGAAAAGGGCAGGAGAGTGCATGTCGGGAATGTCAGATCAGCCACAATTCTATTGAATGGAGAAGTCGGCTCAAGGGGTTGAATGGCATTTTCCTATTCCTATTGCTTATGGTTCCCGAGCCCTCAACTCTGATACAGTGTCCTGGCTTCAGTATGTGCCATTACTGAGAGCGCTGATGTTCCCTTGTGTAATATCAACAACTTAGCAGCTGCTGAAATCTCTTGCTCCTCTGTTACCTCTAAACACAATAACACAATATGCCAATGTGTTCAGGGGAGGCAATGGCCGACTTTATTGTCAGCAGACTATTCACCCAAGTAATGTTCTGGGGACCTGGGTTCATAACCTGCCACGGCAGATGGTGGAATCTGAATTCAATAGAAATCTGGAATTAAAAGTCTAATGATGAAACCGTTGTGGTTTGTTGTAAAAATCTTATCTGGTTTCCTGCTGTCCAAACCTGATCTGATCTGATCTACATGTGATTTCAGATCCGCTGTCAGCTGGTTGAATCTTCACTGCCCTTTCAGTCAATTCTTAAAGCTCACCTTTTTTAACTATGATGTTGCCAGAATGATTTATAGACGGCATAGGCTGGGACTTTTTTTTCACTGGAGTGTAGAAGGTTATGGGTGGAGGTTATGGAGGTTTGTTAAATCATAAGGGACAAAGATAAGTTGAATAACCAGGGAGTTCAAAATTTGGGAGTATATTTTTAAGATGAGAGGGAGAAGATTTAAAATGGACGAGGGCGGGGGAACCTCTTTTTACATTGAAGGTGGTTCGTGTATGGAATGAACTGTCAGAGGAAGTGGTGGATGCAGGTAATGTTACAATGTTTAAAATTATTTGGATAAGTACATATGAGCCAAACACAGGAGTGTGGGTCTAATCTTCCCCCAGATATTCAAAGTGACAACCACTCAGAGGGGGGACAAGGCCATGCGATTCGTTGTTGTGCGGCATGTGTGACAGCTGCAACAAGACGTCCCAACTCCTGTGCTCAATGTTCTGACCAATGAAAACAAGCATGCCAAAAGCCTTCTACACCACCCTGTCTACCCACGACTCCATTTTCTAGGAACTAAAAACCCGTAACCCGAGATCTCTTGATTCAAAATGTTGCATATGAAAAAGATTTGCTGCTTGTTGGTAGACGTTAATATTTGGTGCATGTCTCTCCTCTAATTTGGTATCTTAGACTGAATGCCATCACTGATGAAGTCCAGTGTGCCAAAACCTGAACTTCAAAATCTCTCTGTTCAACGACACTCAAGGTCCTACCATTCACCATGTAAATCCGAACTTGGTTTGACTATACAAAATGTAAGACCTCATACTTAGCTATATTAAACTCCATTTGCCAATAACTTTAAACTTATGCAATCTAGTTCTGGACTCGCCCTCCCCAGGGAAAAGACCTTTTCAATTTACCCTATCCATGCCCTCATGATTTTATAAACATCTATAAAGTCACCCCTCATCCTTCAAAACTTCTGGGAAAATGACCCCAGTCGATTCAGCCTCTTCCTGTAGCTCAAACCCTCCAACCCTGTCAGCATCCTTGTAAATGTTTTCTGAATCCTTTCAAGTTTCACAACGTCCTTCCTGTAGCAGAGAGCCCAGAATTGCATGCAGTATTCCAACAGTGGTGTAATCAATGTCCTCTCTGAAGACGATTTAAAAAAATATACCTACAAGCAAATCAGGTTAGCTGGGCATGACTTTCACATAGCAGTTTGTTTTGGCTGTCCTTCATTAATCTATGTTTTTCTTCAGTTATGAGAAAATATTCTGTGGGATGTGATAATTGTGACCACATCCAACATTTGCTCATTAACCCTCATGGCCCTTGGACAGAGTAATTGTGACTACATGCTAGAAGGCAGTTGAGAGTCAACCACATTATAGTCGGTCTGGAGTCACAAGGTGTGTGTGTGTGTGTGTGTGTGTGTGTATGTGTGTGCGGGGTTCATGAATGGTAGGTTTCCTGCCTTAAAAAAGAAAGTTTCTCGAGAAACACAACAGTTCTGGTAGCATCTATGAAGAGACAACAGTGTTACTGCTTTGAGTCCAGTGGTCCTTCAAAACTTGACTGGATTCAAAACATCTCTCGAAAGATTCTGCCAAACCTGCTAAGTTTCCCCAGCAATTTTGCCTTTTGTTGCTGATCTCCAACATCTGCAATTCATTATTTTAGTGAATAACTGTTTCCTGTTTGCCAAGACCGAGAGAAACTCTCACTTCCAGATCTTTTAATTAGTTGAACATAAATTCTACCAGAAGCCATGATAGGATTTCAATTTGTGATCTCAGAAGACCTTGATCTCTGGGTTGCTCAATCATTATCACTGGATCCCAGTCTTCCTTTCAATGAAAGTGTTCTCCTGAATATTTTCCTTTATTTATTCATGGGATGTCGCACTTTGTCTCCCACTATTGTTCTGGTAAACATCAACTTCACTTTCCTGCTGTTTCCCCATAATCCTCAATTCCCTTTCTGATTAAAAAAAATCTTAGTTTTGAATGCACTTAACAATCCAGGCTCAACAGCTGTCTTAAACATGCAATCCCTTATTTGCAAGTTATTCCCTCAGGTTCTAAACTCACCCACAAGGGTTAACGTTCCCACATCTAGCCTGTCACATCTCCTCAGAATCTTGTTTGTGACAATAATGTTACCTCGAAATCTTCTAACTTCTAATAACCACAGGCCCAACCTATTCATTTCTCCTTATAAGACATTATTTCCATTCCTGATATCGTCCTGGTCAACCTTCTCTAGTCTGCCTCCAATGCCAGTATATCTTCCCTTAGCTAAAAGGCCCAGACCTTTTGCTTAACCTGTCGATATCCCTCTCCATGTCATCCTCACCACCTGCATTCCCATCATCTGTCTCTACTGCAGTCTTGGCAATAGTACATTCACTTCACTTTTCCAAGTAATTCATATACATATTGTAAATAATTTTGGCCCCAGCACTGATCCCTGTGTCACATTGCTAGTTACAAGTTGCGATCCTGAACATGCCTCTTATCCCTGCTGCATCATTGGTTAGCCAATCATCTACCCATACAAATAGACTGTCTCCAATATCAAGTGAATATCATTGGCTCTGCCAGCAAGTCTTCCCAAACTGTCCTTGAAAAAGTGGTGATGAGCTGCCTCTTAAATTGCTTCACAAATATGATGTGGTCTATAATGAAGGTTCTGGATCGAGTTCCAGGATTTTGATCAATAACATCGAAGCAATGCGTCTATGTCACAGTTGGAATGTTGTGTTCACACTTATCTCCTCTTGCTAGTTGAAGTGATGGAGTGGAAGTTGCTCTTGAAGAGTCGCCACTCATATAATCAAGCCAGACAGATCGATTGTGGCCAGAGACTCGGCCATTTTGACATCTCATCAATCTACATTCTTTCCGTCCAAGTTTTAGTCACATCAAACTGCCGCGCAATGCTGTTATGGCCTCAGTAAACTACAATAACGGGAAGATCGCTGGAATGATTTTCTACACCCGACTGCAATATAAACACAGATCATTGTTTCCAGTTTTGGTGGAACAAAAGACATTGTACTGGTGGATAATTACAGTTAGTGCAAACACCGCTAGCCATCGATAAATATTAATCCTGTTCACTTCAATGGCCAATTTCAATTCAGAAACCAAGTGCACTCGGCTGCTTGTAACATAGACAACATGACAAAATGGCTGATAGGAGGAGAAATGGGACATTGAGGAGGAGTGAAATGTTTGCTTTTGGTCACCTCCACAATTGTTAGAAAAACAGGTTGAAAGGATTCTTAAAAGGTGGCTGAAGTAATGGTGTGGCTTAACACTTCAGACAGCGCAAAGTGGAAGACTACTTTCTAGTGGAAGAAAAAGACATTTCTTATTTCTGAAAGAACTGGGAAACAGAAGAGGGGATGAAATCTGACTTGGGAGCTATTTCCTATTTATTGAGGATGTTGCTTCATCACAGTCCTGGTTTAGAGCATAAGCTCTTGATCAGGAATAAAGGGTGGCCCAAGGGGACTGAGAGATAAATGGGAAGGAAGTGGGGCTGGAGGGAAGGTAACTGGGAGTGCAATAGATAGATGGAGGCAGCAATTGATGGTGATAAGTCAGAGATGAGGGTGGAGCAAATAGGTGAGAAGCAAGGTGGACAGGTTTGACAGGTCAAGAGATTGGTGTCGAATTGGAAGGTTGGATCTGAGACAAGGTACGGGAGAGGAAATGAGGAAAGTGATGAAATCTACATTGATCCCATGTGGTTGGAGGTTCTGAAGGCAGAAGATGAGGTGTTTTTCCTACAAGCGTCGGGGAGCAAGAGTTTGGCAGTGGAGGAGGCCCAGGACTTGAATGTCCTTGGTGGAATGGGAGGGGGAGTTTAAGTGTTCAGCCACAGGGCCGTTGGTCGTTTAGTGTCAGAGACCCAGAGCTGTTCCCTGAAACGTTACGCTTGTTGGCATCCAGTGTCCCCAATGTGGATGAGACCATATTGCGAGCAATGGCCATTAACTTATGAATAGATTTCATAAATCTTAGCCTGCCAGAGTTATTTTCTTTCATTACATTAAAGAAAAATTTTATTAAATTGTGTGACTGCATGAAACGGTTTGTTGGTCAGATTTGAATCATCACTCCCAAATGAGACAATGCCATGAATATCAGTGAACTGCTCTTTTTGTTAAAAACCACAAGTTCTTGATTTATTTTCTCAACTTACTGGGATTCACATCTGCACATTCAATGTCAAACTCTGACATCAGAAATGAAATTACAGTATTAATTTTGACTTACAATATTCAAACAAACAAGTTAATGGCACACAGTGAATACCATGTCTGATTAATATGAAATTAAATTTGACCAAACAAATCTAAAATCAAGCTGGGAGATAAGAAATGGAGGAAGGGCAGAAGGCAAGAAATGCAGCATCATAGAAGGTGCTCCTCCAGGGAGTGTATTTTACCAACTACCACAGCTAAATATAAACACTCTGATATGATCCTCCGGTTTTAATGTAAACCATAGCCCCATACAGTAGGTACCATTTAAATGAGTAAAAAATGCAAGCCTTAAGCAAATCCAGCCTCCAGCCTTACCCCCCGCTTCTTGGTGCTTGGACCTTCCTCCAGTTCCGGGGGGTTGTTGAACCCCTGGGCTCCAGCTGCCACTCCTCCATTGAAGAAGCTTTTGGGAAACAGATGCAAAGGCAAGATACAGAACGGAGCACCTTTGCAAATGAAAGCAACTTACAGAGACATCACATGGTTTTTAGCCATCGACCTCAAGGTTATCTACCCAGCATACTCACGCAGCACTACTGACAACATCGGTACACAAGGCAGTGACGAAAGTTTTCAGCACACTGGCCTTCATCAGTTAGGGAATTGAGTACAGATGTTGGCAAGTTATGTTGTACTTATACAGGACGTGGATGAAGCTGCACCTGGAATATTGTGACCAGTTTTGTTCCCCTTGGTGTTCTGACTTCTGACTTCTTCAACTCTGCGTTTGTGTTGAACTTAATTGGATATTTTGTCTAAATTAGCATGTTTAAACAGTATCGCTCAGAGGCATTCATCTGAAACTTTTCAGGAGGTGAGCTCAACAAGATTGAAAAATTCCAAATTACTTGGAGTCTATTTTAAACTTACATCAGGACCAGTAGTCAGAGACACGTACAGCATTGAAACAGACCTATCGGTCCAACTTATCCATGCTGACCTGATATCCTAAATTAACCTAGTCCTAGTGGTTGTTGGGTGTAGGGGAGGCAATTGCAGTCCAGCAGAAAACAAAAACAGCCCACCTACTCTCCCACTGCACCCAGTGTCAGAACTGCCAGAAGGTTCTGTCCTGGGGGGTGACCCAAGGCAGTGTCACCGGTGGGGTCGGATTGCTGGGAGCGCTGGTGCCCGCTCAGGTGCTTCTGCAAGTTGCAGGAAAACATGAATCTCTTCCCACACTCGGGCCAACTGAAGGGCATCTCCCCGGTGTGGACGGACTGGTGCCTCAGCAGGGCTGAGGAATTGCTGAAGGCCTTCCTGCACTTAGGGCAACTGAACGACCTCTCCCCCATGTGGACCCAGCAATGGGCCAGCAGGTCGGAAGAAAGAGCAAAGCACTTCCTGAACTCGGGGCAGAAGAACGGCCACTCCTCAGTGTGGACCCACTGTTGTCTCAGCAGGTGGGAAGAACTGCTGAAGGCCATCTCGCACTTAGGGCCGGAGAACAGCCTTCCGCGGTGTGGAAACAACTGGTGCGTCAGCAGGGCAGAGGAATCACTGAAGGCCTTCCCACACTCAGGGCAGCAGAAGGGCCTTTACCCCTCTGTGGACCCATTGGTGCTTCAGAACCCTTTCAGATTTCACAATATCCTTCAGATAGGAGGGAGACCAGAAATGCACTCAATATTAACCCAAAGTGGTCTAACCAATGTCCTCTACAACCACAACATAACTTCCCAACTCCAATACTCAGTCAGAGGATTCCAAAAGCTTTCAAAACGCACAAAAAACAAACAGGAAAGAATGGAGGACAAACCGAATTTTTGAGAGTCAGCTTGGAAGCATCACTGAGAAATCGGCGGACTGGGTTTATTGGGTACCCGTTCTCCTTAAATACACTATATACGTATTTCTCTTGTGCTCTTCCTAATTTCTCTGTGCTGCAGTGTGTCATGGCTCGTTGAAATAATGTCCTGACGCAGCTTCGTTTGTGGGTGTTGGGATGATTGCTTCTGTGGTTAACTATTTGGTTTGTGTTTGTTGTTTTTCTGTAGATGCTAGTTGAAGTTCCCCATTGATTGTTCGCTCTACTGTGACATTTAAGAATGGCACTTTGTTGTTGTTCTCTTCCTCTTCAAACCAGGAGCCCCCCTCAGGCCATAGTCTCACCACTTGGAAGACCAATATACAGACTAGTCAAAGGCCTCCACTGAAGACTAAAACACCAAGTCGAAGATTCACGCCACTCCATTTACTCCACCCAAGAATTCCTGAACATCAATGATCCGAAGACAGAAGAGGATGGAATAATGATGTCGGTTGACAAAGCAGCCCGGTTCACATCCATTAACATCAACGTGGCCAAAGAAAACTGAAGAAACTATTCGAAGAACCAAAGACACAAACACAGCACCAACTTCATCAGCAAAGATAGCACTGTCAAGCGCATGGAACTGTGCCTTAACCAAACACTTCATATTCAGTAACAAGCCCTACAAACAAATCAATGAAACACCCATGAAACCACCAGTATCAGGATTCCTAGCAGAAGCAACAATGCAGAGACTCGAACAAACAACCCTTCCAAAGACCCAACCCAAACTTTAGGTCAGCTACAGCGATGACACAGTCATCAAAAACTGAAACAAATTAGAGGAAACCTACAACACCATCAACAATCTCCTTACTGGCATAAAATTCACAAAATAGGAGAACAACAGCAAAGTGCCATTTCTAGATATCACAGTAGAGCGAACAGTCAATGGTAATATTCAAAACAGCGTCTACAGGAAGACAACACATGCGAACCAAGAACTTAGCTACAGGAGCAATCATCCCTAAACATACAAACAATCCTGAATCAGGACACTATTTCAACGAGCCATACACACTGCAGCAGCCAGTCACTACGAAGACCAACAAGTAACTGTACAGCACATTTAAGGAGAATGGGTAGCCAAGAAGTCCATTGAAAACTGCTGCCCTGACTGGGAATCGAACCCGGGCCGCGGCGGTGAAAGCGCCGAATCCTAACCACTAGACCACCAGGGAGACACAGGAACTGACTGACAGGTCTACTATAAATTTCTTCCCTGCCCGGAAATCGAATCTGGGCAGCGGTATATCTAAAAGCATATTGTTAAAGTTTGAACATTGCGAGTGTTGAAATTGTGTGATTCTGAGCGAAATCACAGTTCGAAAAACGGAATGTGGGAACTTCGACAGAGTTTATACGATTTGCACGTCGGAGATATGTCTGCGGGTGCGTGATGGGAGCATAACCCAGGAGGGAAACTATCTGTCCCATTCACTCAATGTCATCTTTAGCAGCTTTCCCGTATGACGGCGCACTGTTCAGCACCTCGTCTTCTGATCTGCTTTCCAAAGATCTTCGACATAATTATTTCACATTGATATACTGGCCCAATGTGCACAGTTGAGATGGCACACTCGTGGAGGTCTGCGGGGTCTTCTCCTTTTCTGTGTATCCTATGTTGAGGAGGGCAATGCTTGTCACTGGTCACTCCGGTGTCAGAGAAAAGTTTAGAAACAAAACGGTTTAATTTTCTGCCGGTAGAGAGGGCCCGGTTCCTGGGGACGGGCAAACAGCAGCAGGGAGACTGAATGAGAAGCAGCTGTTCGGGAAAGTCTTTGCCGCTTGCAATTCTGAGAGCAATGTCAAATGTATTTCACACTGAGCAAGACTCAGCTGGTTCAAGAGGTAGGGCGGGGATGGATGGGGGTTCGATGTGTCGCTCGTTGGTCTCGGGGAATGATTCTCCCTTTGGGTCTTTTTCTACGCAGATTTGCGAGAGATCCCGGACGAGCCCGCGTTTCATGGCTTGTACCAAAGTGCTTTCAAAAATTTCACAAAAAGTACCTTCGTTAAACGAGATTGGGCTCCTTGGAGTACGGGTGGTGCAGAAAGCAAGGACATGAAATGATTGGAGATAGCGTTAAACAGGTTGACGTGAGTGGTGCGATGTTTGAGGAATGTCAGTGATAAAGCTAGATTAGAAAATGCGAACAGCTCTCCTCGGAGAACGGAAGTTTGAAATCTGGCCTGAAGGAACTTTACCAAGTCATGCGGGGTCTCGACAGAGAAAGTAATGTAGTCAAAATGCTCCCACGCCTGAAAGGATCGGCTGGGTTTTAAAGTCTTGAGGAAAAGAACTAAAAGTGACATTAGGAAGAATGCTTTCGTACAGGGAGTGGTTGGGGTCAGAAAATCCCGATCTGACATTTACACAGAGGCATAGACGCAAAAGGGAAATTGGTGGCCATGTTTAAAGTAACAATGTGTAGAATTACATGGAGAAGGCAAGAGAATGATACGAATAGACACGCACATTTACTTACTGTTTCGAACCAGCAGAGTGAAGGTGGGCCGCATGGCCTCCGTCTGCGCTGTGACACATGCTGTGATTCAGAATGAAAGCACAGTTCGACCAACAGAATGTGGGAATTGAGAAAAAAAGTTTCTATTTGCACAGCCTGCATACGTCTGCGCACCAGCATATTACACGACAGCAGTGGAGGTCTTTGACATCAGGCTCGAACGAGCCTGCCGCGTGCCAGACGAAAGGCTGAAGGGACCTGTGGAAAGCGACAGACAGAATCGGTGCAGAGTGGCACAGCGAGAGTGTGCTGGCCCCCTAAGCTAGAGGTCGCTGAATCGAAGCTGCCCTTTGTCATGGAACTTTGTTTTATATCTTGCCTTTGCATCTACTTCCTGAGGGTCTGAATGCCATGTATCATTCCGAAACTCACGCGGTTCAAGTAACATGCTTTTTGGAGGTCTGAGTGGATTTCCCCTATTCTTCGTAGGTTTCCTATGAACTAAATCGCAAAACCACTTCTGTGAAATGCCAATGAGTTGATAAAGTTGAAACACATGCCTTGCAGTTTCGTCCATTCCCTGCAGTAATTCGCCACGCCTGTTCGGACGTGAATGACAAGCCGATCAGTATGTCACAAACGGTATCGCCATTCAGACATAGTCCCCCACTATTAGTACGCATTTCACGGGTTGTGAATAACCTCAAAGAGAGACAAGTGACAGAGAGTCACCATGGACTCGATCTGCTGAACGGCTTCTGCCTGTGCGAAAATGGTGCTACGTGTTTATGCCGTCCTACTGCCTTTATATGGGACAGAGAGGCTGAGGGAGCAACAATGGTTCATTTTTAACCATCCCTTCCGTGTTGGACTGCCTGCAGTCCCTCAGCTCAGGGCCGTGGGAATGACTCTGAGTGAGTGAAGGTTTCACTCGGATTCTCTTCATCTGGGACACTTGGGGCTCAGATGTTAACTGCTGTGCAGTCGCAGAAAAGAAGGCGATGCCCACTTTGCAATAGACTTTCCGTAAGATTGCTGCGTGAAGACGATTTCTGAACACCAACAATGTGAATTTACCTGGGCGAAGAGTCCTCGGTGTCCATTTCTTTCTGTCCTGCCAGCACAGCATCTTTCTATCTCCCCGATAACAGACCTTGGGAGCAAGTTCACAATCAAAGTTGCTCACTTCCCACGCATTAGTGTAACAGATATCTCTCACCCCAAGGAATTGAGGGATAGAGAGCAGAAGAGCGAATGAACTCTTGCCCTCCAACCCCCGCCCCCCAGAACAACGTGCAAGTAGAAACAAATTGGTTTAGTTATCCGCCAGTGGAGATCGTCCACTTCCTGGGGATGAGACAAACATCAGCGCCCCGGGGACAGAATGACAAGCAGAAGTTCTGGAAACTCTTTGCTATTTGCAATACTTGGAGCAATGTGGAATCTACTTCATACTGAGCAAGTTTCAGCTGGCTCAGTCTCTAGTGTACATTGCTTTCTGAGTTTATATTTGCACATTGACGATATGTCTGCACAACAGCACATGACACTACAGCAGTGAAGATCTTTTAACGTCATTCTCGATCTTGCAAGTCACACGCCAGATGAAAAGCTGAATACTTCTCTGGAAAAGCTGCCGTACAATGCAGGAGAATGGCACAGCGGGTGCATGCTGGGATGATAACCCAGAAGCGAAACCATTTCCTCCTATTCACTCAATGTCATCTTTAGCAGCTTTCCCGTATCACGGCGCTCTGCTCTCTCCCTTACCTTGCTTCCCAAAACTTCGGGTATCTGAGTTAAATGTGTCACATTGATACGCAAGTCAAATTTATACAGTTGCGCTGGCACCCTGGTGGAGCTCTGAGTTGTCTTGTCCTGTTCTTTGTCGCTGTCTTCTGATCTGTGTGTAACCTCTTCTCTCAGATGGCAATGAACCGGTGAAGTTGAAACACATGACTTGCTGCTTTAGTGCATTTGCTGCAGTAAAGAAACCAACGCCCGTGTAACAAAAGGCACTCTGCAGGATTGCTGTGTCAAGACAAATTCTGAACCCCAAGCAGGCTGCACAAAAATGCACTCATACCAATTTCCCTGAGGGAAGAGTCTCCGGTGTCCATTTCTCTCTGTCCGGACAGCACAGCATCTTTCTATCTCTCCGTTAACAGGACCTTTGGAACACGTTCAAAGTTGCCCATTTCCTCCGCATGACTGTAACTGACTTCTCCTGCCTCACTTAATAGTGAGAGAGAGAGAGAGAGCAGAAGAGCGAATGGGCTCTGGCTTCCACCAGCACAGCTTGTAAGTAGAAACAAAATGGTTCAATTATCCACCAGTGGAGACAGCCCGGTCCCTAGGGAACGGGACAAACAGCAGCGTCCAGGGAGCAGGGAGGCAGATTGAGAAGCAGATGTTCTTGAAACTCGTCCCTGCTTGCAATTCTGGGAGCAATGTACAATGTATTTCGTACTAAACAAGTCTCAGCTGCTTCAGGAGGTGGCTGCACCCATGGCTGGGGGCTCGTTAGTCTGGGATATGATTCTAGCTTTGGGTCTTCTCGCGAATGCAGACGTGTGAGAGTTCCCGGGTTCCAATACCAGGCGAACTCTCATTTCTTAAATTGACATGAGCAAAAATGCCCGATCAATTTTCTCAAAAAGCCGCTTCTTAAATAAGATCGGACTGCCTGAATTAGGGACGGCGAGGAGCCGCCATTGCTGTGAACAAGGCGAAGGGAAACACGTGTTGAAAGTGAAAACAAGGATTGCAGATTTTTCGCCCGCGCAATCCGAGTCTGAATGAATCCTCCACCTGTATTACGCTCAATTCTAAGGGTGATACTTCAGGAAGCGGGGAAGTGAAGTGATTGCAGACGGCACTGAACAGGTTGAAGTGAATGGTACTGTCCTGAGGAATGTCAGCAATGAAGGGAGATTGGAAAGTTTGGGGCAACTCTCTTTGGAGAACAGAGGGCTGATAGCTGGCCTGATTGAGGTTTTCCACATCATGAGGGTTTTAGACAGAGGAAATAATGCAGTGAAAATGATCCCAGGTCTGAAAAGATCGAGAACGATTTGGCAGAGATTTAAAGTCATCAGGAAAATAAGTAAAAGTGACATTAGGAAGACCGTTTTCGCACAGGGAGCGGGGCCAGTAAATCCCTGTCTGACAGTGACAAAGAGGCAGATTCAATGTACACAAAAGGAAATTCGGTGGACATGTTCAATGTAACAACGTTCAGATTTACAGAGAACAGGCGACAGAATGGGACACGTATTTACCTATTGTTTTGAACCTGCAGAGCTAATGTGAGCTGCATGGCCTCAGTCTGCGCTGTCACGGATTTCGTGATTCTGAGTGAAATCGGAGTTGGACCAACAGAATGGAGGAAATTTGACAACGGATATATTCTGCCCAACAGGATACTCCATCACAGCAATGAAGGTGTTTTGACATCATTCTCGAAGGTACATGACACAATGCAGATTCAAAACTGAGGATTCATTTGAATCACTGAGTAATTTGTTTACAGTTATTCAGTTGAGGTGAGTGGAGTTGCGCATTGGGAGCCACTCCAGTTGATCTGTCGAAGCCGTTTTCTCCTGTGTGATAATCCCACCAGTACTCCAATTTGCTGCGCTTCCAGTCAGTAGGTACAGCTTACTATCCCATACTGATACATGGGCTTGTGAAGGCCTCCTATGATCTGAATAATCAAACTTCTCTTCTCCGAGAGTAGGAATAAACTGGTGAAGGTGAAACGCATCAGTTGCGGTGTGTCCCATGTGCAGGAGGCCCTGCAGTAATTCCCCACGCTGTTTCACACAGCAGCATCCTCTCGGTGAATTACACTTGGCAAAAAAATCGATTGAACCAAATCAGTGTCCGCCACAGTATGTTAGTGACACCGTTTATAAAATTCAGGCTCACCGTTAATGTGGAGAGGGGCCGTCAGACTGTAGTTTCCGCTCCTTCTGTTGAATAAAGATAATTTTAACTGTGTCCAGTGAGAGGAAAGAATTTGCTGTTGGTGGGAAACATTTCTATCTGAACTCGCTGTCACTCTGCTGCAACAGGAGGAGCTGGGACCTCCTGATGGATTGAAATATGAAGATGGGAGGTTATGGATTATACTGTAAAACTGTCGGTATAATGTTATTCACACCGCGCTGTCACCAACTGACCGAAGAGGCTGTGTTTAAATCCCGTGATGAATAGTTTGTGTTCTTCTTCTCACATTGGGGAGAGCTGAGCATTTACCCAAACACTGGGCACACCACCTCCTTGACACAGTGTTCTCAAATCAAACTGACAGCAAAGCTTCACGTGTGATGGAAAGTTTCCGCAAAGGAGACTTGGCTCAGCAAATGTACGGAGGGAACACAACCCTTCCTTGAAGGTGAAATGTAAGAACACGATTTATAGTGAGCCTGACGTGATTTGAACACGCAACCTTCTGATCTGGAGTCAGACGCGCTACCGTTGCGCCACAAGCTCACGGGGTATTGATCGCTTCTATTCATACTTAAGTAAAGTGATCGCACTACAATGATTTTCCGTTATGAGGAACAACGGAGATCAACAGTTCATGTCTGTTCTGTTTCTCCCCCTCTCCTTCTGTCTCTCGAAACAATTGAGCCCCGCTCCTCCAACCGCCACCAAAACAGAACCCCACTGATTCTCACCTACCACCCCACCAACCTCCACATACAACGTATCATCTGCCGTCATTTCCGCCACCTCCAAACGGACCCCACCACCAGAGATATATTTCCCTCCCCTCCCCTATCAGCGTTCCACAAGGACCACTCCCTTCGTGGCTCCCTCGTCAGATCCACACACCCCCCACCAACCCAACCTCCACCCGATGTGGCCTCCTCTATATTGGGGAGACAGGCCGCTTACTTGCGGAACGCCTCAGAGAACACCTCTGGGCCGCCCTGACCAACCAACCCAACCACCCCGTGGCTCAACACTTTAACTCTCCCTCCCACTCCACCGAGGACATGCAGGTCCTTGGACTCCTCCACCGGCAGAACATAACAACACGACGGCTGGAGGAAGAGCGCCTCATCTTCTGCCTGGGAACCCACCAACCACAAGGTATGAATTCAGATTTCTCCAGTTTCCTCATTTCCCCTCCCCCCACCTTGTCTCAGTCGGTTCCCTCAACTCAGCACCGCCCTCCTAACCTGCAATTTCCTTACTGACCTCTCCGCCCCCACCCCACTCCGGCCTATCACCCTCACCTTGACCTCCTTCCACCTATCCCACCTCCATCGCCCCTCCCCCAAGTCCATCCTCCCTACCTTTTATCTTAGCCTGCTTGGCTACTCTCTCTCATTCCTGATGAAGGGCTTATGCTCGAAACGTCGAATTCCCTATTCCTGAGATGCTGCCTAACCTGCTGTGCTTTAACCAGCAACACATTTTCAGAATGTCCCTTTTATTTCTTCAGATCCACGTTTCGCTCACAGGGCATGAACAGAACTGTCACCAAATACATTTACCAATCTACGTTCATTCTATCGTTTGTATTAGCATTTTCAACATTTCTCATCAAAATAACTCGAGAGACTTTCATCACCAATTTCTGTGAACAGTTCTACATTAGCTTTGCTGAATGAACCCCAAATTTCTTGAAGTGGCTCCTTATTTTCGGCCCTGATTATTCATCTCTCTACGCACGGAAATGGATCTTTCCCACCCGCTCTGTCCCTCATCAATGTGTGTAATTCAATTCAATCTCTCATCAGCCTCCTCTGTCCTGATCAAATCCAGGGGAACAGGATACGTTGGGGCTATGGCGCGGACAGGACAAGTCCAGTACTCACCTTTCCTGTTAGAGCAATTCCATGAGAAATTTTTGACCACAACTTCGGGAGTGTAGTTGTGGCCGAACATTTAAAGTGCTGGCGTGGAGATCCTTTGGGGCTTCCCCGCCCAGGGTGGTAACCTGCTGACTATGCTTTCTTCGCTGGCGATTTTAAATGACTTCCTGTTGTTTGCATTATCGCTCAAACTTCACAAAACCCGTCTCAATAAAGTCCCGTTTTCTCATGTCTGGGAATTGATTTCCATGCAGGAAACTCGTGTTCGGAACAAACAGCGTGCCAGACTCAAAACGTCAGCTCTGTTTACCTTTCCACAGATGATACACGACCTGTTGGCTTTCTGCAGTATTCTCTGTGTTTATTAGGCACAAGTGCTGCTTTTCATTCAAGAACTTCAATTTCTGTCCTCTGGTAACTGACTCTGGTTAGTGGCAATTGGTTCTTCTGATCATTAATCTGCCCATTCCCACCGCTTCTTCTCCCATCATTACCAACAGCCCCAGGAAATCTCCAGTTAAACTTCTTTGCTCCAAAGCGAACATTCCCAACCTTGGGAATGTCTCCCCACATTGGAAATTCCTCATCCCTGGAAATGAAGCATGGCGTACACTTGGGAAGAGATTTTGGCAAAATATTGTCAGTTAGGAAATGGAAAAATGTTCATGAAGCAAAACAGAAATCCCAGTCTCCAGCTTTGTGAACCTTTAGAAACTCTTTGGGAAGCGGATTTAGATGAGAATGAAAGATGAACCGTCCGACTGAGCAGAGACAGCCCAGACACCGTCCCCTTGTTGAAGAGGCCGGGAGATTGACTCTGATGTTCTCGGGACATGAACTGATCTGAGACATTGAAAGAATTGTCGTTCCTGCACATCAGGAATTCAAACCCCTTCTCCCCTCCGAGCCAATGAGGGAACTCGGGAACAGGCAAAACACTGAAAGGCTCGAAGGGCGACGGTCCCGGAGGAAGAAAACTAGTTCCTCGTGACATGGATGTGTCTGCAGAGGGTGTGATCAGACTGTCCCCGGTGTCTCCACAATGAATGTCCCAGGCTTTATTCAGGAAAAGTAAAAGTGATAGACGACAATTGTAATTCTAGGCGGGGCAGGCTGAATTATGAATTCACTAATAGCCTGCCCTAAACGATGGCGCAGTCCACGACACCGCCTGTTTCTGTGGTGCAATTTTTCAGCGCGTTCGGCTATTAACCGAAAGGTTGGTGGTTCAAACCCACCCAGCAAGGCTTAGTTTTTTCCTCTTCCTTGGCTTCGCGACTGTGTGCACTTTCATGGGGTCAGGAAAATGTTATCCGAGCGGAAACCTTCTCCACAATGGTGTTTCTGAATTGTATTATTGTCTAACGTCAGGGACTGCGGATGCTGAGAACCCGAGACAAAAAAGAGAAACTCGGCAGGTTTGACAGCACCTGTCGGCGAAAACGGAATTCTGAAATGCCAGGTCTGATTCTCTTCCCATAGATGTTGCCTGACCTTCTCCGTTCCTCCTGAAATTTCTAGATTTGTTTTTAACTGAAAGTTCATTTCATCTTTTGCGATGAAACACCTAGACTCGCCGTGTGCAGATATTTAACCCTTTCGAATCACTGAAGTGAATGGATTCAAACAAACTCTGCGATGTTTCACTCTTTCTCAGCTCCGCAGGCAGACAGATCTGGGAAGTGAAGCTGTCAGTGTAGTTCTGTATTCGTGAGCCTAGTGCTTAATGCGATGGACTTGAAACCCATTGTGGTTCCCCACGCAGGTGTGACCCCTGCCGACTACAAAATGAGAAATGTCGTCGAAAAGCAAGGGAGCTTGCTCCCCGGCTTCTTCTTTAAGATTCAAGTCAGTGGAGGGTGAAAAATATTTCATTCACATTGGGACTGGTGGGAATCTGGAACCCACTGCCTGTTCGGGTGGAATAAGCAGATATCCGCAGAGCTTCTTTTGAGGCTATGAGCCAAGTGTCTGCAAATGAGACTAGAACAGTGAGGGGCTGGAAATCGTGATCGAAATGAAGCAGGCACCTGAGGACAAGGGTGTTTCCTTTGCCAGTGAAAGATACTGCTTCACAAAGTTGGGACTGTGGAAGGGAAGCAGTGACGCTGATTATCTTTGGTTGTTGACCTTGTGAATGTTCCCATTGCTGCGCATGTCTGTGTTAGCGTCAGAACTCTGCAGCATGGTGGCGTGAGATACGCACAGGGCCGGGGGCCCAATGAATGACGCATCTGTCTCCACCTACCTGTTTGAAATGCAGCTCACAGCTTCTTCACACACCCCAATTAATCTTTCTCATTGTCCTGAAGCCGGCACACGGTTTGAATTCCCGATCTGCGGGAATGAGAATCTTTTCACTGTCTCGCGTCAATAAATGTCCCTCAGAACATCGGAGTCAAGTCACAGCGGAAGCTGAAATAGCCTCACACGCTGCTCACGGGCACATTTTACTTTCCCCAACTCAACGCCTCAACCACTGTGGCTCCTGGGAGTGGAAAGGAAACAATCACCAAAACCCAGTCTAAGTTTTGTGAATCTTCAGAAAATAAGCAAACCTTCATCCCTTCGGATTTTCTATCCTGGGCTGACAGGGATGGGTTTTGTCACTCTTTTGTAGGACATTACAAGTGGATGCTTTGCAGAAAAGCACCACAATGCAATCTGATTAATCAGGATCTGGATGTTTTTGGTGTTTGAATGTCAGTGTGGTACTCCAGAACTTTGTTGTTCACAGTTTATAACACTTTTCTTCCCAGTCCCCTGCATCACTTGTCGAAAATGCTTGTAATACTTTCACGGCTGTTGACTGGAAGGTTGGTGGTTCGAACCCATCCAGGAGGGCTTTATTTGCTGTTCTTCCTCGGCTTCGACAATGTGTGCTTTTAATGGGGTCAGGAAAATGTTCCCCAAACATCTATAGAACATCTACGTTCTGCCTGCAAAAAAGACCCTGAGCTTCCAGTTGCCTGCCAATTCCAACCCCACCCTGTTCCCTGACCAACATCTCTGTCTCAGGTTTGCTGTATTGTCCCAGCGAAGCTCAGCACCAGCAGAACGAAGAGCACCGAATATTCCACTTGGGGACCATACATCCCTCCGGTCCCAATATCAAGTTCAATAATTCTAGGGCCTGAAATCCATAGTATCCTCGTCTCTACCACACACACCAAGCCTTGTTATCACATAGTCTGTCATTACACACTACCTATTCTTAGCCACGAACAGTCTCTATTAACAGTTATTCACCCTCCCACGCAGATCGTTATCAACTCCCTTTCCTGTCCAACAGTTCTTCCCTCGCTTTGGGGTCTGTCCTGATCTATCATTTACTGCATCCGCCTTCCTCCCACAATATCTCCTGCATATAAACCAACGTTTTCCCAATCACCATCGGTTCTATGGAAGGGTCACCGGCAACTACTGTTTGTTTTTTGTTTCTGATATGCAGCGTCCGCAGTTCTTTCAGCTTTTTATTGAGGTAGAGTTGGAAATTGTTTCGAGAAACAGAAGGAGAGGTGGAGAGACAGAACAGACATGAACTGTCGATCTCCGTTGTTGCTCATAACGTAAAATCATTGTAGTGCGATGACTTCCCTTAAGCATGAATAGAGACCTCAGGAACTCTGTGAGCTTGTGGCGCAACGGTAGCGTGTCTGACTCCACATCCCAAGGTTGCATGTTCATATCACGTCAGGCTCATTGAAATCGGTTCTGTATATTTCCAATCAAGAAAGGATTGTGTTCGCTCCTGATGTGTATTATTCCTTCCTCTTCTATCTTGTTGTATTTGGTGTTCAAGAATTCTTGGATGGAGTAACTGGAGTGGCGTGAGTCTTCGACTTGGTGTTTTAGTCTTCAGTGGAGGGCTTTGACTAGTCTGTATATTGGTGTCCGAAGTGGTGAGACTGTGGTCTGAGGGGGGCTCCTGGTTTGAAGAGGAGGAGAACAGCAACAAAGTGCCATTCTTAGATGTCACAGTAGAGCGAACAGACAATGGGGAACTTCAAACTAGCATCAACAGAAAAACAACACATGCAAACCAAATACTTAACCGCAGAAGCAATCATCCCAACACCCACAAACGAGTGAACAATCCTCACTCTCTCCGCGGAGCAGGTAAGGGCTGTTTGGCACTGTCTGTTTGTAGACGCGGTTACGTTTGTTTCACAGTTTAAATTTAAATTTTTTTTCAAAAAAAGCGCGGAGCGGACCCGGAAGCTGGTGTAGCGCAAACTTACCTGGGTAGGTTTTTTTCCTATAAAGGAGCGCAGGAGAGTCCCGGAGATGTGACATGACTCTCCAGTCTCCCCAATGTTACAGAGATCGCATCGGGAGCAATGGATACAAAAAAAATTACATTGATGGATGTACCGGTGAAAGTCTTCTTACTACCGCAGCCTAGGTTCGATTCCCCGGCAGCGAGGCAATTTTCAGCAGAACTACAGAACCCAGTCTCAGTCTCCTTGGTGGTCTAGTGGTTACGATTAGGTGCTCTCTTTGCCGCGCCCCGGGTTCGATTCCCGGTCAGCTAAGCAGCTTTCAGCGAGTCTACTGGCTGTCCGTTCTTCTTAAATGCGCTGGACAGTTATTTATTGATCTTCGTCATTCCTGGGTGCTGCAGTGTGAAGTAGCTCGTTGAAATAGCATTCTGATGCAGGTTTGTTTGCATGTGTTGGGATGATTGCTTCTGCAGCTACAAACGAGTGAACAATCCTCACTCTCTCCACGGAGCAGGTAAGGTCTGTTTGGCACTGTCTGTTTGTAGACGCGGTTACGTTTGTTTCACGGTTTAAATTTAAATTCTTTTTCAAAAAAAATGCGCGGAGCGGACCGGAAGCTGGTGTAGCGCAAACTTACATGTGTAGGTTTTTATTCCTTTCAAGGCGCGCAGGAGAGGAACCGGAGGCACAACAGGGGTAGTGCCTTGCACCCGCCCGCATCCTCTAAACTTATAATAAGACCCGTTGTGGTGAGCAGGTCAGTGCTGCATTTTGCTGGTTCTATTCTTTAGACCTATTTTTTTTAAAGGTTACTTTTAGAGGGATGGCAGTGAAGGCAGTGCAATGTTCCTCTTCCAACATGTTTGAGGTGAGGGATGCCATGGTCGTCCCTGCTGATTACACTTGCAGGAAGTGTACCCATCTCCAGCTCCTCCAAGACCGTGTTTGGGAACTGGAGCTGGAGTTGGATGAATTTAGAATCATTCGGGAGGCAGAGGGGGTCATAGATCGGAGCTTTAGGGAAGTACTAACTCCAAAGATTGCAGACAAATGGGTGACAGTGAGAGGGACTTGGAGGAAGCAGCCAGTGCAGGGACCCCCTGCGGTCGTTCCCCTCAAGAACAAGTTTACTGTTTTGGATACTTGTCGGGGGAACGACTTACCGAGTTAAGCAATGGGGTTCAGGCCTCTGGCATGGAGCCTGTTCCTGTTGCTCAGAAGGGAAGGGTGGAGAAGAGCAGAGCATTAGTTATTGGGGACTCTCTTGTTTGGGGCACAGATACGCGGTGTTGAGGGGGCGAGGGAGACTCACGATTACTCCAGTTACTCCATCCAAGAATTCTTGAACACCAAAGACACCAAGATAGAAGAGGATGGAATGAAGCTGTCCTTTGACATACAGCACTGTTCACATCCATTAACATCAACGTGACCAAAGAAAAGTGAAGACACTACTTGAAGAACCAAAGACACAAACACCAAACAGCACCAACTTCATCAGCAAAGATAACACTGTCAAGCTCGTGGAGCTGTGCCTGACCTCCCACTTCCTATTCAGTAACAGGACTAACAAACAAATCAACGGAACACCCATGAAACCACCAATATCAGAATTCCGAACAGAAGCAACAATGCAGAGACTCGAACAAACAGCCCTTCCAAAGATCCAACCCAAATTTTGGACCGGCTACAGTGATGACACTTTTGTCATCACAAAGTGAAACAACTTAGAGGAAGCCTACTACACCATCACCAATATCCTTACTGGCATAAAATTCACAAAAGAGGAGAACAACAACAAAGTGCCATTTCTAGATGCCACAGTAGAGCAAACAGTCAATGGTCAATTCAAAACAGCGTCTACAGGAAAACAACACACGCGAACAATGTACTTAAGCTGCAGAAGCAATCATCCCAACACATAAAAACAAATCTGCATCAGGATGCTATTTCAACGAGCTACTCCACACTGCAGTACCCAGGAACGATGAAGACCAATAAAAAAACTGAACAGCGCATTTAAGAAGAATGGGTAGCCTGCAGACCCTCTGGAAGTTGCTTTCCTGACCCGGAATCGAACCGGTGCCGCGGGGGTGAGAGCGCCGACTCCGAACCACTGGACCACCGGGGAGACCTAGATGGGTTTTTGCAGCTGCGCTGAAAATTGCCTCGCTGCCCGGGAATCGAACCCGGGCTGCGGCAGTAAGAAGACTTCAATCCGATCTCTGTAACATTGGGGAGACTGGAGAGTCAGGTCACATCTCCGGGACTCTCCTGCCCGCCTTTATTGGAAAAAAGCGCGGAGCGGACCCGGAAGCTGGTGTAGCGCAAGCTTACCTGGGTAGGTTTCTTTTTCTATAAAGGTGCGCAAGAGAGTCCCGGAGATGTGACTTGACTCTCCAGTCTCCCCAATGTTATAGAGATCGCATCGGGAGCAATGGATTCAAAAATATTAAATTTAAACTGTTAAACAAAGGTAACCGCGTCTACAAACAGACACTGCCAAGCAGCCCTGACCTGCTCCACCGAGAGAGTGAGGATTGTTCACTTGTTTGTCGCTGCAGAAGCAATCATCCAAACACATCTGCATCAGGACGCTATTCCAACGAGCTAATTCGCATTGCAGTGCCCAGGAACGACGAAGATCAAGAAACAACTGTACAGCGCATTAAGACACATTGAAAGCTACTTCCCTGAGCGGGAATCGAACCCGGGCTGCGACGGTGAAAGCGCCAAATCCTAACCACTAGACCACCAAGGAGGAATAAATCCGCTCTTCTGGCGGTGCTGAAAATTGCCTCGCTGCCCGGGAATCGAACCCGGGCTGCGGCAGTAAGAAGACTTTATCCGACCTCGAGAACATTGGGGAGACTGGAGAGTCAAGTCACATCTCCTGGACTCAGTTGCGCGCCTTTATTGGAAAAAGGCGCGGAGCGGACCCGGAAGCTGGTGTAGCGCAAGCTTACCTGGGTAGGTGTTTTTTCCCGATAAAGGCGCACAGGAGAGTCCCAGAGATGTGACGTGACTCTCCAGTCTCCCCAATGTTATAGAGATCGCATCGGGAGCAATGGATACAATGATATTAAATTTAAACAGTTAAATAAACGTAACCGCGTCTACAAACAGACACTGCCAAACAGCCCTGACCTGCTCCGCCGAGAGAGTGAGGATTGCTCACTCGTTTGTAGCTGCAGAAGCAATCATCCCAACACATGCAAACAAATCTGCATCAGGATGCTATTTCAACGGGCTACTTCACACTGCAGCACCCAGGAACGACGAAGATCAATAAATAACTGTCCAGCGCATTTAAGAAGAATGGACAGCCCGTAGACTCGCTGTAAACTACTGCCCGGACCGGGAATCGAACCCGGGGGGAAGACAGCCGAATCCTAACCACAAGGGAGTCATAGACCTGTTTTTGTAGTTCTGCCGAAAATTGCCTCGCTGTCTGGGAATCGAACCCGGGCTGCGGTAGTAAGAAGACTTTCACTGGTACATCCATCAATGTAATTTTTTTTGCATCCATTGCTCCCGATGCGATCTCTGTAACATTAGGGAGACTGGAGAGTCAAGTCACATCTCTGGGACACTCCTGCGCTCTTTTATTGGCAAAAAACCTACCCAGGTAAGCTTGCGCTACACCAGCTTCCGGGTCCGCTCCGCGCTTTTTTTAAAAAAAAGTTTAAATTTAAACCGTTAAACAAACGTAACCGCGTCTACAAACAGACACTGCCAAACTGCCCTTACCTGCTCCACGGAGAGAGTGGGGATTGTTCACTCGTGTGTGGGTGTTGGGATGATTGCTTCTGCGGTTAAGTATTTGGTTTGCGCGTGTTGTCTTTGGTGTTCAAGAATTCTTGGATGGAGTAACTGGAGTGGCGTGAATCTTCGACTTGGTGTTTCCGTCTTCAGTGGAGGTCTTTGACTAGTGTGTATATTGGTGTTCCAAGTGGTGAGACTGTGGCCTGAGGGGGGCTCCTGGTTTGAAGAGGAGGAGAACAGCAACAAAGTCCCATTCTTAGATGTCACAGTAGAGCGAACAGTCAATGGGGAACTTCAAACTAGCGTCGACAGAAAAAAAAACAACAAAAAATTTAAATTATTTTTCAAAAAAAGCACGGAGCGGACCCGGAAGCTGGTGTAGCACAAACTTACCTGGGTAGGTTTTCTTTGCTATAAAGGCGCGTAGGATGGGTATCGGGTCCTTCGTTCTGGTGAGTTGTTGTCTGCGAGTGGCTGTTGGTTTGTGTGCTGTTATGAGTCCGAGTGGTCGCAGTAGTCTGGCTGTCAGTTCGGAAATGCTCCTTCTGTATGGTAGTATGGCTAGTCCTTTGGGTTGCGGCATGTCCTCGTTCCGTTGTCTTTCCCTTCGGCATCTGTTGATGAAATTGCGAGTGTATCCGTTTTTGGCGAATACATTTTATAGGTGTTCTTCTTCCTCTTTTTGCAGTTCTGGTGTAGTGCAGTGTGTTGTGGTCCTTTTGAATAGTGTCTTGATGCAATTTCGTTTGTGTGTGTTGGGGTGGTTTCTTTCATAGTTCGGGACTTGGTCTGTGTGTGTGGCTTTCCTGTATACCTTCGTGGTGAATTCTCCGTTCGGTGTTCTCTGTACCATCACGTCTAGGAATGGGAGTTGGTTATCCTTTTCTTCCTCTCTCGTGAATCGGATTCCTGTGAGTGTGGCGTTGATGATCCGGTGTGTGTTCTCTATTTCTGTGTGTTTAATGATTACAGAGGTGTCATCCAACATATCTGACCCAGAGTTTGGGTTGAATTTGTGGTAAGACTATTTGTTCTAACCTTTGCATTACTGCTTCTGCTATGAGTCCAGAGATCGGTGAGCCAATGGGTGTTCTGTTGATTTGTTCGTATATCTGGTTGTTGAATGTGAAATGTGTTGTGAGGCACAGGTCCAGTAGTTTAAGTATGCCGTCTTTGCTGATAGGTTCAACGTCCTATTGTCTGTTCTGTATGTCCAGCAGGTTGGCTATTGTTTCTCTGGCTAGGGTTTTGTCGATAGAGGTGAACAGTGCTGTTACATTGAAGGAGACCATGGTTTCTTCCTTGTCTATGTGTATATTTCTGATGATGTCCAAGAATTCCTGTATTGATTGTATAGAGTGTCTGGATCCGCTGATCAGGTGTTTCAGTTTCTGCTGTAGTTCTTTAGCCAGTTTGTGTGATGGTGTCCCTGTTAGTGATACGATGCGTCTGAGTGGGATGTCTGGTTTGTGCACTTTAGGTAGTCCATGGAATCTTGGGGTGTTTTTTTTAGATTAGACTTACAGTGTGGAAACAGGCCCTTCGGCCCAACAAGTCCACACCGACCCGCCGAAGCGCAACCCACCCATACCCCTACATTTACCCCATACCTAAGACTACGGGCAATTTAGCTTGGCCAATTCACCTGACCCGCACATCTTTGGACTGTGGGAGGAAACCGGAGCACCTGGAGGAAACCCACGCAGACACGGGGAGAACGTGCAAACTCCACACAGTCAGTCGCCTGAGTCGGGAATTGAACCCGGGTCTACAGGCGCTGTGAGGCAGCAGTGCTAACCACTGTGCCACCGTGAGAATGAAACCTGAAAGTTGTTGCTTTCAGGTTTCATTCTTTGTAGTCCGACCTGGTTATCTGTCCATTTTTTGTAGATTCCTCAGTGTGTTGTTTATCCTATTGGTGAGCTGTGGAGTGGGGTCAAACTCCCTCTTTTGGTAGGTGTTGGTATCTGCAAGTAGTTGTTGCGCTTTTTGGATGTACTCTGCTTTGTCCAGGATGACCGTCATTCTGCCTTTGTCTGCTGGTAGTATGATTATGTTCTTATCGTTTCTTAGTGTTTTTAGTGCTTCTCTCTCCTGGGGTTTGAGGTTATTTGTTTGTCTTTTCCTTGTTATCAGAGGTGTGATACTTTGTCTCACTGTTTGTTGTGTCTCTTCTGTCAGCCCATTGTTCCTGAGTGTGCATTCTAGTGCTGCTAGGACGTCTGCTGTCTTGGCGTCCCTGTGGTTGTAGCTGAGTCCCTAGGCCAGTATTATTCTTTCCGTGTCTGTGAGCTGTCTGTGGGAGAGGTTTTTAACCCAGGTGTGTGTTGTGGTGTCCTCTTCGTTGTGTGTTCGTTTGGCCATTTTTTCTTTTAGTGCCGTTTTTTTGCAGTGTGTGGTCCTGTTCTGTCCTATGGTGACGGCCTGTTCTATGGTCCGGGTCCATTCCTGATTGGTGGTTTTTGAAATTAACGATGTTTGGCGAGCAATTTCTTGTCGGTATTTTTGAAGTCTGTGGTGAGCGTCTGTAATTATTACCTGGATCATCCTGAGTCCGTCCTGTCTGGCTGTGTCCCTGGCTTGTGGATTGTTGACTGGTGGGACCTCTATAAACAGGATGGTCTACACCTGAACCTGAGGGGCACCAGTATCCTTGGGGGGAGGTTTGCTAGTGCTCTTTGGGTGGGGGGGTTAAACTCTGCAGGGGCATGGGAACCTAGACTGTCGCTTTAGGGTGCAGGACATTGAGTGTAGGGAGGTTAGGAACATGGCATCAATCTCGAAGGAGGGTGCCTGCAAACAGGAAGATGACTTGAAGTGTGTATACTTCAATGCGAGAAGTATATGAAATAAGGTAGGTGAACTTGCAGCGTGGGTTCGTACCTGTAATTTCGATGTTGTGGCTATTTTGGAGACATGGGTAGAACAGGGACAGAATTGGCTGTTGCAGGTTCCAGGGTTTAAATGCTTTAGTAGGGTCAGAGGTGGGGGCAAAAGAGGGGGAGGAGTGGCATGGCTTGTCAAGGATAGTAATACAGTGGGGGAAAGGACGATGGATGAAGACTCGCCATCTGAGGTAGTTTGGGCTGAGGTTAGAAATAGGAAAGGTGAGGTCACCCTGTTAGGCGTTTTCTACAGGCCTCCTAATAGTCCAAGAGACGGAGAAGAAAGGATTGCGAGGATGATTCAGGAGAAGAGTGAAAGTAATAGGGTGGTTGTGATGGGGGACTTTAACTTTCCAGATATTGACTGGGAAAGCTATAGCTCGAGTACGTTAGATGGGACGGTGTTTGTTCAAGGTGTGCAGGAGGGTTTCCTGACACAATATGTTGACAGGCCAACAAGGGGTGAGGCCGAACTGGATTTAGCTCTGGCTAACAAATCAGGCCAGGTGTTAGAATTGGAGGTAGGTGAGCACTTTGGGAACAGTGACCACAATTCGGTGACTTTTACTCTGGTGATGAAGAGGGATAAGTGTGCACTGTAGGGCAAGAGTTATAGCTGGGGGCAGGGAAATTATGATGCAGTGAGGCATGGCTTAGGATGCGTGGCTTGGAAAAGTAGGCTTCAAGGGAAGGGCACAATTGATATGTGGAGCTTGTTCAAGGAGGAACTATTGAGTTGGTAAGTATGTACTTGTCAGGCAGGGAGGAAAGCATCGTGTGAGGCAGCCGTGGTTTAATAATGAATTGGTATCCCTTGTTAAAGCGAAGAGGGCGGCCTATGTAAAGATGAGGCGTGAAGGTTCAATTGGGGTGATTGAGGGTTATAAGGTAGCCAGGGAGGATCTGAAGAGAGAGCTAAGAGCAGCAAAGAGGGGACATGAAAAGTCTTTGGTTGGTAGGATTAGGGAAAACCCAAAGGCTTTCTATAGGTATGTCAGGAATAAAAGAATGACTGGGGTAGGAATAGGTCCAGTCAAGGATAGTAGTGGGAAGTTGCGCGTGGAGGCTGAAGAGATTGAGAAGACACTGAATGAATACTTTTCGTCAGTATTCACTCAGGAACAGGAGATTGTTGCCGATGTGAATATTGAGTCACAATTAATTAGAATGGATGGCTTTAAGGTATGTAGGGAAGAGGTGTGGAAATTCTGGAAAGGGTGAAAATAGATAAGTCTCCTGGGCCTGATGGCATTTATCCTAGGATTCTCTGGGAAGCAAAGGAGGAGATTGCAGAGCCATTGCCCTTGATTCTTATGTCCTCGTTGTCTACAGGAATAATGCCAGAAGACTGTAGGATAGCAAATGTGGTTCCCTTGTTCAAGAAGGGTAGTAGAGACAACCCTGGTCTTCCACTTGATATCCTTCAGAAAAATTAACAAAGTAAGTGTACTGTTAAATGGACATAGCATAGGCACCAAATTCCTGTAAACTGCCAAATACCTTCTGATCACATGTTATCCAGGACACCAAAACTGAAAACTGTCATGCAGCCAGTCAGCCAGCCTTAAGAAGCACCTAAGTGAAGCTTTCCTCCATACACAATGACCTAGAACAAGATGCTGTCAAAGATGTTGCAAATGGAGCTGAATCAAGGACATGAAAATGAAATAATAAGGCCGCTTGAGAAAAGAAAGCCATTTAAGTTGCTGATTGACTTCCTTCTATTCTATTAAATGAAAAAGATGACAAGAAATATAGAATGTTATTAGAAGGTAAAGCATATTAGCCATTAAACTTTTACAACAGTGAATCATATTAGATATACTCAAAATGAAGCAACACATATGTACTTTTCATATCAATGTGCTAATCCCTTAAATGCTGCTCAGTTCCATGAGAAACTACCCTTTTAATTGTGTACGTGAGGAAAGAAGCTATCCATTTCTAGGGTGCAAATTGTATTCAAATGAATGTGTCAAATTAAGGAAAAAAGTGAAAATACATTTAAGAGGGACAGAGAGCATCTGAGCACCTTTGCAGAGTCTTGTCCCTCCCTGGATTCACTGCAGTTGCAATAAGTGAACAGTTTTCCCCCATCTCTCCCTCCCAAGATGAAGAATGGAAAAGGGGAGACATTGCTTTGCTCCTCGGTGTTGTCTAGAGGAGGGAGTTTTACTCTGAAATTGAATGAAGATAGAGCTTCATTCCAGACTGCAACTTCCTTCCATTGTCCAACATGTGAGTACTGCACTTTCTGAGGAGGGGTGGCTTGTCAGGATAGATGCCAATAAAATGCTTCCTTGTCAGAGAATCTAGAACTCGATGACACAGATTATAAATAAGGGCTTTCCCATATCAGCAGAATGAGGAGTTTATTCGCTCTTCTTTATTGCAATGCTCCCACACAAAAAGTAATAGAGACAGGCTCTTTGAATGTATTCAGGGCTGAATCGAACTGAAGTTTGAGTGACAGGGAATGAAATGTTATGGAGTACAGGTAGCAAATGAAGTTAGCACTACAGCGAGACATGCATGATCTTCTTAATTGGAAAGTAAGCCTGGTGAATGGCAGTGGCAAGAGATTTAACACGTTCCATGTGTGAGTCGTCCTTCAAACACTTGTCGAAGCTGGACAGAGACATGGATTCCCAAATCATAGAGAAACCGTGGAAATGTGAGGACTGTGGGATGGAATTCAAAATTCCATCTTTACTTGAACGTCATTGCCATGGTCACACCGGGGAGCGGACTTTCGCCTGCTCTCTATGCAGCAAGGGCTTCATTCATTTATCCACCCTGGTGCTCCACCGGTAGAGTTTCCCGAGGAAAAGACCTTTCATCTGCTTCGTGTGTGGGAAAGAGTTCATTTATTTATCACCCTGGTGACCCACCAGCCGGCTCACACCGGAGAGAGCCCGTTCGCCTGCTCTACGTGCATGAACGGATTCACCCAGTCATCTGCATTGCTGGTCCTCCAATAGATCATACTAGGGAAGAGACCATCCTCCTTCTCTGTCTGCATGAAGGTATTCATTAACTTGTCTGCCCTGTTTATGCACCTTCGAGTTCACACCAGGGAGAGACTGCTCTCCTGCTCCATGTGCAGGAAGGGGTTCATTCATTTATCCACCCTGGTGACTCACCAGCAGGTTCACACTGGGGAGAGATCAGTCACTTGGTCCGAGTGTGGGAAGGGATCCATTAACCCCTCTGATCTGCTGACAAATCGGCACATTCACACCAAGGAGAGGCTGTTCACTTGCTTCGTCTGTGGGAAAGGGTTTAACCATTCATCCATCCTGCTGGCGCACAGGCGCATCCACACTGAGGAAAGACCGTTCTCCTGGTCTGTGTATGGTAAGGGATTCACAGATTATTCCAGTTGCAGAGACACCAGCGGGTTCACACTGGGGAAAGGCCTTTCACCTGCCTCACGTGCGGAAAGGGATTTAGTCAGTCATCCCATCTGCTCAGACACCAATCCAGTCACACCAAGTAGAGCACGTTTGGATTCTTTGTGGGTGTGACTTGTATTAGTATTCAAGAGGAAGGGGAGTATTGCTGAGGCAGGACTGACTGCAGGTAGAGTAGGTGGTGGTGCATGGCTGCTAGCATGGAGCAGAGGATTCGGAAAGAGAATTGTTGCTGAAGGTTTTGAATTTGTAGGTGTACTGGCTTTCCTGATCAGGTTCAAACTGTGGTGGGCTGAATGTGGTCTGGAGTCCATGTGAGATCAGATAGTTCCATAGGCAGTTCTGAGGAATAGCTGATTTTGATGAAGGTCGTCTGCCCGAACGTCGATCCTGATGAAGGGCTTATGCCCAAAACATCGATTCTCCTGCTCCTGGGATGCTGCCTGACCTGCTGTCCTTTTCCAGCAACGCACTCTCGACTAATAGTACTCAAGAGTGCTGACATTCACTGGTCAGGTGAGCACCTATTAAGACACACTTACTGAAGCAGTGGAGTCGGGAAATGTATAATTGTCATGTTTTACTCTGTGAAGAAATCTATCCCATGGAAAGATTGGCTCCAGTTTGTCCCTTCCCCAGGAGGCTATCAGAACGATAACATGGGAAACAGAGAATACTTGTCCGGTACTGAAGGTTGGCCAAATTGGAAAAATGAGAGTTTCTGATAATGTCTTACAATCCTGGTGACTTTTGGAGGTATTTTTGAAATTGTCATGGTCTGTGTGACCCACTGATGTTCCTAGAGTCTGAGGCACACCACAAATGGCAGGATGGAGACGGGAATGCAGACATGGTTTATATCCCCACCATAGAGTCATAGAACCTGACCGCATGGAAACAAACCTTTCCGTCCAACTCATCCATGCTGACCAGTTATCCCAAATTGTGAGGCCACTTCTGAAATATTGTGCTCAGTTCTGGCCTTCTTGCTATCAGAAGGATGTTAAAATTGAAAGGGTTCAGAAAAGATGCACAAGGATGTTGCCGGGCTTGGGGAGTTTGAGCTCTCGGGAGAGTCAAAGAATCTTAGAATCATGGAGATGTACATACGGAAACAGATCATTCATTCCAAATTGTCCATGCTGACTAGACGTCCAAACCTAATCTAGTTCCATTTGCCAGTACTTGGCCTATATCCCTCGAACCCTTCCTATTCATATACCCATCCAGATGCCATTTTGAATGTTGTCATTGTAGCAGCCTCCGCCACTTCCTTTAATAGCGCATTCCATACATGTGCCACCCTCTGCGTGAAAATGTTGCCCCTTAGGTCCCTTTTATATCTTTCATTTCTCACCGTAAAATTATGCCTGCTAGTTCTGGACTCCCCCACCCCAGGGAAAAAAAACATGCCTATTTCCTCTATCCATGCCCCTCATGATTTTATAAACCTGTATAATGTCACCCCTCACCCTCTGACACTCCAGAGAAAATAGCCCTATATTGGTCAGAGCATCGAGTATATGAATTGGGAGGTCTCTGTCCAATGGTCACTTACTGTTCCCTTCAATAATTCTATAATTGGAAGTATATGACATAGCTAAAGAACAAAAATACAACAGATAATTGTATTTGAATCTCGGAGACTAGCATAATGAATATAAAGCCATTTATGTGCCGCACGGTGGCACAGTGGTTAGCACTGTTGCCTCATACCACCAGAGACCGGGATTCAATTCCCACCTCAGGTGACTTTCTGTGTGGAGTTCGCACATTCTCCCTTTGTCCTTCCCTCCCACCATCCAAAAATGGTAATTGGCCATGTTAAACGTGGTGTTGGGTAAATGTAAAGGAATGGGTCTGGGTGAGTGGTGCTTCGGCGGGTCAGTGTGGACTTGTTGGGCTGTCGGGCCTGTTTCCACACTGTAAGTAATCGAATAACACTCGATCAATCTCTGTCCCTTCTTTAATTCCAGTCCTGATAAATGCCTTGCGGATCTGAGAGACAAAGATAAGTTGAAACCCCTTCCATTTGATTCACTTCCTCTTTTTCCAGCTGCTATATTGAATAGTTTTACCCCTCCCACTCTCATTCCCCGTCTCCAAGCCAGCATGAGGAATGGAAAGGGGAGTCATTGATTTGCGAGCAGATGTTGCCCAGAGGGAGGGAGTTTCCCTCTGAAAGTGGCCTCTTCCCGCGTTGTGATGTTCACGATGGAGGGCAGGGCGTCATGAAGGAGCCAATAGGAATCGCAGCGCCGACCGGTGATGTCGCTGTGTTACAAGTTCTTTTGGCCAACGGCCCGTACGTCGCACAAAGACATGAACCATACTTGGCGACTGACCAATTGCAAACCCTGGAGGACCCGAAAGGAGTCTGGTCCTCCTGCCAATCAGAGCTCACCTATTGTCTAAATGAGCTGCGGAAGCTGCCTCTACTTCTCTGAATGAAGATAGAGCTTCACCCGAGACTGCAACATCCTTCCTCTGTCCAACATCTGTGAGTACGGCACTTTCTTTCTTCACCCTTCCCATCCTTTTCAATTTCTTTTCTCATTCTGGGGTTAAACTGATATCCCGGCCTTAGCTCAGCTCCTCAGAGAACATCTCTATTATGCTCATCCCAGTATACAAGGGGTGTTAGACCCGTTCTGAAGCAGGTAAAACCTGGCCAGGTGGAGCCATTTCTGCTCTTCAAGACTGTTTTGAGCGCACTGACTGGTGGGTGTTCAGGGAGACCCCAAATTTTAGCGATCCCATCAATTTAGAGGAGTACATGGTGTCGACGATTTCCTACGTTAGCAAGTGTATTGACGGTGTCATTGTGTCCAAGACCATCACTTCTTGCACCAATCAGAAGCCATGAATGACTGCAAAGGTGTGTGCAGTGCTGAGGACCTGTGATTCTACCTACAAAGCAGATGACAAGTTGGGCCTAACAGTGAGAGTGAGGATTGTTCACTTGTTTGTCGCTGCAGAAGCGATCATCCCAACACATGCAAATCAATCTGCATCAGGATGCCATTTCAACGAGCTACTTCACATTGCAGTGCCCAGGAACGACGAAAATCAAGAAACAACTGTACAGCGCATTAAGACCCATTGAAAACTACATCCCTGACAGGGAATCGGACCCTGGCCGCGGCGGTGAAAGCGCCAAATCCTAACCACTAGACCACCAGGGAGACGTAAATCCGCTCTTGTAGCTGCGCTGAAAATTGCCTCGCGGCCCGGGAATCGAACCCGGGCTGCGGCAGTAAGAAGACTTGATCCAATCTCTGTAACATTGGGGAGACTGGAGAGTCAAGTCACATCTCCGGGACTCAGCTGCGCGCCTTTATTGGAAAAAAGCGCGGAGCGGACCCGGAAGCTGGTGTAGCGCAAGCTTACCTGGGTAGGTTTTTTACCCTATAAAGTCATCACCATCCGCTCTCTCTCTCTGTCCTGAGAAGGGCTGATACTGTGAACAAAGAGGGTTCGAGGCACAAGAAAGGAAGGGGGAGCGGGGTGGTGCGGGTAGAGAAATTGGATGGGAAACAGAGGCTAGGCGGAAGAGAGAGAGAGAAATGGACATGGGGACAGAGTAATGGAGTTAGAGAAACCCTGGGGGTGCACAGGATGGGCGGCAGAACGTTTGTCAGAGAGAGAGAGAGAGAATGGGGTTGCAGAGTGTGGGGAGAGAGAATGGACGTGGGTCAGTGGGTGGGGAGAGAATGGAAGGGGGCAGAGGGTGGTGGAGAAAGAGAGCAACAATTAATGTTAGGTGATGGTGGGGGAGAGAGAGGGAATGGATGGAGAGCAGAGGGTGGGGGAAGAGAGAGAATGGAGGGGGGCAGAGAGTGGGAGGAGAGAGAGAATGAGTGTGGGAAGAGGGACTGGATGTAGGAAGGCAGACGGTGGATGAGAGACTGGACTGGACAGGGGACAGAGGGTATGGAGATAGAATGGACGGAGGTGCAGAGAGTGGCATGTGTGTCAAAGGGCGGGGGGAAGCTAGGAATAGTGAGAGAGAATAGACTGGGGGTGCTGTGGGCATGATTGGATCTTGATTGAATGGGGAGTTGGTGAATGCGTCCCACCCACTCCCAGCATCCCCTTCTTTCCACATGTGCAGTGCAGATTGTTGTGAATGATGCGAGAGAGAATCTGGAGCGTGAGCGCAGTTACCCTCAGATCCTGGCATCAGCAAACCACTGCCTTTCTGTTTTAAAAACTAAATAAAGATGTGGGAAATATACTGGGAATGGCAAGAAGAGACTAAGAAACTGAACTGAGAGCGCTCTCCGGTGAGGGGAGCTAGGCAAAAACAGGAGGATGGAAGGATGAATTCGAGTTGGAATCCATTGAAAGGTGGAGGAATTAGGAAACAGAGATTTTGGGTAGGAAATAGGGAAGGCTGTTCGGTACAAACTAGAATTCTCCTATACTATTTCCTGCCCTGCACTGACAGCGATGATCTGTATTCTCAAGGTATTAGCAGAGGAGGATTTGCTGTTCAGGCGCACACAAGAAATTTACTCAGGGCCTGAATATCAGCAGCGTTTGAATCCAGGAGGGGAAATTATTTGAAACATCAACGTGACTTGAGAAGCCCCGTGATTACACGCAGCCTGCGTTGGAGTGTTCCAGGATTCTGACTGTGCAGAGAACTTTAACTCGGTAGCGAAATGTGGACTAGTGTTCTCGCTGTAGACGAGCCCTTCTTTGGATCGTTGAAGCTGCTGAGACGCAATGACCCCTGCACAGTGGAAACTCTGTGGAAGCAAATTCAATTCCCCAAACGGGCTGGAGTGTCACCAGGACTGGCATGAAGCTAATCCATTCCTTCAATCCTGGAATGAAGTCAATCGATTCCTTCAATCTAAGACTGTGGGCAGCGCGGCAGCAGCTCAGTGGTTAGCATCGCTGCCTCACAGTGCCAGGGACTTGAGTTTGATCCCACCCTCAGGGTGATTGTCTGTGTGGAGTTTGCATTTTACTACCCCCTCTCCCCAATCTCTGGGTGCTCTGGTTTCCTCCCAAAGTCCCAAGATGTGCAGTTTAGAGTGGATTGGATGTTCTAAATTCAGGGATTAGCTGTGGAGGTTATTGGGTGGGATGTTCTAAGAGGGGTCAGTGTGTATTATTGGACTAAAGGGCCTGTTTCCACAGTGTAGGGGGTTTGATGATTCCCCCAACGTGTCTGCAGCCTGGCTTCTAGCTGCATCTCTCTGAGCCGAAGGTCCTCCAGCATGTGTTTTCCCTAGTTTCCAGCACCCAGAAACTCCAACTTTCTGCAAATCGAAAGACAAGTCCCACCCTGCCCTCTCTAATGTGTGCTATGTAACTGCTTATTCGGTTTTAGTGGTCCAGCAGAGGCTGGTATCCAAGTTCGGAACACATGAGGATGGCATCAACCAGGACCTTGGATTCCTGTCACATGACAGGTAACCCCACTTCACTGTCACGCTCTCTCACACCCACACAAAGCACACATTCTCACATTCACAGAGATCCCTCTCTGACACACACACATATACACCTTCTCACAGGCTGATACTCTATCACTCACACACTTTATCAAGCACGCACACACTCACACATACTCTCATGCATGCACACTTACAGAGAAGGCTGTGGTGTGATTTTGTATTTGCAGGTACATTGTGCGCTTTTTGAGCCAAATACAATCTACAGGCAGTCAATCCATGTGAGATTTTATAAATTCCTACTTTGGAAATAGAACCAGTCTCACTCAAGATTGGGATACAGATCATAAGTTGTCTCGAGAATGTGTCTTCAAGCAAGTTCTGGGATTTACATATTAATGAACCAAAACCTGCAACCCATTCTAAAAGATGAAAGATTTCACAACAATCTAAGTTTGTTCTATATCATTTCTGTTGCATGAAACTGCGACCTTTTGCTATAAAGTTTCCTATGATCCTGCTCCACAAACATCTGATGAATGAGCAGTGTTCCAAAAGTTAGTGCTTCCAAATAAACATGTTGGACTATAACCTGGTGTTGTATGATTTTAAACTTTGTTTCTCGTGAATACATCCCACACCTCCAGGTGCTGCCAGTAAACCTTACAATGTCGATAAAATGATGCAATACCTGTAGAGATGAAAAGTTTACAATTTCTAATGATATTAGCTACTCAATCACTGCTCCTTCTGATACACGATATTGGAAACTTAGTGCAAAAGGTTGAAAGAAATGCGCAGCTTTAAAACAAAAACCTACTGGATCTCACAGCTTTCATCGTCAGTCTGAGACTGGGGTTAAGTTCAAGTTACCTTTATTGCCGCCCAACTTTGTTACAGCTTCAGATCTCCTCAGCAAAAAAAAGGTGTACGAAAAAAGCTTTTTTTTAAAAACAGCTCAAAGCTCACACACTCCTCCCAACTCCACTTCCTTTACTGTTGGTCAGCACAGAGTTGTCCCTTCATAATTGGTCCTTGGTACAGCCTTAAGCTGAAGGAAGTATTGCCTCTCTCAGCAATTTCAACCTACACACTGTGTCCATTTAAGTTACTCCCATCATTTTACATGGGGGGCAGTCAAGAGTCAACCATGCTGCTGTGGGTCTGGAGTCAGGTGTACGCCAGACCGGATAAAGGATGCAGTTGAGATGACTGAGTGAATCCTTTCCTAAAAGGGACATGAGTGAATTAGATGACAGTTTCTCCCCCCAAAAATAGGTTCATTATTAGATTCAGAACTCCAAATTTCTGACCGAATTACAATCCCACCATCTGCCTCGGCGGGATTCAAACCCCAGGAATCCCCGGAATTGGGTTGATAGTCCAGTCGATAATGGCACTCAGCCATCGCTCCTTCAATCCCCCTGCAATGGCACGTGAACTCAATAGACAATAGGTGTAGGAGTAGACCATTCTGCTCTTCGAGTCTGCATCACCATTCATTATGATCATGGCTGATCATCCTCAATCAGCATCCTGTTCCTGCCTTATCTCCATAACCCTTGATTCCACGATCCTTGAGAGCTCTATCCAACTCTTTCTTAAATGAATCCAGAGACTGGGCCTCCACTGCCTTCTGGGGCAGAGCATTCCACCCACCCACCACTCTCTGGGTGAAGAAGTTTCTTCTCATCTCTGTCCTAAATGGCCTACCCCTTACTTTTAAGCTGTGTCCTCTGGTTCAGGACATACCCATCAGTGGAAACATGTTTCCTGCCTCCAGAGTGTCAAATCATTAAATCGCTGCAATGCACAAATAGGCCATTTGGCTCATTGAATGCTATCGGTATAGGAGTTGGGAGGTCATGTTGTAGCTGTACAGGACATTGGTTCGGCCACTTTTGGATTATTGCATTCGATTCTGGTCTCCCTACGATAGGATAGGAATGATGTTGTGAAACTTGAAAGTGTGCAGAAAAGATAGATAAGGATGTCGCCAGGGTTGGAGGGTTTGTGGTAGAAGGAGAGTCTGAATACGATGGGGAGTGTCCCTGGAGTGTCGGAGGCTGAGGGGTGATCTTATGGACATTTATAAAATCATGAGGGGCATGGATAGGGTAAATAGGCTAGAGGAAGTGGTGGAGGCTGGTACAATTACAACATTTAAAAGGCATCTGGATGGGTGTGTGAATAGGAAAGGTTTGGTGGGATATGGGCCAAATGCTGGCAAATGGGATACTAGATTTATATAGGACATCTTATCAGCATGGATGTGTTGGATCAAAAAGTCTATTTCCGTGCTGTATATCTCTATGTCTATTTGATAACAGGTGTTTTATTTCTGTTGATGTAAATATTATTAGGGAGAGATAATTCCTCAAGTAGGAGATGATAAGAATCCTGGGAGACCCCGAATTTCTGTTCTACTATCTAATTAACACACTTTAAGCACCAAATGTGCATTTATGTCTAATTTTGTCTCATGTTTCTTGTTTTATTCCCTGCTCCGATTACTCTCTCAGTCTGGATGGTTATCAGACTGAGAATATTTGGATTGGGCCTTGATCGACTGAATGTTTTATTGCTCTGGAAGGTGTAAAAGGGGCTCAAAGTTTCAGTAGAAAGTAAGCTGAGCCGAGAACAGACAACATCTTACTCCGTGGGAACAGGGAGAAGAGGACAGAGAAATCAGGACCTGAAATCCGAGCCAACACCAGAGTACCATGTTATTAGTGCTTTGATTAGCAGTGCCAACCCTCTATCTTTACCTCGCTTCCTATTCAACTTGAATGTCACGTACCCCCTCAATATTCAGATCCAATCCTTGTCATCCTGAGGCCATGTCCCTGGAAGGAGTCTCAGATCATAATTATTCTCTTCAATGTGTGCAGTCAATTCATTCAGTTTTGTTACATTGCAGCACACATTCGGCCAGACAGTCTTCAGTTTCAATTTTTGTGTTCTGTAGAATCCAGTTTTGATTGATTAGATTAGATTCCCTAGTGTGTGGAAACAGGCCCTTCGGCCCAACAAGTCCACACCGACACCCTGAAGAGTAGCCCACCCAGACCCATTTCTTTCTGATTAATGAACCTAACACTATGGACAATTTAGCATGGTCATTTTGGACTGGGACATTGACTTTCCGTGTCCCTTTCTATCATTCTCTGATGTTCATTTTCCACATCACTACATTGCTCACCTGCCTTGATTCGGATTGACCATGAAAAATGCATGTTTATTCATTCGCAGTAATAGAAGCAGGAGTAGGCCAATTGGTCCATCGAGCTACTCCACCATTCATTAAGAACATGGCTCATCTATCCATCGTCTCAGCTCCTCTTACCTGCATTATCCTGACTATCCTAAATTCACCTACCATACAAAATCCCATCGAACTATGTCTTGAATATGGCTGCTTCCACTGCTTCCTTGGGCAGAGATTTCCATAGATTCACCACTCTCCGGGAAAAGCAGTTCCTTCTCCTCTGTCTTAAACCTACTCCCTAATCTTGTGACCTAGTCTCACTCACCGGCAGAAACGACTAGATAGCGTGGGTCTGGGTGGCATGCTCGTCGGATGGGTCAGTGTGGATTTGATGGGATGAATGGCCTGCTTCCACGCTGTAGTGATTCTATCATTTACCGCAGTTGTGTTTGCCATGGACCGCAGAACCAGAAACTCCCAACTTGTGCAAATCGAAAGACAAGTCCCACCCTGCCCTCTTGTACGTGTGTTATCTAACTGCTTAATCATTTCTAGTGAATCCAGCCCACACCTCCCGCTGCTGCCAATAACCTTTACAAAGCTGATGAAACAATGCTATACCTGCAGTACTGAAAATCGTAAGGCTTCGAACTATACCAGTTACTGATTCACCGCTCCCACTGATGGGCAGCATTGGAAATACAATGTTGGAGGCTGAAAGAAATGAGCAGTTTAAAACAAAAACTCACCTAACCCTTCAGTAGGCTCCCTGCTCAGCACACTTTACTTCAATCACTCCAACTCCACATTGCAACAAATTCCCACTTTCCACCAATATCCTGAATGTCCTCACTCACTCAGTTGCTGTCTCACAAATGAAAGATTTAATTGTAGCTTCTGCTCCCAGTAAGGACGAAACATCTTTGAAAGCTGCTCTGAAAGTCCAGTCTTCACAATGACACTTCTACTTTCCTTCAGTCCAAATTGTCCGTGCTGATCAGATATCCCAAATTAACATAGTCTCATTTGTCAGCACATAACCCATATCCCTCTCAATTCTCCCTATTACCAGATACCTTTTAAAATGCTTTAATTATACCAGGCTACACCACTTCCTCTGGCTGCTCTTTCCATACACAAACACCCTCTGCGTAAGAAAGGTGCCTGTAAAGTTCCTTTTAAATATTTCCCCTCTCACCTCAGACCTATGCCCTCTAGTTTTGGAAACCCCTACTCTGGGGAAAAGATTTTGGCTATTCACTCTATCCATGCTCCTTATGAACTTCTATAAAGTCACCCCTTAGCCCCCAATGATGCAGAGAAAACAGCCCAGCCGATTCAGCCTCTCGAGATAGATCAAACCCTCCAACTTTGGCAATAGCCTTATAAATCTTTTCCAAATCCTTGCAAAAGTTTGTAACACTTTTCCTGTAGCAGCGAAACCAGAACCGAATGCAGTATTCCAAAAGTGGCCTAATCAATGTCCTGTACAGCCGCAACATGACCTCCCAACATCTATATTGAAATGCACTGACCTTTAAAAGCAAATATACCAAACGCCTTTTTTGCTATCCTGTCTACCTGCGACTCCACTATGAACCAGCACTCCAAGGTATGTTTATTCAACAACACTCCCCATTAAATGTGTAGATCCTGCCCTGATCTGCCTTTCCAAAATCCATATTTCAAAATAGAGTTGAGAAACGTAGAAGCCGTGATTGAATGGTGGAGCAGATCTGATGGACTAAATGGCTTAATTTCTGCACCTATGTTGTATGGTCTCTTGCTGTCCTGGACACAGTGAGAGAATTGGAAACAGGAATAGGTCATTTATATTTCCAGCTGGCACCAGCATTGAACAGTTCATAACTGGATATAAACATACCTGCATCTAGATGGATAGGCTGGGACTTTTTCACTGGAGCATCAGAGGTTGGGAGGTGACCTTAGAGAGGATTATAAAATCATGAGAGGTATAAATGAGGTGAACGGCAGGTATTATTTCCCTAGTGTGGGTGTTTCAAGATTAGGGAGCAAATTTTGAAGGTGAAGAAAGAAATATTTTATAAAGACATGAGGGGCACCTTTTTTTTTAAAGATAAAGAGTAGTTCGTGTGAGGAATCAATGTCCAGAGGAGTTGCTGGATGCTGGTGCAGTTACAATGTTTAAAAGGTATTTGGATAAGTACATGAATAGGAAAAGTTCCGAGGGATATGGGCCAGTCATTGGCAGGTGGGACCAGTTTAGTTTCAGAACACCATCAGCATGGACGTGTTCGACTGAATGGTCTGTTTCTGTGCTGTATGACTCTGTAACTGCTCTGTACTGGTCTTAAAACCATTTTCTTGCCTCCTCCCATAACTTCTTTGTTCTTCAAAGTCACATGAACTCAGCCTTGAATAAATTCAATAACCGACCTAACTGCAGGAAGACATCCTCACTTCTGAACTCAATTCCTCTCGCTGATATACCATTTGCTTTGCTCATTGCTTGCTGCACTTTCTGACAACTGGCAGTGACTGGTGTCGAAGGACACTGAGGCCCCTTTGTCTATCCACACATCACTCCTGATGTAGGGCTCGTGCCTGAAACATCAACTCTCCTCCTCCTCAGTTGCTGCCTGACCGACTGTGGTTTTCCAGCGCAATATTCAACTCTGATACAGCACAGCAGTCCAACGTTGAGCACGTATACCTTAGTCCAACACAGGCACCTCCCGATCGTAACAAATATTAAGCGTCCAAATGCGAATACGGGAGACAAATGCCGAAGCGATTTTATTTGGCCGATTTTTTTCCCCTGTGCCTCGACATTTTATTTCTTTTGCATTTTGTCTGGCTGCTCAACGTTTCTGCCTTTCCCCATGGTAGAGGTTTTCCAAAACTAGAGGGTAAAGGCTTAAGGTGTGGGGGAAAGATTTTAAAAGATCTAAAAGACTAGGAATAGAACATTTACCCCTTACTGGGCGAAAGTGAGGACTGCAGATGCTGGAGATTAGGGTCGAGAGTGTGGAGCTGGAAAAGCACAGCAGGTCAGGCAGCATCCGAGGACCAGGAGAATCGACGTTTCGGGCAAAACCCTTCATCAGTGAATAGCCATGGGGAACTGCAGGGCTGTAGCGTAATCGAGTGAGTCTAAGTGGGATGCTGTTGGGAAGGTCGGTGTGAATGGCCTGGAGGGATGATATGGTACCATTGCCTTAGCCACGTGTATATTGAGAAATGTGGGAGGAGTGGGTTCCAGTTCGTTGGACATTGACACCAGGCCTGGAGAAGGTGGCATTTGTGCCATCTCTCTCTTCACATTCTGCCCCCTGTCCATTTTCGCCCCATTCACTGCCCCCTGCCCATTCTCTCTCCTCACACTGCACCTCTATTCTCCCCCCAACCCTCTGAACCCCAGTCTGTTCCCCTGTCCATTTCCCTCCTTTCTCCACCACCACCAGCGACCCCCTCATCCCCCGCACCCCCACAATCGTCCTTTCTCGTGCCTCAGCCCTCTTTGATCGCTGTATGAAGTCTTTCTCAGGGGAGAGAGAGAATGGATGGTGATGCCTTTACCTGGGAAACACGGCATGTGGGAAATAGTTGATATTTAAAATTGAGAATAACTAAAACCGTATATTCAGAAACTTCGTTACAGTCGGGACGAATGTTATTTTTTCCAAAAAAAAGCTGCAAAAATCTTTCTGAAACTTGCATTGATGTATGTGCAGGTAGGCCACAACAAAGGAGAGGCTGGAAGGAGTGAATGAGTGAATAAAAGACAAGTCCCAACATTGCCCTCGAGGAGAAAGTGAAAACTGAAGATGCTGGAGATCAGAGTCGAGAGCGTGGTGTTGGAAAAGCTCAGCAGGTCAGGCAGCATCCAAGGGGCAGGAGAATCGCGTTTCGTGCATAAGCACTTGGCACTCGGCCATCGTTCGTTCAATCCCCCTGCCATGGCGCGTGAACTCACTGGTGCCTCCGCAGGTGGGAGGAGCAGGTGAATCCTTTCCGGCACTGACAGCAGGTGAATGGCCTCTCTCCGGTGTGGACCCGCTGGTGGGTCAGCAGTGCAGCTGACTGAGTGAACCCTCTCCTGCACGTGGGGCACGTGAATGGCTTCTCTCCCTTGTGGACCCACTCGTGCGCCTGCAGATGGCTGATCCGACTGAAGCCCTTCCTGCACACTGAGTAGGTGAATGGCCTCTCCCCTGTGTGAATGAGTCTGTGGGTTTCCAGCACGGATGGGGAAGGGAATCCTTTCCCACGGTCCCCACATTTCCACGTTTTCCCCATTGAAGGAGCTTTCCTTGTGTTACTCTGGGTTTGAAATTACCAGTCTATCCCCACTGTGAGGGGTGAGAGTTTGATTCCCCTAAGCTGAGTAAATGGTTTGAAGCACTTTTCACAGTCAGCGCACTGAATCTCCCTCACTCGGGTGTCTCATTATTCTTCCTGCCACACCAGTGTCCAAAATCTTTCAAGCAAACATGTCTTCTTGATTGGAATGGCTGCTGATATTCAAGGCCCAATGAATCAAGTGGCTCTGTCAGAAGTTGATGTATCATTTGCTTTCAGATTTCTTTCTGCACGTCTTCCTGCAAAGAAAAATCACAAAATAAGTGATCACTGTCAGTACAGTTAAATGAACATAACATAGGTGGCAATTCCTGTAGATTGCCAGATGCCTGCTGATCACATATTATCCAGGCCACAGAAACGTGAAAACCCTCATGCAGCCAGATAGGCTTAGGTATGTATGGAGGAAAACTTCATTTCAGTGACAATAACATGGAACATACTGCCTACAAAGATGCTGGAAATGGAGCTGAATCAAGGATATGAAAATGAAATGTTAAGACTGCTTGAGAAAAGAAAGGCAGTAAAATTGCTGAATGACTTCCTGCTGGCCTATTAAATAAAAAATAATGACAAAAAAGGACGTAACTCCATTATTACATTAGAAGGTGAATAATAATTTCAAACAAACCTTTACAACAGCCAACAATATCAGATATACACCATATAGAACAAAGAACAAAGAAAATTTACAGCCCAGGAACAGGCCCTTCAAGCCTGAGCCGATCGAAATGTACTGTCTAAACCTGTTGGTCAATTCCTAAGTATTGTATCCCTCTACTCCCCACCCACTCATGCATTTATCCAGACGCATCTTAAATGAATCTACCGTGCCTGCCTCTACCACTCTGCTGACAACGCGTTCCAAACGCCCACCACCCTCTGTGTGAACTAAAACTTGTTTTCGCTTTGAATAAGTGCTGCCATTGCCGCGTTCATTGTAATGGTAGTTCTGCCCCATCCCTGAGTCAGGAAGTCGGATCTCGTTTAACGAAGCTGCTTTTTGAGAAAATTGATTATCCGTTTTCGCACAAGGTAATGTAAGAAGCTAGGGCTCGTCCGGGATTTGAACCCGGGATCTCTCACACGTCCACGCATCAGAAGGCCCGAAGCGAGAATCATACCCCTAGACCAACGAGCCACCCGCAGTAAGCGTCCTACATTTTTTTAAATAATGTGCCAATCCCTTAAATGCTGCTCAGTTCCATGGGAATCTCACCTTTTCGTTGTGAACATGAGTAAAGGAGCAATCTTTTTCGAGGGTGCAAACTGTATACGTGCCAAACTGAGGGAATACACGAGGAAAATAGCTTTAAGAGAGACGGAAAGTATTTGAGCACCTTTGGAGTGTCTGCTCCCTCCCTGGGTTCACTCCAGTTGCTACAAATGAATAGTGTTTCACCCACCCGTACCTCTCCTCCCCTCTCGCTGCTGGAGGATGGTATATGGAAAGAGTGTGACATTGCTTTGCTCCCACATATTGCCCAGAGGGTGGAAGTTTCACTCTGAAACTGACAGGGCTGCATCCGCATTGTGACGTCAACAATGGAGGCGGGACGGACAGCTGCCCTGCAGTTGAGACACGTGTGGAGGGGAGGACACTGCAAATCCCACTCTCCTCCAAGTCAATGCAGTTTGAGTTCAAGCAAAGCAAGGGGTTTAAATGTATTTTAGGAAACCTCCTTTGTGCCGTGGGAAAACTCCTGCCGCTGGAAATACAGTGTTACAGATTCATAGTAACAGAAGCAGGACGAGACCATTTGGTCAAGCCTGCTTCGCCATTCATGAAGATCACAGCTCCACCAACCTGCACTATACCGACTAACCTTAATTCCCCTACCATGCAAAAACACATCCAACTATGTCTTCAGTATACTTCATGAAGCTGTCTCAACTGCTCTCTTGGGCAGAGGATCCCTTGGATGCTGCCTGACCTGCTGCGCTTTTCCAGCAACACATTTTCAGCTCTGATCTCCAGCATCTGCAGTCCTCAATTCCTCCGAGAGAATCCCATGGAGTCTCACAGAGTGACACAGATGTACAGCACGGAAACAGACCCTTCGGTCCAACTCGTCCATGCAGCCGAGATATCCTAACCTAACCTAGTCCCATTTGCCAGCACTTGGCCCAAATCCCCATAAAACCTTCCTATTCATATACACATCGAGATGCATTTTAAATGCTGTAATTATACCAGCCTCCATCACTTACTCCAGCAGCTCATGCCGTACATGCATCACCCTCTGCGTGAAAAGGTTGCCCCTTATGTCCTTTCTATATCTTTCCCCTCCCCTCCCTAAACCTACGCCCTCGAGTTCTGTTCTCCCCCATCCCAGGGAAAAGAACTTGTCTATTTGCCCTATCCATATCCCTCATGATTTTATAAACCTCTATACGGTCACCCCTCAGCCTCTGATGCTCCAGAGAAAATACTCTGTTCATCCTCTCCCTATAGCTCAACCCTCCAACCCTGGACACATTCTTGTAAATCTTTTCTGCACCTTTTCTAGTTTCACAACATTTTTCCGATAGGAAGCTGACCAAAATTACATGCAATATTCCAAACGTGGCCTGACCAATGTTCTGTACAGTGGCAACATGAGCTCCCAACATCTATCCTCGATGCTCTGACCAACAAAGGAAAGCACACCAAACGCCTTCTTTACTATCCTATCTACCTGCGTTTCTACGTTTAAGGAACTATCAACCTGAACTCCAAGGTCTCTTTGTTCAGCAACATTTCCAATTAACTTACCATTTAGTGTAAAAGTCCTGCTCTGATTTGTTTTTTCAAAATGCAGCACCTCATATTTATCTACATTAACCTCCAAAAGCCACTTCTCAGCCCATTGGCCCATCTGATCAAGGTACCGCTGTAATCATCTGCGGTAACTGTCCTTGCTGTCCACTACCCCTCCAATTTTGGTGTCATCTACAAACTTACTAACTATACCTCCTCTGTTTACATACAAATCATTTATATAAATGACAAAAAGTAGCGGACCCAGCATCGATCCTTGTGGTACACCATTGGTCACAGGCCTTCAGTCTGAAAAGCAACCCTCCATCATCACCCTATATTTTCTTCCTTCTAGCCAGTTCTGTATCCAAATGGCTAGTTGTCCCTGCATGCCATAAACCTTGCTCACCAGTCTCCCATGGGGAACCTTGATGAACGCCTTCCTGAAGTCCATATAGATCACTTCCATCGCTCTGCCCTCATCAATCCACTTTGTACTTCTTCAAAAAACTGAATCATGTTCCTGAGACATGATTTCCCATGCATAAAGCCATGCTGACTATCCCTAATCAATTCTTGCGTTTCCAAATACATGTAAATCCTATCTCTTAGGATTCTCTCCAAAAGCTTGCCCATCAGGGATGTCTGGCTCTCCGGTCTATAGTTCCCTGGCTTTTCCTTATCACCTTTCATAAATAGTGGCACCACGTTAGCCACCCTCTAGCCTTCTGGCACCTCACCTGTGACTATTGATGATGCAAATATCTCAGTGAGAGGCCCAGCAATCACTTCCCCAGCTTCCCACAGAATTCTAGGGTACTCATGATCAGGACCTTGGGGTTGATCCACTTTTAAGCATTTCAAGATAGGCAGCAATTTCTCATCTGTAATATGGACATTTTTTCAACATGTCACCATCTACTTTCTCACATTCGATATCTTCCATGCCCTTCTCCACAGTAAACACTGATGCACAATATCCGTTCCGTATCCCCCGCACCATCTACTGCAGCTCCACACAAAGGCCACCTTGCTGTTCTTACAGGGGCCCTATTCGCTCCCTTGTTATCCTTTTGTCCTTAATGTATTTATAAAAACCCTTTGGGTTACCCTTAACTCTATTTGCCAAAGCTATCTCATGTCTCCTTTTTGCCCTCATGATTTTCCTCTTAAGTATACTCGTTCTGCCTTTATGCTCTAAGGAGTCACTCGATCTCTCTGTCGATACCTGACGTATGCATCCTCCTTTTGTCTAAACCATTTCTCAATATCTCTAGTCATCCAACATTCCCTACACCTACCAGCCTTTTCTTTCACCCTAACAGGAATACACTGTGTCTGGACTCTTGTTATCTCATATTTGAAGGCTGCCCATTTTGCAGCAGTCCATTAACCTGCGAACAACTGCCCCAATCAGCTTTTGAAAGATCTTGCCTAATATCTGAGTCTTCCTCCAATTTAGAACTTCAACTTTTAGATCTAATATATTATTTTCAATCACTATTCTAATGTTAATAGAATTATGGTTGCTGGCCCTTAGGTTTTGCACCCTCGCCAGTATGTACACCCACATTGTGAATTAGAAAATTTCCTTTTACACACTTAACAAATTCCTCTATTTGGCGGATAAGTAAATGGGCAGGAGTTATACCTTGGGTACACTCTTCCTTCATTCCCACCAACCCTAACACCATTCCTACCCCAATAGTCCAACGGCACTTTCCCCTGCAACTGCCGAATGTGTGACACCAGCCCATTTACCTGCTCCCTCCTCACTATCCAAGGGCCCAAACCTACCTTCCAGGTGAAGTGGCACTTTATCTGCACTTCCCACAACCGAGTCTACTGCATTTACTGCTCACAATGTGATCTCATCTACAATGGGGAAAACGAAGCATAAACTGGGTGACTGCTGCACAGAACATTTACGTTCTGCCCGCAAAAAAGACCCTGAGCTTCCAGTTGCCTGCCAATTCCACACCCCACCCTGTTCCCTGGCCAACATCTCTGTCTCAGGTTTGCTGTAGTGTTCCAGCGAAGCTCAGCACCAGCAGAACGAAGAGCACCGAATATTCCATTTGGGGACCATGCATCCCTCCGGTCCCAATATCGAATTCAATAATTTCTAGGGCCTCGTCCCTACTACACATACCAAGCCTTGCTATCACATAGTCTGTCATTACACACTACCTATTCTTAGCCACGAACAGTCTCCAATTACCCTCCCACGCAGATCGTTATAAACTCCCTTTCCTGTTCAACTGTTCTTCCCTCGCTTTGGGGTCTGTCCTGATCTATCATTTACTGCCTCCGCCTTCCTCCCACGATATCTCCTGCATATAAACCGGCATTTTCCCAATCACCATCAGTTCTGTGGAAGGGTCATCGGCAACTACTGTTTTTTTTGTTTTTGATTTACAGCAGCCGCAGTTCTTTCAACTTTTTATTGAGGTAGAGTTGGAAATTGTTTCGAGAGACAGAAGGAGAGGGGGGAGAGACAGAACAGACATGAACTGTTGATCTCCGTTGTTCCTCATAACGTCAGATCATTGTAGTGCGATCACTTCCCTTAAGCATGAATAGAGGTTGCAGGGTGTCTATGAGCTTGTGGCGCCACGTTAGCGCGTCTGAATCCACATCAGAAGGTTGTGTGTTCAAATCCCGTCAAGCTCATTGATCTCAACTTCTTGCATTTCAAATCAAGAAAGGAGTCCGTTCACTCCGGATATCTGTTGATCCAAGTCCTCTTTCCGGTAACGTTCGATCACACGTGAAGCTTCACTGTCAGTTTGATTTGTGAACAGTGTCAGGAAGGTGGTGTGCCCAGTGTTTGGGTCAATGCTCAGCTCCCCAGGGATTGAAACACAGCCGCCTCCCTCTGGGCAGCTGCTTCGTTCAGTTGGTGACAGTGCGGTGTGAATAACATAATACTGATATTTCTTAAAACATAAGCCAGAGACTTCCAGCTTTATGTTTCAATTTATCAGGAGCGTGACAGCGAGTTCAGATAGAAATGTTTCCCACCAACAGTAAATTCTTTCTTCCCACTGGGCACAGTTAAAATTACCTTTATTCAATAGAAGGAGCGGAAACTACAGCCTGGCATCCTCTCTCCACATGAACGGTGAGCCTGAATTTTATAAACGGTGTCACTAAAATCCAGTGGCCGACTCTGATTTGGTTCAGTCGATTTTTTTTTTGCCAAGCGTAATTCACCGAGAGGATGCTGCTGTGTGAAACAGCATGGGGAATTACTGCAGGGCCTCCTGCACATGGAACACACCGAAACTGATGTGTTTCACCTTCACCAATTTATTCCCATCTCAGAGAAGAGAAGTTTGATGATTCGCATCACAGCAGCCAGACAGAGAACAGGAGAAGAGCACTCAGACCTTCACAAGCCTGTCACCACAGCTGGGTCATCGTGGCCCGTGTATCAGTTTGGGATCGTAATCTGTATCTACTGACTGGGAGCACAGCAAATTGGAGTGCTGGTGGGACTATCACACAGGAGAAAACGGCTTCGACAGATCAACTGGAGTGGTGCCCAATGCGCAACTCTGCTCACCTCAACTGAATAACTGTAAACAAATTACTCAGTGATTCAAATGAATACTCAGTTTTGAATCTGCATTGTGTCATGTACCTTCGAGGACGATGTCAAAACACTTTCATTGCTGTGATGGAGTATCCTGTTGGGCAGAATATACGCGTTGTCAAATTTTCCACGTTCTCTTGGTCTAACTCCGATTTCACTCAGAATCATAAACTGTGTGACAGCGCAGACTGAGGCCATGCATACCCACCTTAGCTCTGCTGGTTCAACACAATATGAAAATAACTGTCTCATTCTGTCGCCTTCCCCCTGTAAATCTGCACATTGTTACATTGAACATGTCCACCGAATTCCCTTTTGTGTCCATTGAATCTGCCTCTTTGTCACTGTCAGACAGCGACTTACTGACCCCACTCCCTGTGCAAAAACAGTCTTCATAATGTCACTTTTACTTATTTTCCTGATGACTTTAAATCTCTGCCAAATCGTTCTCGATCCTTTCAGGCCTGGGAGCATTTTCACTGCATTATTGCCTCTGTCTAAAACCCTCATGACGTGGAAAACTTCAATCATGCCAGTTTTCAGCCCTCTGTTCTCCAAAGAGAGCTACCTCAAACTTTCCAATCTGCCTTCATTGCTGATATTCCTCAGGACGGCACCATTCACTTCAACCTGTTCAGTGCTGTCTGCAATCACTTCACTTCCCCGCTTCCTGAAGTATCACCCTCAGAATTGAGCGTAATACAGGTGGAGGTTTCATTCAGACTCGGATTGCGCGGGCGAAAAATCTGCAATACTTGTTTTCACTTTGAGAAAGTGTTTCCCTTCGCCGTCTTCACCGCAATGGCAGCTCCGCGCCGTCCCTAATTCAGGCAGTCCGATCTTATTTAACAAAGCGGCTTTTTGAGAAAATTGATCGGGTATTTTTGCTCTGGTCAATTTAAGAAATGATGGTTCGCCTGGGATTGAAATCCGGGAAATCTCACACGTCTGCATTCGCGATAAAGCTAGAATCATATTCCAGACTAACGAGCCACCAGCCATGGGTGCAGCCACCTCCTGAAGCAGCTGAGACTTGCTCAGTACGAAATACATTGTACATTGCTCCCAGAATTGCAAGCAGGGAAGAGTTTCAAGAACATCTGCTTCTCAATCTGTCTCCCTGCTCCCAGGACGCTGCTGTTTGTCCCGTCTCCAGGCACCGGGCTCTCTCCACTGGTGGATAATTGAACCATTTTATTTCTCCTTGCAAGCTGTCCTGGTGGAAGAAGGAGCCCACACGCTCTTCTGCTCTCTCTCTCACTAGTTGTTGAGGCTGGATAAGTCAGTTGTACAGAAATGCGTAAGAAATGGACAACTTTGAGCTTGTTCCAAAGGTCCTGTTAACGGAGAGACTGAAAGATGCTGTGTTGTCGGGACCGAGAGAAATGGAGAACCTTCCCTCAGGTAAATTGGTATGAGTGCATATTTGTGCAGCCTGCTTGGTGTTCAGAATTTGTCTTGACACAGCAATCCTGCAGAGTGTCTTTTATTACACAGGCGTCGGTTTCTTTACCGCAGGAAATGGACAAAAACAGCAAGTCATGTGTTTCAACTTCACCGGTTCATTGCCATCTGAGAGAAGAGGTTTAACAGTTGAGATCAGAACACACCGACAGAAAACTGGACAACACGACTCAGAGATCCACAAGCGTGCCAGAATAACTGTAAATTTGACTTGTGTATCGATGTGACACATTGAGCTCAGATACACGAAGTTTTGGGAAGCAGATGACAAGGTAAAGGAGAGAGCAGAGCGCCGTTATAGGGGAAAGCTGCTGAAGACGACATTGAGTAAATAAGTGAAAATGGTTTCCCTTCTGGGTTGTGATCCCAACATGCACCCGCTGTGCCATTCTCCTGCATTGCACGGCAGCTTTCCCGAGTACTCAGTGAAAAGTATTCAGCTTTTCAGTTGGCGTGTGTCTTGCACGTTCGAGAATGAAATCAAAAGATCTTCACTGCTGTAGTATCATGTGCTGTTGTGCAGACATATCGCCGATGTGCAAATATAAACTCAGGGGGTAATGTACACTGGAGACTCTGGAGACAAAGAAGAAACCATGATCTCATTCGACGTGACGGCACTGTTCACTTCAATTGACAAAACCCTAGCCAGAGAAACAATAGCCCACCTACTGGACATACATAACAGAACACAGGAGGCCGAACCTATCAACAAGGACGGCATACTTAAACTACTGGATCTGTACCTCACTACACACTTTACATTCAACAATCAGATATACGAACAAATCAACGGAACACCCATGGGATCACCAATCTTGGGACTCATAACAGAGGCAGTTATGCAAAGGTTAGAACAAACAGTCCTACCACAAATCCAACCCAAACTCTGGATCAGATATTTCGATGACACCTTTGTAATCATCAAAAACACAGAAATAGTAAAAACACACCGAATCATCAACGCCACACTCACAGGAATCCGATTCACGAGAGAAGAGGAAAAGGATAGCCAACTCCCATTCCTAGACGTGTTAGTAGAGAGAACACCTAACGGAGAATTCACCACAAGGGTACACAGGAAACCAACACACACAGACCAAGTCCTAAACTATGAAAGTAACCACCCCAACACACACAAAACGAAGCTGCATCAGGACACTATTCGAAAGAGCCACAACACACTGCAGTACACCAGAACTGCGAAAAGAGGAAGAGGAACACCTATACAAGGTATTCGCCAAAAACGGATACACACGCAACTTTATCACCAGATGCCTAAGAGATAGACCACGGAACAAGGACATGCCACAACCAAAAGGACTAGCCACACTACCATATGTCAGGAGCGTCTCAGAACTGACAGCCAGACTATGGCGACCCTTAGGACTCATAACGGCACAAAAACCAACAGCCACGCTCAGACAACAACTTACTAGAACAAAAGACCCAATACCCAGCATGAGCCAAACTAACGTAGTTTACAAAATACCATGCAAGGACTGCACAAAACACTATATAGGACAAACAGGAAGACAGCTAACAATCCGCATCCATGAACATCAGCTAGCCACAAAACGACACGACCAGCTATCCCTAGTAGCCATACACTCAGACAACAAGCAACATGAATTCGGCTGGGAGAGCACTACTATCATAGGGCAAGCCAGACAGAGAACAGCCAGAGAATTCCTAGAAGCATGGCATTCATCCACAAACTCCATCAACAGACACATCGACCTGGACCCCATATACAAACCACTACAACGGACAGCTGAAACTGACACCCGGAAGCGGCAAGAACAAACCACTATAAATACCGGAAGAAACATCAAAGAAGTGCTTCACAGGAGGCTCCAGAGCACTGATGATGTCTCCTAGCCAGGGGACGAAACGTTTGCAATAAAAACTTCCAGCTCGGCGAACAGAACCACAACTCTGAGCCAGTTGAAACTTGCTCAGCGTGAAATACATTGCTCCAAGGATTGCAAGCAGCAAAGCGTTTCCAGAACATCTGCTTGTCATTCTGTCCCCGGGGCGCTGATGTTTGTCTCATCCCCAGGAACTGGACTCTCTGTACTGGCAGATAATTAAACCATTTTGTTTCTACTCGCAAGCTGTTCTGCGGTGAGGGAAGAGTCCATTCGCTCTTCTGCTGTCTCTCTCAATCACTTGAGGTGAGAGAAATCACTTACATTAATGCGTGGGAAGTGAGTAACTTTGAATATGAATTTCCTCGAAAGGTCTATTATCGGAGAGATAGAAAGATGCTGTGCTGGCGAGACAGAGAGAAATGGACACCAAACACTCTTCCCTCAAGTAAATTCACATTGTTGTGCAGCCTTCTTGGTGTTCAGAAATCGTCTTCACGCAGCAATCTTACAGAAAGTCTATTGCAAAGTGGGCACCGCTTTCTTTGCTGCGACTGCGCAGCACTTAACATCTGAGTCCCAAGTGTCCCAGATGAAAAGAATCCGAGTGAAACCTTCACTCACTGAGAGCCATTCCCACGGCCCTGAGCTGAGGGACTGCAGGCAGTCCAACACGGAAGGGACGGTTAAAAATGAACCAGTTTTGCTCCCTCAGCCTCTCTGTCCCAGAGACAGGCAGTGGGACGGCATAAACACGTAGCACCATTCTCGCGCAGACACAAGCCGTTCAGCCCATCGAGTCCACGGCGACTCTCTGCCACTTGCCTCTCTCTGAGGTGATTCACAATCAGTGATATCTGTCCTCATAGGAAGGAACTGTATCTGAGTGGTGATACGGTTTCTGACATACTGATAGTCTTGTCATTCACGTCCGACCCGGCGTGGCGATTAATGCAGGGAATGGATGGAAGTACAAGGCATGCGTTTCAACTTTATTAGCTCATTGGCATTGAGAAGAAGTGGTTTTGCGAATCAGTTCATAGGAAACCGACGAAGAACAGGAGAAGACCACTCAGACCTCCAAAAAGCATGTTACTTGAACCGTGTGAGTTCCCCGAGAGTATCGGTATGTTACAGGGTATTCAGACACTCAGGCAGTAGGTGCAAAGGCAAGGTATAGAATATAGCACAGCCCCAGTTCAAAAGGAAGCCGCTCAAGGAGACATTGCACTACACTGGAGGATGACTTCAATCCATCGACCTCGGGGCTATGAGCCCAGCACACAACCACTAAGCCACTCTGCTCCTACATGCGGAGGGTTTTCCACAGGTCCCTTCGAGACCGATGTCAAAGATCTCCACTGCTGTCGTATCATATGCTGTTGCGCAGACGGATGGACGCTGTGTAAATATAAACTTTTTCCTAACTTCCCACATTCTGTTGGTCGAATTGTGATTCCATTCTGAATCACAGCATGTGTCACAGCACAGACGGAGGCCATGCGGCCCACCTTCGCTCTGCTGGTTCGACACAGTAAGTAAACGTGGGTCTCTATTCGTATCATTCTCTTTCCTTCTCCATGTAATTCTGCACAGTGTTACTTTAAACATGACCACCGAATTCGCGTTTGCGTCTATTCAATCTGTCTCTTTGTCAGTGTCAGTTAGGGTTTTACTGAACGCAACCACTCCCTGTACGAAAGCGTTCTTCCCAATGTCACTTTTAGTTCTTTTCCTCATGACTTTAAAACTCTGCCGAATTGTTGCCGATCCTTTCAGGCGTGGGAGCATTTTGACTACATCACTTTCTCTGTCTAAACTTTGTATGACTTGGAAAGCTTCAACCAGGCCAGATTTCAAACTTCTCTTCTCCGAGGAGAGCTGTCCCAAATTTCCAATCTTGCTTCAGTGCTGACATTCCTTAAACACGGCACCACTGACGTCAACGCAATATTCCATCATTTCACTTCCTTGTTTTCTGCCCAATTTGTACTCCAAGCAGTAAAAACAATGACTGCAGATGCTGTAAACCAGATTCTGGATTAGTGGTGCTGGAAAAGCACAGCAGTTCAGGCAGCATCCGAGGAGCAGTAAAATCGACGTTTCGGGCAAAAGCCCGCACTTTAGCGAAGGTACTTTTTGAGAAAGTTAACCAGGCACTCTTGCACAAGTCAGGAAACGCGGGCTCGTCCGGGATTTCGTGCAAGTCTACGTAGTAGAAGACCCAAAGCGAGAGTCATACCCCGAGACCAACGAGCCACACCGAGAGCACACAAGCACCCCCGCTCCACCTCTTTAACCAGCTGAGTCTTGCTCAGTGTGAAATACATTTGACATTGCTCTGAGAATTGCAAGCGGGAAAGAGTTTCCGGAACAGCTGCTTCTCATTCAGCCTCCCTGCTGCTGTTTGTCCCGGACCCAGAAACCGGGCTCCCTCCACAGGCAGAAAGTTAAACCGTTTTGTTTCGCAACTTTTCTCTGACACCGGAGTGAACCTTGATAAGCATTGCCCTCCGCAACATAGGGTACAGAGAACAACAGAAGACCACTCAGACCTCCACCAGTGTGTCATCTCAATTGTGCACATTGGGCCAGTGTATCAATGTGAAATATTTATGTCAAAGTTTTTTGGGAAAGAAAAGAAAAGGCGAGGTGCTGAACAGTGTGCCGTTATACGGAAAAGCTGCTAAAGACGACATTGAGTGAATAGGAGAGATGGTTTCCCTTCTGGGTGATGCTCCCATCATGCACCCGCAGACATATCGCCGTTGTGCAAGTATAAACTCTGTCTAAGTTGCACCATTCTGTTTTTTCGAACTGTGATTTCGCGCAAAAGTACAAAATGTCAACACTCACAATGTTCAAACTTTACAAAGTTCTCAGAGATATATTTAGCGAACACCTGGAAGAAATTCTCCCAAAGGTACCTGGGGAATTTCGGTTTGAGGGCTGTTGAACTTTAAGTCGAATGAAGGGACACAAGAAAAATTAAATTTAAACTGTAAAACACACGTAACCGCGTCTACAAACAGACACTGCCAAGCAGCCCCGACCTGCTCCGTCGAGAGAGTGAAGACTGTTCACTCGTATTGTAGCTGCAGAGGCAATCATCCCCACACATGCAAACAAATCTGCATCAGGACGTGATTTCAACGAGCTACATCACACTGCAGCACCCAGAAAAATGAACAGCCCGTAGGCCAGCTGAAAACTGCTTTCCTAACCGGGAATCGAACCCGGGTCGCGGCGCTGAGAAGGACAAATCCTAACCACTAGACCACCAGGGAGACACAGAAGCAGCTGTGTAGCTCTGCTGAAAATGGCCTCGCTGCCCGGGAATCGAACCCGGGCTGTGGCAGTAAGAAGACTTTCACCGGTACATCCATCAATGTAATTTTTTTGTGTCCATCGCTCCCGATGCGATCTCTATAACATTGGGGAGACTTAGAGTCAAGTCACATCTCCGGGACTCCCCTGCGCGCCTTTATTGGAAAAAAGCGCGGAGTGGACCCGGAAGCTGGTGTAGCGCAAGCTAACCTGGGTAGGTTTCTCTTCCTATAAATGCGCGCAGGAGAGTAACCCGAGGCACTACAGGGGTAGTCCCTCCCACCCGCCCTCCTCCTCTAACCTTATAATAAGATCCGTTATGGTAAGCAGGAAAGTGCTGCATTTTGCTTGTTCTATTCTTCAGACCTAGTTTTTAATAAAGGTTACTTTTAGAGGGATGGCAGCGAAGATAGTGCAATGTTCCTCGTGCAACATGTTTGAGTTGAGGGATGCCATGGTCGTCCCTGCTGATTACACTTGCCATAAGTGCACCCATCTCCAGCTCCTCCAAGTCCGTCTTCGGGAACGGGAGCTGGAGTTGGATGAAATTAGAATCATTCAGGAGGCAGAGGGGGTCATGGATCAGAGCTTTAGGGAAGTAGCAACTCCAAAGATTGCAGACAGATGGGTGATAGTGAGGGGTACTTGGAGATAGCAGCCCGTGCAACGACCCCTTGCGGTCGTTCCCCTGAAGAACAAGTGTATCATTTTGGATAAGTCGTAGTGGGGGACGACTTACGAGGGTTAAGCAGTGGGGTTCAGGCCTCTGGCACGGAGTCTGTTCCCAATGCTCAGAAGGGAAGGTTGGAAAAGAGCAGAGCAATAGTTATTGGGGACTCGATAGTTTGGGGCACAGATAGGCGGTTTTGTGGGGGCGAGAGAGACTCACGATTGGTGTGTTGCCTCCAGGTGCAAGGGTACGTGATGTCTCTGATCGTGTTTTCCGGGTCCTTAAGGGGGTCGGAGAGCAGCCCGAAGTCATGGTCCACATTGGCACCAACGACATAGGTAGGAAGAGGGATGAGGATGTTATGCATACTTTCAGGGAGTTAGGTTGGAAGCACAGAGTTAGAACAAATAGAGTTGTTGTCTCTGGTTTGTTACCCGTGCCACTTGATCGCGAGTTGAGGAATAGTGAGAGAGAACAGATAAATGCGTGGCTACAGGGATGGTGCAGGAGGTAGGGGTTCTTTCTGGGGAAGGTGGGACCTCTATAAACAGGATCGTCTACACCTGAACCTGAGGGGCACCAGTATCCTTGGGGGGACGTTTGCTAGTGCTCTTTGCGGGGGCGGGGGGGGGGGGTTTAAACTAACTCTGCAGGGACATGGGGAACCTAAACTGTCGCTTTAGAGTGCAGGACCTTGAGTGTAGGGAGGTTAGGAACATGGCATCAATCTCGAAGGAGGGTGCCTCTAAACAGGAACGTGACTTGAAGTGTATATACTTCAATGCGAGAAGTATACGAAATAAGATAGGTGAACTTGCTGCGTGGGTTGGGACCTGGGATTTCGATGTTGTGGCTATTACGGAGGCATGGGTAGAACAGGGACAGAATTGGCTGTTGCAGGTTCCAGTGTTTAAATGTTTTAGTCGGGTCAGAGGTGGGGGTAAAAGAGGGAGAGGTGTGGCACTGCTTGTCAAGGATAGTATTACAGCGGTGGAAAGATGATGGATGAAAACTCGCCGTCTGAGGTAGTTTGGGCTGAGGTTAGAAATCGGAAAAGTGAGGTCACCCTGTTAGGAGTTTTCTGCAGGCCTAATAGTCCTCGAGACGTAGAAGAAAGGATTGTGAGGGTGATTCAGGAGAAGAGTGAAAGTAATAGGGTGGTTGTTATGGTGGACTTTAACTTTCCAGATGTTGACTAGGAAAGCTATAGCTCGAGTACTTTAGATGGTTCGGTGATTGTCTAATGTGTGCAGGAGGGGTTCCTGACACAAAATGTTGACAGGCCAACAAGAGGTGACACCATACTGGATTTGGTTCTGGGTAACGAATCAGGCCAGGTGTTAGAATTGAAGGTAGGTGAGCAATTTGGGGACAGTGACCACAATTCGGTGACTTTTACTCTGGTGATGAAGAAGGTTACGTGTGCACTGTAGGGCAAGAGTTATAGCGGGGGGCAGGGAAATTATGATGCGGTGAGGCATGACTTAGGATGCGTGGCTTGGAAAAGTAGGCTTCAAGGGAAGGGCACAATCGATATGTGGAGCTTGTTCAAGGAGCAACTATTGAGTGTCCTTGATAAGTATGTACCTGTCAGGCGAGGAGGAAAGGGTCGTGTGAGGGACCGTGGTTTAATAATGAATTGGAATCCCTTGTTAAAGCGAAGAGTGCGGCCTATGTAAAGATGAGGCGTGAAAGGTTCAATTGGGGCGATTGAGAGTTATAAGGCAGCCAGGGAGGATCTAAAGAGAGAGCTAAGAGCAGCAAGGAGGGGACATGAAAAGTCCTTGGATGGTAGGTTTAGGGAAAACCCAAAGGCTTTCTATAGGTATGTCAGGAATATAAGAATGACTCGGGTAGGAATAGGTCCAGTCAAGGATAGTAGTGGGAAGTTGCGCATGGAGGCCGAAGAGATTGGGGAGACACTGAATGAATACTTTTCATCAGTATTCACTCAGGAACAGGACATTGTTGCCGAAGTGAATATTGAGTCACAACTAATTAAAATGGATGGCTTTGAGGTATGTAGGGAAGAGGTATTGGAAATTCTGGAAAGGGTGAAAATAGTTAAGTCCCCTGGGTCCGATGGCATGTATCCTAGGATTCTCTGGGAAGCAAGGGAGGAGATTGTACAGCCATTGGCCTTGATTTTTATGACTTCGTTGTCTACAGGAATAGTGCCAGAAGACTGGAGGACAGCAAATGTGGTTCCCTTGTTCAAGAACGGGAGTAGGGATAACCCTAGTAACAATAGGCCGGTGAGGCTCACTTCTGCTGTGGGCAAAGTCTCAGAGAGAATTGTAAGGGATAGGATTTATGAACATCTGGATAGGAATAATGTGATCAAGGATACTCAGCTTGGTTTTGTGAATGACGAAGAGCCGATGAGAAAGATGTTTTAGCTGGTTTAATTATCGAGCAGTGGAGATAGTCCAGTTCCTGGGGATGAGACAAACATCATCGCCCCGGGGACAAAATGACAAGCAGAAGTTCTGGAAACGCTTTGCTGCTTGCAATTTTTGGAGCAATGTGGAACGTACTTCACACTGAACAACTTTCAGCTGACTCAGAGTCTCCAATGTACATTGCTGTGTTTGCCGCCAGCTCAGAGAGAGAGAACAATAGGAAGGACGTAGGAGTGAATAACGATCCGCGTGAGAGGGCGAATAACTGTTCATGGAGACTGTTAGTGGCTAACAATACGTAGTGTGTCATAGCAGACGAGGTGATAACAAGGAGTCGTTTGTGTGGTAGGGGTCAAGGACATGGGGAAGTTCAGGCCCTAAAGTTATTGAACTCGATATTGAAGACCGGAGGGCTGTAAGGTCTCCAAGTGGAAAATGAGGTGTTGTTCTTTCATCTGGAGCTAGAACACTGCTGCAAGCCTGAGACAGAGATGTTGGTCAGGGAACAGGGTGATGTGTTAAAGTGGCAGACAACCGCCAGGTGAGGGCCTTTTTCCTGCGGGCAGAACTGGGATGTTCTGCGAAGCAGTCACCCAGTTTATGCTTCATGCTACATTGGGGAAACGACACTGTGAGCAGCGAATGCAGTGGACTAGGTTGTGGCAAAAGTGCTGCTTCACCTGGCAGGTATGTTTGAGCCCTTGGATATTCAGGAGGGAGCAGGTCAATGGGCAGGTGTTACACATTCGGCGGTTGCAGGCGAAAGCGACTTGGCACTATGGGAGGTGGGTGTGGGGTGTTGCGAGTGAAGGAAGAGTGGACCCGAAGTGTAACCCCTGGCACAACGGGTGCGTGTTGGGATCATAACCCAGCTGAGAAACCATTCTCTCCTATTCACTCAATGTCGTCTTTAGCAGCTTTCCCGTATAACAGCGCTCTGTTCTGCCCCTCGCCTTCTCGTCTGCTTCCGAAAAAAACTTGGACATAAATATTTCACAGTGATATACTGGCCCAATGTGCACTGTCGAGTTGATACACTCGTGGAGGTCTGCGTGGTCTTCTCCTGTTCTCTGTATCCTATGTTGAGGAGGGCAATGCTTGTCACTGGCCGCTCGGGTGCCAGAGAAATGTTTCGAAACAAAATGTTTGAATTATCTGGAGGTGGAGAGAGCCCGGTTCCTGGGGAAGGGACAAGCAGCAGCAGGGAGACTGAATGAGAAGCAGCTGTTCGTGAAACACTTTGCCGCTTGCAAGTCTTAGAGCAATCTCAAATGTATTTCATAGTGAGCACGTCTCAGGTCACTCCAGCGGAGTGGGGCTCTCTGGCTCGTTGGTCTAGGCGTATGATTCTCGCTTTGGGTGCTTCACTGTGATGAGTTGCGAGAGGTCCCGGGTTCAAATCCCGGACGAGCCCGAGTTCTTTTCATTTGACTTGTGCAAAACTGCCTGATTAATTTTCTCAAAACGCACCTTGGTGAAACGAGGTTGGGCTGTCTGGAGTACGGGCAAGGCAGAAAACAGGGAAGTGAAATGGTTGGATGTAGTGTCGAACAGGTTGACGTGAGCTGTGCGGTGTTTGGGGAATGTCAGCAATCAAGGTAGATTGGAAAATTGGGACAGCTCTCCTCGGAGAACCGAAGTTTTCCAAGTCATGAGGGACCTAGAAACAGGAAATAATGTTGTGAAAATGTTTCCACACCTGAAAGGATCCACAACGATTCGGCAGAATTTTAAAGTCACCAGGAAAAAAAGTAAAAGTGACAGGAGGAAGAACGTTTTCGTACAGGGAGTGGTTAGGGTCAGTAAGTCCCTGTCGGACATTGACAAAGAGGAAGATTCAATGGACACTGAAGGGAATTCGGTGGTCACGTTCAGATGTGCAGATTTACGCTGAGAAGGCGAGAGAATGAAACGAATAGACACACGTTGACTTAAGTATAGAACCAGCAGAGCGAAGGTGGGCCACATGGCCTCCGTCTGCGCTGCGACACATGTTGTGATTCAGCGTGAAATCACAGTTCGACCAACAGAATGTGGGAATTTAGTAAAAACGTTTCTATTTACACAGTCTCCGTACGTCTGCGAAACAGCATATTACACGACAGCAGTCTTTGACATCAGTCTCGAACGTGCATGCCGCGTGCCAGATGAAAACCTGAAGTGCTCTGTGGACAGCGGTCAGAGCGTGGCGGCCGAGTGGCGCAGCGGGAGCGTGCTGGGCCCATAACCCAGAGGGCGGTGGATCGAAACCATCCTTTGCTATTGTTCACAGTCGTTCTGCTTTCCTTTGCATCGACTTACTCGAATGGCAGGTAGCGTATCCAAATCCACTCCATTCAAGTGGTGTGGTTTTACAAGTCTCAGTGGCATTCTGCTCTTCGGCGGTTTTCTCTGAACTGAATCGAAAAAACCAGTTCTCTGCGATGCCAATCAGCTGGTCAAGTTGAAACAAATGTCTTGCATTTTCGTCCATTCCCTGCAGTAATTCGCTCCCCTGGTTCAGACGTGAATGACAAGCATGTCAAAAACCGCATCACGACTCAGACAAAGTTCCCCCACGATTAGGACGGATCCCACCGATTGTGAATAACCTCAGAGAGAGAGAGAGAGACACAGGCAGTCGCCGTGGACTCGATGGGCTGAACGGCTTGTGTCTGCGCGAGAATGGTGCTACGTGTTTATGGCGTCCTACTGCCTGTCTCTGGGACAGAGAGGCTGAGGGAGCAAAACTGGTTCATTTTTAACCGTCCCTTCCATGTTGGACTGCCTGCAGTCCCTCAGCTCAGGGCCGTGGGGATGACTCTCAGTGAGTGAAGGTTTCACTCGGATTCTCTTCATCTGGGACATTTGGGGCTCAGATGTTAACTGCTGCGCGGTAGCAACAAAGAAAGCGATGCCCACTTTGCAATAGACGTTCTGTAAGATTGCTGCGTGAAGACGATTTCTGAACACCAAGAAGGCTGCACAACAATGTGAATTTACATGGGCGAAGAGTCCTCGGTGTCCATTTCTTTCTGTCCTGCCAGCACAGCATCTTTCTATCTCTCCGATAACAGACCTTTGGAGAAAGTTCACAATCAAAGTTGTTCATGTTCTCCGCATTAATGCAACTGACACCTCTCACCCCAAGGGTTTCAGAGAGAGAGAGAGAGCAGAAGAGCGAATGGACTCTACCCGCCCCCAACCCTACACCCCGTCCCACCCCTCAGAACAACGTGCAATTAGAAATAAACTGGTTTAATTATCGAGCAGTGGAGATAGTCCAGTTCCTGGGGATGAGACAAACATCAGCGCCCCGGGGACAGAATGACAAGCAGAAGTTCTGGAAACGCTTTGCTGCTTGCAATTCTTGGAGCAATGTGGAATGTACTTCACGCTGAGCAACTTTCAGCTGGCTCAGAGTCTCCAATGTGCATTGCTGTGTTTGCCGCCAGCTCAGGGAGAGAACAATAGGAAGGACGTAGGAGTGAATAACGATCCGCGTGAGAGGGCGAATAGCTCTCATGGAGACTGTTAGTGGCTAACAATACGTAGTGTGTCATAGCAGACGAGGTGATAACAAGGAGTCGTTTGTGTGATAGGGGTCAAGGACATGGGGGAGTTCAGGCCCTAAAGTTATTGAACTCGATATTGAAGACTGGAGGGCTGTGAGGTCTCCAAGTGGAAATTGAGGTGTTGTTCTTTCATCTGGAGCTAGAACACTGCTGCAAACCTGAGACAGAGATGTTGGCCAGGGAACAGGATGATGTGTTAAAGTGGCAGGCAACCGCAAGGTCAGGGCCTTTTTCCTGCGGGCAGAACCGGGATGTTCTGCGAAGCAGTCACCCAGTTTATGCTTCATGCTACATTGGGGAAACGACACTGTGAGCAGCGAATGCAGTGGACTAGGTTGTGGCAAAAGTGCTGCTTCACCTGGCAGGTATGTTTGAGCCCTTGGATATTCAGGAGGGAGCAGGTCAATGGGCAGGTGTTACACATTCGGCGGTTGCAGTGGAAAGTGCCTTGGCACAATGGGAGGTGGGTGTGGGGTGTTGCGAGTGAAGGAAGAGTGGACCCGGGGTGTGTGAGCCGAAGTGTAACCCCTGGCATAACGGGTGCGTGTTGGGGCCATAACCCATTCTCTCCTATTCACTCAATCGTCAAGCCCCTTGCCGGTGTCATTCCGCAGTACGAGTAGCAGTATGGCCTCTTCCCGAATTCGACTATTTACATTATGCTCAGAAAACACTCCTGGATGCTCCTTACAAATTCTGCTCCATCTAGAGTTCTAACACGACTGGAACCCCAATCAACGTTGCCAAAACTAAAATTTCCTATCACCACGACCCTGTAGCTCGCACATCTTTCCATAATCTGCTTCCATATTTGTATCACACACTCTCTGTTGTTGGGTCTGTGGTACATCCCCAACATTCTTACCGCACCCTTCCCATTTCTCAGCTCTGCCCATATTGCCTTACTGATCGAGTCCTCGATAGTGTCCTGAACACTCCTCTTCCTCTTGCAGTTTGATTAAGGTACTTTAAACAAAACGGAAAATCTTCATTGTTATTTTGTCGTTGTGTGTATCCACTTTGTTGTCTGTATGTAAATGGCTGTTGCCTGTTGGTGTCTAAATATAGGAAGTTTCGTGAAAGTGGTTTACATATTCAAGGTGTTCTTCTGACTTGCATTTTTCCCTGCCTCTCCGATTCGTCATCACATCGCTTCGTATCTCCTTTCTATCTGCATTGAAAGTGAAAGCTTGGATATCTTTCAAAATTCTACAACCAGAACTTCTTCTAAGTACCATTAAATAAGCAGTTGCAAATCTTCACCGGCGAAGGAAGCAACTGTGTTGTGTACTGTGTGGAACAGGCAGCTATTCCGTGCTTTGGTTAATAGAGTTGTGAGCATATGTGTATATAGAATAAGAACAAGGTATTCTAACCTCCCTATTGACAATAACTAAATGTATTCAAAGACATTTTGTCGCCATTGGGGAACTTCAGGAAGTCCTCAGAGAATCGGTTGAAGATTGAAAGAAGCTGGTTTCTTTTATTTAATTCTGATTTTAGGTTTTCATGACAGCCATTCTTTGTAGAGAGCTCGACAAGTGAGGTTTTAACTGGACGCCACAGCCCAACTGGGGCGGTACGGTGGCTCAGTGGTTAGCAGTGCTGCATCATAGCAGCAGAGTCCCAGGTTCAATTCCAGCTTCGGATGATTCTCTGTGTGGAGTTTGCATATTCTCTTCGTATCTGCGTGGGTTTCCACCGGGTGCTTCTGCTTTCCTTCCAAGTTGTGCAGCGTAGGAGTATTAGCCATGCTAAAATTGCCCACAGCGTTAGGTGCATTAGTCAGAGTGATAATGGGTCTGGCTGTGTCACAGTTTGGAGGGACAGTGCGGAATTGTTGGGCTGAAGGACCTGTATCCACACTGTACGGAATCTAATCTAATCAAACCCAACACACCTTCACGGTTGATCAATCTGTCCGAAGCAAAACGTGAAAGGGTTCAGTACATATTTACAAGTGTGGTGCCAGAGTTGCAGAATGTGAGGTCTAGTGAGATGTTGAATACAGTGGAACTGTTTTCCCTGGAGTTTCGGAGGATGAGGGGTAACCTTGTAGAGGTTTGCAACATCATGAGGGGCATGGATTGGATAAATTGAACTGGAGGGCAGAGTTTTATGGTGAGAGGGAATAGGTATAAAAGAAACCCAAAGAGCAATCTTTTCACACAGAGTGTGATACGTGTATGGAATGAGCTGCCAGAAAAAAAGTGGTATAGGTTGGTACAATTGCAACATTTAAACGGCATTTGGATGGGTATATGAATAGAAAGAGTTTGGGGCGACGTGCGCCAGGTTCTGGAAAGTGGGACTAGATTGTGTTGGGATGTCTGGTCTGCATGGACGAGTTGGACTGAAGTGTCTATTTCCGTGTTATATATCTCGATGACTCTATTATTCCTCTGTGAAAGGTTCAGCCGCCTGAGACTGTACTCGCTAAAATTTTGAAGACTGAGCGGGGATATTAGAGATAAATATAAAATGATGAAATGGATAGATGAGATAAAGGCCGACAAACTGTTTCCCTGCTGGGTGAGACGATGACGAGGGATCATGGACTCAAGATTAGGAGAGTAGATTTAAGACAGAAATGAGGAAGAACAGCATCTCCCAAAAAGTAGTGAATCTGTGGAATTTTGCGCCCAAGGAAGTCGTAGAGGCAGCTTCATTAAATATATTCAAGACACAATTGGATGGGATTTTCATGGTAGGGGAATTCAAGGTTATGGGGATAGGAGTAGCTGAGATGATGTACAGATCAGTCATGAAGTTAACGAATAGCAGAGGAAGCTCAATGGGCAAAAGAGCTTCCTGCTGTTGTGATTACTATGATACCAGCAAAGTGTGTAACTGGTTTGCATATTCAGTTACGTTGGCTTCTGGGTTCTTGAGTAAGGACAGTCTACCAATCTCAAACAGTTCAATAGAAACTGTTCCATCGCCTCAGATCAGCACTGTGCCATTTACTATTCTGGGTGCTTACAAGCCAGAAAGAGGAAAATACCATTGTATTCTGATTTTCAGAAGAACCGACGAGATATGCCGTAGTGGGATCCTTGACTATGTACCGTAGTTGTTCAGATAGTTCCGTAAATATAGTGAATGTGGCTGTCTTCATGATTAAAATCAACTTAACATTTAGTTCACTGAAGAACTCATGATGGTTTTAAATCTTATCAATTACAAACTGAACTCACTGGAAAAAAAATTGATTTCATGTGGTTAGCAAGACAGTGTCTCAGGGTAACATTGCCGTTGGTACAATAAAGTCCAATATGTCTGCTATTGATTTGAACAGATGATGAGCTGCAACGTTTATCGTGATACAGAGTTTGAGAGAAATGTAATACGATGTTATCATTCCATAAGGTGCTAACACTGAGCAGATCAGATCCCAGAGTGAAATCTTACTTTTGTAGTCAAGCGCTATCCCGGTTCATTCGCGGTTTCCAGTTGAGGATCATGTGGATTAACTTCCATGGCTCACAGTCTTTTCCACACTTGATAATTACATCTGTAACCTGGAGTGGCATGGTTATTTACGTCAGCCAATGTGTTCTTGAATATGTGCCAGTCTCCCAATTCCAAAATTACAAGTTTTATTTTTGAAGTTTTACTGTGTCAGTCTTTCAGTACAATTATTCCCAAAATGAAACAAATCTTTTGACAATTAATCAGCAAGAAAGAGCAAAACTTACTCATTTCCCCATAAATATCATTTGCAGCCCTTCAACCCAAATGAAGTATCACTGCTATTTCGCTTTGAGATGTCTTACTGAAACAATTAGCCACACCTTTTCCCGATGCTGTTCTTCCTATTTCTTCAAAGAAAGCAGATCAGATTACAAACTCTTCACATTCCAATATCTGGCATTTGAGAACGAGTTTGACTTTCCAGTTCTGATTATCAGAATTTGAATTCAGTTCCAGCCGCTTATAAATTGCCTTCACAGATCAGAGGCTCACTGCATAGAAAGAAAAACCTGTCCTGTTACTAATATGAAATATTTCTTCTGAATTGAACCTGTTTTTCCTTGTGGTCGTGTCTCATTGTAAGGTTGCAGACGTTCAAATTTGTGAACGGATCATCAGGTATTCGTTTCAGTACCTTCCTCGGGACTTGACCTAAATTACACAGTCCCCTGAAATCGACGTCTTCACCGAAATAGTACAAAAGAATTTCCGCCCTCCTGTTATGTTATGTAGAGCATCATAACACATTGTTTTATTGCGATCAGACCCTAAACGCACAAATCACTGGCCACTTTTCTCCACAGTCTGCATTGCTGTTGAAAGATTTCTGTTCGCAGGCAGTCATGAATTGGCTGACTATTACTTGACAAAGTCGACTGATGCCAACTTTTATAACTTAGGATGCAGTTTGAACGTCGAATATGTTTACGAAAAAAAAGGAAAACCTTAAGTGTGTGTGCGCAGGTTGTGTCCGTGTGTGTGTATGTCCATATATTATGTATAATCCCTAATTTGCAATGCAATCACACAGTAACCCGAGAAATATAGATTCAATCATTGAAAATATTTTATACGGACTTAGAAGTCTGTACATAGTGCTTCCAATTCAAATCTGTAAATTTCAGATTGGCTGTTTAAATGTCAGGTAGTTACACAGAGGAACACAAAATAATATCAACTTAAATCATAATCAATATTGTCTATTGTCCATGACTAACAGAATGTTTTGTGATGAATTACACTCAGATGTCGAAGGTGGCCACAAATATTCTGATAATTATATCTAAATTGGGCTTACTATCATCTTAATGTTCTTCACTTAAATTCTGACGGGATGGGACGATAGACAATTAGGAGTTGCCACAAATGAAAGCCAGCCACCGTGATTCACAAAGTCTGCAGCATTGACCTCGCAACAATAGAAAGTGGAATATCAAATGGAACTTCCTGAACTCATTGATGGCTTTCGAGACATGCTGCGTCCCACTGCAATGTTTCATAGAGTTCATATGGGAAAATAAATGTGGCGAGGTTCTGACGTCGATTCAAGGCAGTTGCAGACGATGCAGGAACCTGAATCGCAAAGGGAAGTGGGTGCACAGCTTTTCAGTAACTACCAAACCCGATGAATAAATACACATTTAAACGTACATCTAATCAATAATTACATCCATTAATTAATCCATCATTTGAAGTTTCTGACTCATCAAGGTCCGATTACAAATCCTGAAATGTGGGTTGGGGCGGGGGTGCAATGTCCTCTGCTCATTCTTTGGATGAAGGGTTAAACCAAGTGCACTGTAATGTATATGCCATAGTCAGTTGGTGGACATGCTGGACAATAGTGTACAGCTCGCGAGGTTTGAGTAGCTTCAGATTTTGAACGACTAATTCAATAGGCTCAGCGGATATTTCAGCCCATTCCTTAACTCGACTCTGATTTTCCTTTGTGTCCCAGCATAAATGAATGGATTGACACAGGAAGTCAAGAAGACAAGCATGAATCCGGTTTCTTCAAGAAGGAATGAATCTTCACTTAAATCGGATCCTGAGAAGTAAGCAACTTTAGCAACTCGGACATAGATAATCGTTATTACAAACAACAAATATAACAGGATGAAAGTGCCTGAGATGGTGAAAAGTAAAACAATTGATTTTCTTCGCTTTTCCATTTCGGGATCACCATGACTCATCCTGTTGTTGTGGACCCGCAGTCTCCTGCGGGATCTGTTAGCCAACAGAATGTGTCTGACGGTCAGAATATTCAGCAGTAAAATCACAATAAAGGGGAGACAAGGGTTTACAATCGGCCGCATCCAGTCATACACAGTCCAAGCTGGTGAAGTGTAAAATATTAACTTTGCCCGACAAAACCAAGGAATATTGTTAAGTACGTACATGGGTTCAAATGCAAAATACATGAAGGCACCTTTTAAACAGGTCAGTGCAGATACAATTCCGATCACGCGCACTGACAGGTTCTCTGTGCAATATTTTGTTTTTATCTTCTGGCAACAAATGGCCATAAATCTATCAAAGGTGAAAGCCACTATGAGCCATTCAGAGCTGTCAATAGCTGCATGATTAAAGGCCAAGCAGAGGCTGCATACTGGGGTGATAAACAGGAAGTTGTATGGGAAATAAATCCCAGCAATTAGTTTTAATATTACAGCCGTGACTAGGAGCATGAGATCCGTTATTGCCATGGGCACCAGGTAGTACGTTATACATGCAGAGAGACCGCATCTTCTTCGGCACAGGATGACATTCACTGCCAGATTAGCTGGAATAGAGACAACAAGAGAGACAGTTAGTCTGACATACAGAATGAATGTGTGTGACACTGTGTGAATCTAAAAGTTACATTTTCACTCCAAATAGCATCATACATTTTAACAATGCTGTCCATTTTTGTGATGTGATCTTGACTTTTACAGCAGTCTTATGAATGAAAGTCTGTAGCAGTGATTAGAGTGTGTTCTTTCTTGACTATATATTTTTTGAGATATATCTCTTGATTAAATTTAAAATATAAGCCGTACTTATTAATCTAACCTGGGGCAGTGTTTTGTCGAGAAATAAGACAGTGTTATTTTCTGGGTCTTGAGATTGTGTGAAGGAGCAAAAACGGCCTTTAGTAGAGTAATAGGCGCTTCTTGTCAGATTTGGAAGTTTAAACAGAGTTTAATGTTACTGTGGATTACTTCTGCCATAAATGCTGTTGGTTGTGAGTCTTATCCAATCACGTGGATCGGTTGGAGAGACACTTAGAAGCAAAGAGGAATTTGCAGCAGCAACAGTATTTGTTGGATGGCAGCTATAGGAAGGGGGAAAAGTCACAGCTACAGTCACATAGATGGGTTAACTTCAGTAAAGGTAAGAGACATAGGCAGCTTGTGAAGTAGTCTCCAGTGGCTATATGCATTCAAAACAAGTATTCTGTTTTGGAAAACGTAGGGAATGAAGGGTTGTCTGTGGAAAGTAGCACGAACAGCCAAGTTTTTGGTATTGACACAAGCTCGAATGCAACGAGAGGTACGTCCGGTTCGAATAGACAATTGTGTTAGGGGATTCTCTAGTCCAAGGTATAGACAGACGTTTCCGTGGCCAGCAGTGAAAAATCAGAATGGTGTGTTGCTTTCATGGTTCCAGGATCACGGACGTCTCGGGGGGTGCAGAACGTTCTCTAGGGGGAGAGGGGCCAGCAAGAGGTCTTTGTCCACATTGGAACCAATGACATAGGAAGGGAAAAGGTTGACATTCTGAAAGGTGATTACAGAGAGTTAGGCAGGAATTTGAAAAGAAGGTCCTCAAGAGTAGAAATATCTGGATTACTCCCGATGCTACGAGCTAGTGAGGGCGAAAGTAAGAGGATAGAGCAGATGAATACATGGCTGAGGTGCTGGTGTATGAGAGAAGGCTTCCCGTTTTTGGATCATTGGAATCTCTTTTGGAATAGAAGTGGTCTGTACAAGAGGGACGGATTGAACCTAAATTGGCAGGGGAATAATATATAGGCAGAGAGATATTTTAGAGCAGCTCAGGAGCATTTAAACCAGGAAGGAGGAGGGGCGGTAGGGGGAAGGTGGGACACAGGGAGATAGTGAGGAAACTGATCAATCTGAGACTGATACAATTGAGAACAGAAGAGTGTCAAGCAGTCAGGATAAGCAGGGACAAGTTCGGAGGAATAAATTAAACCTGCATTTATTTCAATGCAAGGGGCCTAACAAGGAAGGCAGATGAATTCAGGGCGTGGTTGGGAACATGGGATTGGGATATCATTGCAATTACAGAAACATGGCTCAGGGATGGGCAGTACTGGCAGCTTCATGGTCTAGGAAGGAAATGTTACAGGAAGGACAGAAAGGGTGGCGAGAGAGGAGAGAGAGTGGCGATAAGGGATAGCGTTACAGCTGTGATGGAAAGGATACACCAGATCTAAAAGTTGAAGTTCTAAACTGGAGAAAGGGAACTTTTGACGGCATCAGGCAAGAACTTTTAAAAGCTGATTGGGGGCAGATGTTCATAGGTAAGGGGATAGCTGGCAAACGCAAAACATGCAGGAATAACTTAAGGAGAATCCAAAGAAAGTATATTCCTGTTCGAGTTAAAGGAAAGGCTGGTTAGTATGGGGAATACTGGATGACTAAAGAAATTGAGCACTTGGTTAAAAAAAAGAAGGAAGCATATATAAGGCTTGCACAGGATAGATTGAGTCAAAACCTAGAAGACTATAAAGGCAGTCTAAGTATACATAAGAGGGAAATCAGGAGGGCAAAAATGGGACATGAGATAGCTTTGGCAAATAGAATTAAGGAGAACACAAAGGGTTTTTACAAATGCATTAAGGACAAAAGGGTAAATATGGAGAGAATAAGGGACCCCAAAAATCAGCAAGGCGGACTTTGTGTGGAGCCGCAGAAAATTGGGGAAATAATACCCGAATATTTACTGGGGAAAATGATATGGAAGATATAGAATGTAGGGAAATAGATGGTGACACATTGCAAAAGGTCCATATAACAGAGGAGGAAGTACTCGATGTCCTGAATCGCATAAATGTGGATAAATCCCCAGGACCTGATCAGGTGTACCCTAGAACTCTGTGGAATGCTAGAGAAGAGATTGCTGGGCCACTTGCCAAGGTATTTGTATTTTCGATAGTCACAGGTGAGGTGCCGGAAGACTGGAGGTTGGCTAATGTGCTGCCACTGTTTAAGAAGGGTGATAAGGACTAGCCAGAGAACAATAGTCCAGTGAGCCTGACGTCAGCGGTGGGCAAGTTGTTGAAGGGAATCCTGAGGGGCGGGATGTACATATATTTGGAAAGGCAAGGACTGATTAGAGATAGTCACCATGGATTTGTGCGTGGGAAATCATGTCTCACAAACCTGACTGAGCTTTTTTTGAAGAAGTAACAAAGAGGATCGATTAGGGCAGAGCGGTAGATATGATCTGCATCGATTTCAGTAAGGCATTGGACAAGGTTCCCCATGGGAGATTGGTTAGCAAAGTTAGTTCTCACGGAATACAGGGATTACTAGCCATTGGACACAGAACTGGCTCAAAGGCAGAAGACAGAGGGTGATGGTGGAGGGTTTTATTCAGACTCGATGCTTGTGTCCTGTGGAGCGCCACAAGGATTGGTGCTGGGTCCACTACCTTTTGTCATTTATATAAATGATTTGGATGTGAACATGAGAGGTACAGTTAGTAAGTTTGCAGATGACACCAAAATTAGAGGTGTAATCTGCAGCGAAGAGGGTTACCTCAGATTACAACGGGATCTTGACCAGATGGGCCAAAGGGTTGAGAAGTGGCAAATGGAGATTAATTCAGATGAATGCGAGGTTCTGCAATTTGGGAAAACAACTCTTAGCAGGACTTATACACTTAATGGTAAGGACCTCAGAAGTGTTGCTGAAAAAAGAGACCTTGGAGTGCAGGTTCATTGATCTTTGAAAGTGGAGCCAAAGGTAGATGGATAGTGAAGAAGGCGTTTGGTCAGAGTATTGAGTACAGGAGTTGGTAGGTTATGTTGCGGCTAGGGCATTGGTTAAGCCGCTGTTGGAGTATTGCGTGCAATTCTGGTCTCCTTCCTATTGAAAAGTTGTTGCGAACCTTGAAAGGGTTCAGAAAAGATTTACAAGAATGTTGCCAGGGTTGGAGGATTTGAGTAATCGGGAGAGGTTGAACCGACTGGGGCTGTTTTCCCTGGAGTGTCAGAGGTTGAGAGATGACCTCATAAAGGCTTACAAAATCATGAGGGGCATAGATAGGGTAAATAGACAAAGACTTTTCCCTGGGGTTGTGGAGTCCAGAACTAGAGGGCATAGATTTCAGGTGAGTGGAAAGTCATAAAGAGAGCTAAGGGGCAACGCTTTCACACAGAGGGTCGTGTGTGTCTGGAATCAGCTGTCAGAGGAAGAGGTGGAGGCTGGTACAATTGCAACATTTAAAAGGCATTTGCAACGGTATATGAATAGGAAGGGTTTGGAGAGATATGGGCCTGATGCTGGCAGCTGAGACTAGATTGGTTTGGGATATCTGATCGTCATTGAGGGGTTGGACCGAAGTGTCTGTTTCCATGCTGTACATCTCTGTGACTCTATGACACTACAAAGTGTGTCAAAGACATTTGAACCGACAAATAATATATATTCGAAGACAAAGAAAAAAAAATTGTATAATCATTGAAAGTAACCCCAAACTCAAATACAGTAGAAACTATCAGATGACATCACTTCATTGATGAAAATGCGAACGTGGTTTTATCTCACAACTTTAAGTATGGAGACCAACAAACCCGTGGATAATGTCTCAGTGGCGATCAAATGTGGCTGCTTCCAATGATTTGCTGTGAAATTGTTCTCTCTGGGAAACTTTGGCATACAATTTATTCAAAAATCCAGTGGGTTTCCCTTCAGAGGCTCCAATTAATCCCACAGTCCAAGGATGTGCAGGGAAATTGGATTGGCCATACAAAATTGCCTGTATTGTCCAGGAATGTGCAGTGGATATGAATTACCCTTTATAAATGTAGAGTTGTAGGAATAGCTACGGATGAGCCTGGGTGGCATGGTCTTTGCATATTTATTGGGGGAGTGGCTTCTTTCCACACGCTGTGGATCATCTAATTCTGTGAATACATTCAACCAGAATGAAGTGAATAGCGATTACATTTGTCCAAGTAAATCGGCATCGGGAAACTAATGAAATACTGAGATTTTCTCCGAAATACTTGAGATTTTTGGTGTCAAACTGAAAATTGGACATGACAGATGTTGCAGTCTAATTTAGATATATCGACTTCTCCAATGAAACGCTTCCTTGTTTGGGCATTGGGTGGAACAAATAACTGATCTCTGTCATTCTGTTATGATTAGATTCCCTACAGGGGTGTGGAAACAGGTCCATCGGCCCAACAAGTCCACACCGAACCTCCAAAGAGCAACCCACCCGTACCCATTCCCCTATATTTACCCCTCACTAATGCACCTAGCACTACTTGCAATTTAGCATGGATAAATTCACTAACGTGCACATCTTTGGTCTGAGGGATGAACCCACGCAGACACGGGGAGAATGTGCAAACTCCACGCAGACAGTTGCTCGTGACAGGAATTGTACCCAGGTCACTGGCACTGTGAGGTATCAGTGCCAACCACTGAACCACCGTGCCGCCCCACAATAATTAAAACAGAAAACATGCAAGTGATACTATCAGCTGTGATACATCTTTAATGCAGAGAAACTGTAGAAGATATGAACAATGTGAAATAATGTCCAATTCAAGGACGAGAAGGAAATCTCAATTCAGCGGTAAGAAATTCAGAATCTTCAGTGATAGAACATGTGAAAGAGGAGAGATCGGTTGAAACAATGACTATTAGTGACAGACGACAGAAATATTGTGTTGTGAGGTCTGGCCAAACACATATCAGTCAGTATAAGGCGTTGTTCAGATTATTCACGTATCTATTAATCATTCAAGGCTTAATGATGCTCCTTCAACAAATTATCCGGAAACTGATTGAGATAGCTACGATTAACATGAAAGATGACACTTAATCTATTCACCTACATGACGAATGTACATTGCGTGGTCCACAAAGAAATGCAGTGAGACCCAAACATGAAACTTCTGGTAAATGAGCAAAACTATTACTGACAATGGTTCAAGTCCCGTCAGATGGAGAGAATTTTCTTGTTTCAGCCAAATGGGTCACTGACTAATTTGATATTTACTGTGTCACCGTCGAAGTCAATGCTGTGATAGATCTATATTTTTTACGTGATATCATGAGAAGAATTCACTTATTGTGAAGTCATAGACTAGCTAACATTAAGGGCATTTAAATGGGCATTGGATAAATACACGGATGAAAATGAAATAGTGTGGGTTAGATGGCCTTCAGATTGGTTGCACAGGTCGGCTCAAAACTTAGGGCCAAAGGCCCTGTACCACGTTGCATTGTTCTATGTTCTATGTGGCAATGGAAATTACACCATGGGCCCACATCAGCATGCTAATTACGGTATAGTCATTCGCCACATGGACTGTGTGAAAATTGCTGTGGCCCTTCATTTACAAAGAAGTAATAATTTGATAGGTTCGTTTAATTGCAATACTGACATCATTTGCAACACAGCTTTAATCGTGGATGAGAATTTTTCTTCAGGAATATTACCAATGCCACAATGGAACTGGGTTCACATCAAAATAGTTTAGCCTAATTCGGAAGGGGGAGGGGCCACAGACCGTTAGCAGAATAAGGGCGTCGCATTGTTTGCGAAACAATCAAGTCAATGAGAGTGCAACGATATCAATTTTCAAGGGGCTAAGGCATGGCTGATTGACTTTTATTGTAATTCTGAAGGTATCACAGACAAACAGATGAACTAAAGTCATAAAGTTTGAGATTGTAACTATCCTAACGACGTGGTAAGGGACGGGCAGGCTTGATAACCTAACATTCCAGGATATAGAATCTCCAGGCGACATACAAGAAGGTAAAAGAGGAGGGGGTTTTGCAGTACTATTTAAGTAGTCAATTCCTGCAATAGCGCGAAATGTTATCTTGGAGGGTGCATTGTTGCTTTCTGGATGCAGCATAGGATTAAAAAGGAAGTAAAAAGCGTCATCTGCATTGTGACGTGTTTATTATCGACTTCCGGAGTGTAGGCAGGAAACTGAGGAGCACATTTGTGACCGATACATGGAGATGTGTAAAGATAAATCCAAAAGGGGCAGTGATTTAATCGTTCTCATCGTTAACTTCAGTAGACACAGTGTTAAGGAATTGGATGGAGTAGATTTCTTGAAATGTGTCGACAAGAGATTTCAGAGCAATATGCACAGAGAGCAAAAGGGACAAAGTTGTTTTGGAACTAATTCTGGGGAATGAAGCCTGGCAACTAATGCAGGTGATAATGTGGGACTGGTGGGTGCTCGCATTTTCATGACAGCGATCGAAGCATGGTAAAAATTAAGCTTCTTCAGGACAAAAACTGACAGTTATGTTTAGAAAACGGAAGTTTTGGATTGGGCGGGAGCAGCACTTAGTTAAATAAGGAAGGGTCTGTCCAAGCTAGATGGAGGAGAAAAGCAATTGAATCTGTTCAAAAGGAAATAGGTAGGATACCACTCGTTCTACGATGGTAGCAATATTAACAAGCAAGGAGGGCCTGTGAATGAACTGTGGGTGCTTTCATCAGAGAGAGGTCATGCCTTTCAAATTTTATAGATTTTTCGAGGATATGACTAGGTGTGTACATGAGGGTAGTGCCGTGAATGTAGTTTATATGGAGTATAACAAAGCTTTTGACAACGTCCACGTCGTTGACTTATCAAAAAGGCCTAAGCACATGGGAAACAAGTGAATTTGATCAAGTGGATTCAAAATCGGTTCATTTCCAGGAGACTAGTCCGGAAGGTTAGATCACGTGCAATCCAAGGAGGGCGAGATGATTAGATTCAAAGTTGGCTCGATAGTAGGGCGCAGCGCGAATGGTTGTGGACTTCAGGCCTGTGACTTATATTGTGCCAAAGGGGTAGGTGCTGAGCTCTTTGTGATTTGGTATTTCCATAAATGATCTGTATGCGAATTCAGTAGGCATGATCAGTAAGTTTGCAAATGACACAAAGTTAGGAGGTATTGCTGATAGCGAGGAAGGTCATTAAAAATTACACAGCGATATTGGTCAGATGGGGAAGTGGGAAGACGATTGGCAAATGGAATTCAGTACAGAGAAATATGAGGTGTTGCACTCTGGAAAGTCAAATCACGGCAGAATATGTACAAAAACGGTCAGTTCCTGAATACAAGGAGAGAGTGAGTACTGCAGATGCTAGAGATCAGAATCAAAAGATGTGGCATTTGAATAGCACAGCTGGTCAGGCAGCATCTGAGGAGAAGCAGAGTCAACGTTTTGGGAATATGCATTCCTGATGACGAGCTGATTCTCGAAACGTCGACTATCCTGCACCTCAGATGCTGTCTGACCGGCTGTGCTTTTCCAGCGCCACAGTTCCTGAGGAGTGTTGTCGAATTGAGGAGTACATGTACATTGGTTGGAGAAAAGGGCTTTAAAGGAAACAGAGTGGTGCAAAGGGATTTAGCGTGCTGGCCTTCATCAATCAGGGTGTTGAGTAAAGGAAATGGAACATTATGTTACAGTTGTCTCAGTTATTTGTGAGGTGGCACTTAGAGTATGTTATTCATGTTATACAAAAGACATTGTTACACCTAAATATATTACAAGAATGTACAGAGAAAATGAAATTATCAAATTGAATGAATAATAGACGTATTAAGAATTGAAAGCAGTTTAAAAAATTCCAAACACAAACACATGAGCCAAGTGAAGTAAATCTACTCACAAAGTGGAATAATACATCACATTAAACGGGACAAAGAGTAAAGACTGTTTGAAGATGGATGATTGTTAAAGTGGGAGAATCGATCCAGCTGACCAGTGATTCCCGCAGCGAGTAACTAACTACAATAATTACCTGGAAGGCCAATAGCTGCAAGGACGGGATAGTAAATGGCAAACACCAGCCCTCTTGGTATTCCATGCATTTCTAAAAGAAACTCTGACCGTGTCCAACACAACATTGAAAACCTGACAAATTTACACAAGTTTTCAGGCACCAGGGAGCTAATTTTGTTTTCACAGTAACCAATTTACTTTCAGGAAAGAGGTGGCATCGACTGTTGCCCAGCTGTTCCTTATGTTTTGATGAAATAGAATCTGCTGGTGTTTTTCCCTGTGGAATCGGAGACGTTTCTAAAATAAAATGTATGACATAATACAGTTTGCATTTCCTTGTTTTATGAAAAATGAACTATATGTTTCGATACTGGAGCCTGACGAAATCAATGGGATTAACCACTGACTTCAGTGCAGAATGCACCATTTCTCTTGAAGAATGCAAGGAAGTTCTCGCACACTGCTCTCAGAGAATGTGATCATCAATCTGGCACAATATGTTCCTGAATTTCTATGTGAGAACGTAGGTATTTGGAGAAGCATGGAGAGTGTCAAGAGTGCAGAATGTACTCTGTCTGGGGAGTTCAGTGTTTGTCATGAAGAGTGAGCTCAGCAGCAGCATTAATATTGAACTAGTTGGGTCCTGACGTACATGGTGCAAGACTGATTCGTGGCTTGTGGGAGTGAAACAACCGGCGGGAAATGCATATTCAGCCCTATCCATGCCAGCTGAAGATGCATTTCTCATAACAGTATTGTTAAGTGTGACTACCGCACAGTCTTTGTGAAGGCGAAGTTGTGACTTCACATTGAGAATGTTTTCCATGGTGTTGTTTGGTACTATCGTCGTTCTAGATTGGACAAGACTTGAACAGATTTAGCAACTCAATTCTGAGTACCCCGAGAGCACTGTGAGCATCAATAGCGGTAGCATTGCACTCCAGCGCCATCTTTAAAATCATAGTACGCCATGTCTCCAATCAACCACTACAACTCAGTCCAGTTCAATGGAGAGTGCAAAAGGGCATTTCAGGAGCAGCAGCAAGAATATATAACAATGAGGTATCTACGTGGTTGAGCTGCCGAGCAAGACATTTGGTCAACATGGACCAGTTTGCGTCAAACAGCTTGTTCCCGAGTTGTAGGATTCTCTGACACAATGACTCCATGACCACTTGACTATGAAAGTAGCAACCAGCAGGAATTGACAGTCACACCAAAACAAGCCATCAACCCACCACTGCAGTGCTGCCACATCAGGTCATGAATGGCGGCAGAGAACTCGAGGAAGAGGCTCCACCATTATTCCCGTCCTCAGGAATAGGAAGAGGATAACACATCAGTGCTAAAAAATAAACCTGAAGCTTTCACAGACACATTCAGCCAGATGGACAAAGTAGATAACCGACAGTAATTTCATGTCACTCCACATGGTATCAAGAAACTATTGGAGGTACTAGATAATGCAAAGACTATGGAAGTGACAGCATCCGAAAATACTACTGAAGTCATGCACTCCCAAACCTGGTGCTCTCTGAGACAAGCACTTCTATTGCAGTTACAACACTGACTCATACCTGTCAGTGGGAAAATTTATTCAGGTATGCACTGTGCAGATAAAGCGGGAGAAATTCAACAATTACAATCATATCATCAGTAAACTGCCAGGAATCAATAAAGTAATGGAAGGTGTCATCAACAGTAGCAAAAAGAAAAAGCCACACCTGCTCCGCAATAACATGCAGTTTGATTTGCACCAGGCCCACTTTGTTCCTTTCCTCATTACAGCCTTGGTTCAAACATAGACAAAAGCGCTGAATTCCAAGGTTGAGGCAAAAGTCATAGCCCATGATATCAAGGGCACATTCGTCAAAGTGTCTTCAAGAAACCTGAGCAAAACGGCAATCAGTGCGAATCAGTGAAATCCTGCTGATAATGGTGGTGTAATCAGTGATCTTGCAAGATGCGGGTAGCACAGAATGAGACCACACCGTCCTTAGGATAGAGTCAGCGGAGCAAAGGGCTGAGGACGCAGCATTGTGGGGTGCCGATGTTGAGGATCATTGTGCAGGAAGTGTAGGTGCCCATTCTCATTGATTGCTGTCTGTGGTCAGGAAGTCAAAGATCCAGTTGTAGAGAGTGGAGGAGAGACCTCGGTGCGAGAGGGTGGAGAATAGTTCCGTTGAAATTATATGTTCAATGCGGTACTTTAGTCAATAGGTAGGAGATGTAGATATCCTTGTTATTCAGACTTGAATATAGGGTCAGGGGGATAACATCTGTTCATTGGAACTGTTGCGATGGTAGGTTATTTGCAAGGGGGTAGGGCAGCACATTCTCCCCGTGTCTGCGTGGGTTTCCTCCGGGTGCTCCGGTTTCTTCCCATAGTCCAAAGATGTGCAGGTTAAGTGAATTGGCTGTGCTAAATTGTCCGTACAGTTAGGTGAAGCGGTAAATGTAGGGGGGAGCGTCACTGTTCCGAGGGTCGGTGTGGACTTGTTGGGCCAAAGGGCCTGTTTCCACACTGTAAGTAATGTAATCTAATCTAAATAATTTTAAGGATATGTTTGGATGTAAGGACCTAAATTCAATTGTTAGCACTGTAAGGATAGTGTTGAGCAAACCTGGGAGTCTAAAAATAGATAGGTTCCCTGATCCTGATGGAATACCTATCAGGGTATTGAAAGAAACGACATGAGTAGATGTGTTAGTTATAACTTACAAAATTTCACTTCACTATGGACAGGTCCCAGTGGACTGGAAGACAGTGAATGTCATGCTGCTGTTTAAAAACGAGTGTAGGCAAAAGGCTTGTAACAATCGGCCAGTCAGAGTAACCTCAGTAGTTGGGAAAATGCTGGTGTTTGTTATTAAAGAGGAAATACTGAGACATTTGGAAGGAAAGGGTTCCATCAGGTAGGTGCAACATGGGTTCAGGAAGGGAAGGTCGAGTTTGAAAAATTCACTTTTGAGGATGTAACAAGTTCGGTGAATGGAGGGGAACAGGTGGATGTTATGTACTAGATTTTCGAGAAAACACTCGAGAAGGTTCGGCATAGAAGGCTCATCTATAAATTAAGAATGCATGGAGTTGTGGAGAGTGCACTAGAATAGACAGAGAACTGGGTAACCAATAGAAAGTAGAGAGTTGGAAGAAATGGGTGTTTCTCTGGTTGGAGATCAATGATGTGCAGGATGATGCAGGGGTCGGTGTTGGGACCGCAACTGCTCATGGAATGTATAAATTATTCAGAAGAGGACCCCGAGTGTAATGTATCCAAGTTTGCTGACGAAACTTAATTGAGTGGAAAAGCAACCTGCGCAGAGAGATTTAGATAGGTTAACTGAGTGGTCAAGGGTCGAGCAGATGGAGTACAATGTTGGTAAATGTGAGGTTATCCACTTTGGAGGTAAAAGTAGCAGGTAAATGCATTATTTAAACTGTGAAAGGTTGCTGCATGCTGCTGTGCAGAAGAACTCAGTAATGCTCATAAATGAATCACTAAAAGTTGATTTACAGGGGCAGTTGGTGATCAGGAAAGCAAATGGAACATTGGTTTTCATTGCTGGAGACATTCAACAGACAATGAACTGCAACACTGAGCATGATATAGACTTTGGCAGAAATGTAACACAATATTGTTATCCCATATGGTGCTAACACTGAACAACATGGATCCCAGAGTGAAAACTTACTTGAGTAGGCAAGGGATATCCTGGTTCATTCACGTTTTCCAGTTGACTCTTTGGCACGCAACCTTTTTCAACTGGAGTGGCATAGATATTTCAGTCAGCCACTGTGTTCTTAAATATGGGCCAGTCTCCATGATTGCCAGTTTTATTTTTGAAGTTTTACTGTATCAGTATTTCAATACAGTTAATCCCAAAATGAAACAAATTTTTTCGAGATGTAATCAACAACTAATTGAAAAAAATACTCATTTCCCTATAAATATCATGTGCAGCCCATCAACCCCAATGACGTATCACTGCTTCATTCGCTTTAAAATGCCTTACTGAAACAATTGACCACACGTTCGCCAGATCCTATTCTTTTTATTTCTTCGAAAGAAACATGAATGCATAATAACTCACACACGCCTCACATTCCACTGTCTGACATTTGAGAATGAGTAAGACTTTTCAGTTCTGATAATCTGAATTTAAATCCAGTTCTTGCAGCTCAGAAATTCCCTTCACAGATAAGAGCCTTACAACAAAGAAAGAAAAACTGTCCTGTTGCGAATATAAAATATTACTTCTGAACTGAGCCTGTTCTTCACTTGTGGTGAAGTCTCATTATAAGGTTGCAGACGTTCAAATTTGTGAACACATCATCAAGTATTCGCTTCTTCACCTTCCTAGTGACTGGACTTAAAATGCACAGCCCCTGAACTCGAGGTCTTTAGTTAAATGCTGCAGATGTATTTCTGGCCTCCTGTTATGTGCAGCATCATATCACACTGTCCTATTGTGAACAGACCCAAAAGGCACAAATCACTGGCCACCTTTCTCCAAAGTCTGCATTGATGGAAGTCTTCTCTTTGCAGACAATAATGCATTCGTTGACTGTTACTTGACAAAGTTGACTGATGCCAACTTTTAGAACTTATGACGAAGTCTGAACGTCGATACGTTTTGATATTAAACGGAGAACTATGTGGATGTGTGTGTAAACATCTGCAATTGTAATTCAATGACACAAAAACTGGGGAAACCTAGTTTCAATCAGTGCAATTACTCTGTATGGAACTAGAACTATGCACTTAACGCTTCCATTTGAAGTCTCTTGAATTTCAGATTGGCGGTTTAATTTAAATGTCGGGTAATTACACAGAGGAATACTAAATAATATCAGCTTAAATAATAATCAATATTGTCTATTGCCCATTAGAAAGAGAATGTTTCATAATGAATTACACCTAGATTTCAATGGCTGCCACAACGATTGCGAAGATTGTACACTGCACGTTAATGGAGAGCATATCTATACAAGCATAAATGAGATTACCATCTTCTTAATGTTTTACACTTAAATTCTGACATTTTGGGACAGTAGTCAATTAGGAGTTGCCACAAGTGAAAGCTAGCTGCCATAATTTGCAAAACCTGCAGCATTGACCTCGCAACAGAAGAAACTGGAATGGCAAATGAATTTGCCTGAACTCATTGATGTGTGTTGAGACATTTTGCTTCCCGCTGTCGTGGTTCATACTGCTTTACTGCTCTGTTATAGTGGGCAAACTGTGTTATGATTTCACATCCCGAAATGTCTGCAGAATTCAAAGATGGATCGGTGCCTCAAACATTCAGGCCAGGGGAGTGTACAATATTAAATTTGCAGCCTTTAATTCGACTGAATGGCATTGATGTGATCAGCAAGAAATGTCCCAGATAGTATCACCATTCATTGCCAGAACAATGTCAGATTCACGCTACACCACAGTACAGTGTGAATTTTTTCATTGATCATTGCACAATCAGTGCAGAGAGGACGGGCAAGGGCCATGCCCTTTCCAGAATCACGTCTGCCTAAAAGAGCATGGACGTCATGTGCCTGTGTGAGTGTTGATTTGATTTCATGAATTGTCGTCACATGTGCCTGAGTACAGTGTAAATTTTTGTATTGTGATCATTGCAAAAAGATCAGACTTAACAAGGACATAAAGATTCTAAGCTGTTCATAACAAGATTATGTTTGTGCAGGAGGTGCACAAATAAGGTCAACATTAGAAAGATCAATGGTATTTGAATTTGGAGAGGTTGGTTCAGCTGTATAAAAACAGCAAGGAAGTTGCTCATCAACATGTTGCTGTCTGTTTTTGTGTGTGTTTTTGTTGAACGTTTGTGTTTATGTTCATTTGTGTCCAATATATGTTTTGGAGAAATTATATACCAGCAGGGGAAGAGAGCTAAAATGAAAAGTCAATGGTCAAGGATAGGAGGCAGTATGTTCACCCCCACATCTGTGAAGGTAATGGCCTACGGTGGGAAGAAAAGGAGGTAGACCATTTTCTCATGATGCTACGCAAGTGACGTCACATTAGAGATAATTACCGAATGGAGAGGCTTGAGAGACAAGCTGTGCGTCAAAAGGTATGTTGCTCACATATGCACGACCAGCAGCTAAATACCTAAATGATGACCAGTCAGAAACTTCTTTTGTCCTCTCGTCATTTTTCTCACTCGTGCAGATCATGTAAATCTGCAGCTCGATTCTGAGTCCCTGGAAAGTTCCTCCTCTTCTTCAAAAGACCAAAAGGCCTCATGGTGCATATTGGATAACACTCGTAAAGCTTCCACCAGTAAACATATTCTCAAGTAGGCAAGTGTGCCATGGAAGTGTTAATAGGCATGCAAGCAGCCGAGTGCAGAATAGACAAAATGCAGTAGCAGAAACAGACAGTGATGGCTCCGGCCATTCACATTCCGAAAAATAGAAGAGCGTCAGGGGAATAGTTAGTCTGAAGCTGATATTAGCTTAAAGTTAGCATGAATTGTACAGAGGAATGTCGTGGAAAGAAATATGGAGAGTTTTCACTTAAATTCAAAAGGAATGCGATAATGATGCAGAACATCTTCCAAACCTAACGAACAGTCACGATTCTGACTCGAAAAGGGAAGTGAGTGCAGTGTGTTTCAGTAACGCCCACAATCTATGAATGAATAGATGCTGAAACATACAAACTAATAAATAAGTATAAATATACAAATAATTACATTCATCAAATAATTCTTCATTTGATTTGTTTTCCAAATCATCAACATCTGAATACAAATCCTGTACTGTGGGGGGTGCAATAACCTCTGTTCATTCTTCAACTCTCACTTTGGGTGAAGGTTTAAGCTGAGTGAACTTGTGGTAACATAAATGCATTGGTCAATAGGTAAACGTGCTGGGCAATAATGTACAGCGACTGAAGTTTTGCCTATCTTCAGATTTTGAACATTTGAATGAATACTCTCAGCGGATATTTCAGCCCATGCCTTAACTCGACTCTGATTTTCCTTTGGGTCCCAGCATAAATGAATGGATTGACACAGGAAGTCAAGAAGACAAGCATGTATCCGGTTTCTTAAAGAAGGAATGAATCTTCGCTTAAATCGGATCCTGAGAAGTAAGCAACCTTAGCAACTCGGACATAGATAATCGTTATTACAAATAACAAATATAACAGGATAAAGGTGCCTGAAATGGCGAAATTTAAAACAATTGATTTTCTTCGCTTTTCCATTTCGGGATCACCATGATTCATCCTGTTGTTGTGGACCCGCAGTCTCCTGCGGGCTCTGTTAGCCAATAGAATGTGTCTGACGGTCAGAATATTCAGCAGTAAAATCAGAATAAAGGGGAGACAAGGGTTTACAATGGGCCGCATCCAGTCATACACAGTCCAAGCTGGTGAAGTGTAAAATATTAACTTTGTCCGACAAAACCAAGGAGTATTGTCGACGATGTACACGGGTTCAAATATAAAATACACAAAGGCATTCTTAAAAAAGGTCAGTGCAGATACAATTCCGATCACACGCACTGCCACCTTCGCTGTGCATTATTTTGTTTTTACCTTCTGGCAACAAATAGCCACAAATCTATCAAAGGTTAAAACGACTGTGAACCAGGCAGAGCTATCAATAGCTGCCAGATTAAAGACCAAGCAAAGGCTGCATACTGGGGTGATAAACAGGAAGCTGTATGGGAAATAAATCCGAGCAATCCGGTTTAATATGACAACTCTGACGAGGAGAATGAGATCTGTTATCGCCATGGACACCAGGTAGTAGGTAATGCACGGAGAGAGCCCACACCTCGTTCGAGAAAGGTTGATAATCACTGGCAGATTAGGTGGAATAGAGAGAGCAAGTGAGACACTGTGCACGTTGTCAAGTTACATTTTGATTCCAAATGGAATCATACATGTTAACGTTCCTGTCTATTTTGGTGATGTGATCTTGATTTTTACAGCAGTAATATTAATGAAAGTCTGCAGTAGTGAGTAGAGTGTGTTCTTTCTTGATTATATGTTTTTTGAGATATATCTCTTGATTAAACTTGAAATATAAGTCGCACCTCTTAATCTAACCTGGGGCAGTGTTTTGTAGAGGAATTAGACGGTGTTATTCACGGGATCAGTGCTGCTGGAAGAGCACAGCAGTTCAGGCAGCACCCTCTGGGTCTGGAGATTGTGAAGGAGCAAAAATGGCCTTTAGTAGAGTGATATGCCCTTCTTGTCAGATGCGGGAGTTTAAACAGAGTTTAAGGGTTACTGCAGATTACATCTGTCATAAATGCTGTTGGTTGAGAATCGTATCTGAACGAAAGGATCGGTTGGAGAGACAGTTAGAAGCAATGAAGAACAACAGTATGTGTTGGATGGCAGTTATAGGAAGTGGGGGAAGTTACAGATACAGTCACATAGATGGGTTAACTTCAGGAAAGGTAAGAGAGATAGGCAGCTAGTGCAGGAGCCATCTGTGCCTATACCTATTTCAACCAGCTTTGCTGATTTGAAAAATGTAGGGAGTCATGGACTCTCAGGGGAACGTACCACGAACAGCCAAGTCTCTGGTATTGAGCCAGGCTCTAATGCAACGAAGGGTACGTCCGGTTCCAAGAGATCAATTGTGTTGCGGGAATTATCTAGTCCGAGGTGTAGACAGACGTTTCTGTGGCCAGCAGCGAAACATCAGAAGAGCGTATTGCTTCCCTGGTGCCTGGATCAAGGCTGCCTCAGGGAGGGTGCAGAATGTTCTCAAGGGGGAGAGGGGCCAGCAAGAGGTCATTGTCCACATTGGAACCAATGACATAGAAAGGGAAAAGGTTGAGATACTGAAAGGTGATTACAGAGAGATAGGCAGAAATTTAAATCGGAGGTCAGCAAGGGTGGTAATATCTGGATTATTCCTGTTGTTACAAGCCAGTGAGGGCAGTCATAGGAGGGTAGAACAGATGAATGCATGGCTGAGGAGCTATTGCATAGGAGAAAGACTCACATTTTTGGATCATTGGAATCTCTAAACTGGATGGAGACTAATAGACTGGCAGGGGGATGTGCTAGAGCCACTCGGGAGGATATAAGCTAGTAAGAAGGAGGGGGGTGGGACCAAGGGAGATAGTGAGGAAAGAGATCAATCTGAGAATGGGACAATTAAGAACAGAAGAGAGACAAAGAGTCAGTGCAGGCTGGGATAAAGTAGGACTGATAAATTTTACTGCATTTATTTCAATGTAAATGGCCTAACAGGGAAGGCAGATGAACTCAGGGCATGGTTTGGAACATGGGACTAGGATATCATAGCAATTACAGAAACATGGCTCAGGGATGGGCAGAATTGGCAACTTAATGTTTCAGGATACAATTGTTAAAGGAAGGACAGAAAGGGAGGCAAGAGAGGAGGGCTAGAGGCGTTTTTGAAAAGGGATAGCATTACAGCCGTGCTGAGGGAGGATATTACTGAAATTCCAGCGAAGTTATTTGGGTGGAACTGAGAAATAAGAAATGGATGATCACCTTATTGGGATTGTATTGTCGACCCGCTAACAGTCAAAGGGAAATTGAGAAACCAATTTGCAAAGAGATCTCAGCTACCTGTGAGAATAATAGGGTGGTTATGGTAGGGGATTTTAACGTAACAAACATATACTGGGACTTCCATAGTATTAAGGGTTTAGGTGGAGAGGAATTTGTTAGGTGTGTACAAGAAACTTTTCTAATTCAGTATGTGGATGTACCTATTAGAGAAGGTGCAAAAGTTGACCTAATCTTTGGAAATAAGGCAGGGCAGGTGATTGAGTTTGTCGCTGGCTTTGGGGCCAGCGACCATAATTACATTGGATCTCAAATAGTGATGGAAAAGGATAGACCAGATATAAAAGTTAAAGTTCTAAATTGGAGAAAGGACAATTTTGACAGTATTTGGCAAGAACTTTCAAAAACTTATTGTGGGCAGATGTTTGCAGGTAAAAGGACGGCTGGAAAATGGGAACAATTCAGAAATAAGTAAACGAAAATCCAGAGAAAGTATATTCCTGTTAGGTTAAAGGAAAGGCTGATAGGTATCAGGACTACTGGAAGACTAAAGACATTGAAGGTTTGGTAAAGAAAAGGAAGGAATCATATGTAAGTTATAGACAGGATAGATCGAGTGACTCCTTAGAAGAGTATAAAGGAAGTAGGAGAAAACTAAGAGGTAAATCAGGAGGGCATAAGGGGGACATGAGGTAGTGTTGGCGAATAGAACTAAGGAGAATACGAAGGTTTTTACACATACATTAAGGACAAAAATGTAACTATGGTGAGAATAGGGCTCCTCGAAGATCAGCAAGGAGGCCTTTGTGTGGAGCTGCAGAAAATGGGGGCGATACTAAACGAGTATTTACTGTCAGACAGGATATGGAAGATATAGAATGTCGGGAAATGGATAGCGAAATCTTGCAAAATGTCCATATTACAGAGGAGGAAGTGCTGGATGTCTTGAAACGCATCAAGTTAGATACATCTCTAGGACCTGATCAGGTGTACTCTAGAACTCTGTGGGAAGCTAGACAAGTGATTGCTGGGCCTCTTGACGAGATATGTCTGGCATAGATTGTCACAGGTGACTTGCGAGAAAACTGGAGGTTGGCTACCGTGGTGCCACTGTTTAAGAAGAGTGGTAAGGACAAGCCAAGGAACTATAGACCGGTGAGCCTGACGTCGGTGGTGGGCAAGCTTTTGAAGGGTATCCTGAGGGACAGGATTATACATGTATTTGGAAAGGCAAGGACTGATTAGAGATAGTCAACATGGGTTTGTGCTTTGGAAATCATGTCTCACAAACTTGATATTTTTTTTAATAAGCCACAAAGAGGATTGATGAGGGCAGAGCAGTAGATGTGATCAATATGGACTTCAGTAAGACGATCGACAAGGTTCCCCATCGGAGATTGTTTAGATCGCACGGAATACAGGGAGAACCAGCCATTGGATACAGAAAAGGCTCAAAGGTAGAAGACAGCGGGTGATTGTGGAGGGTTGTTTTTCAGACTCGAGGCCTGTGACCAGTGGAGTGCCTCAAAGATCGGTGCTGGTTCACTAATATTTTCCATTTACATAAATTATTTGTATGTGAGCATAAGAGGTACAGTTAGTACGTTTGCAGATGACACCAAAATTGGAGGTGGGCAGCGAAAAGGGTTACCTCATATTACAATAGGATATGGACCAGATGGGTCAATGGGCTGAGAAGTGGCGGATGGTGTTTAATTCAGATGAATGCGAGGTGTTGCATTTTGGGAAAGCAAAACTTAGCAGGAATGATACACTTAATGGTAAGGTCCTCCGGAGTGTTGCTGAACAAAGAGACCTTGGAGTGCAGATTCATAGCTGCGTGAATGTGGAGTCACAGGTAGATAGGATAGTGAAGAAGGCGCTTGGTATGCTCTCGTTTAATGGTCAGAGTATTGAGTACAGGAATTGGGAGTAAAAAGTGAGGTCTGCCGATGCTGGAGATCAGAGCTGAAAATGTGTTGCTGGTTAAAGCGCAGCAGGTTAGACAGCATCCAAGGAACAGGAAATTCGACGTTTCGGGCCAGAGCCCTTCATCATGAAGACCTCTGGCCCGAAACGTCGAATTTCCTGATCCTTGGATGCTGCCTAACCTGCTGTGCTTTAACCAGCAACACATTTTCAGTACAGGAATTGGGAGGTCATGTTGCGGATGTACAGGACATTGGTTAGGTCACTGTTGGAATATTGCGTGCAATTCTTGTCTCCTTCTTATTGGAAACCTGTTGTGCAACTTGAAAAGCTTCAAAAAAGATTAAGAAGGATGTTGACAGGGTTGGAGAATTTGAGCTATAGGGAGAGGCTGAACAGGCTGTTTTTCCCTGAAGCGTCAGAAGTTGAGGAGTGACCTCATACAGGTATACAAAGTCATGAGGGGCATGGATAGGAGAAATAGAAAAAAGTCTTTTCCCTGGGGTCGGGGAGTCCAGAACTAGAGGGCATAGGTTAACGTTGAGAGGGGAAAGATGTAAAAGAGACATAAGAGGCAACTTTTTCAGGCAGAGGATGGTACTTGTATGGAATGAGCTGCCAGAAAAAGTGGTGGAGGCTGATAAAATTGCAACTTCTAAAAGGCGTTTGCAAGGCTATATGAATCGGAAGGATTTGGAGGGATATGGGCCTGGTAATGGCAGGTGAGGCTAGATTGGGTTGGGATATCTGGTCAGCATGGGCGGGTTGGACCGAAGGGTCTGTTTCCATGCTGTACATCTCCATGAGTCTATGACTCTGTAATGTGTGTCAAAGACAGTTGAACCGACAAATTACATATATTGGAAGACAAAGACAAAAATTGAAATATCATTGAAAGTTACACAAACTCAAATACAGAAGAAATAATCAGATGACATCACGTAATTGATGAAAATGTTAACGAGGTTTTATAGCTAAACTTTAAGGATGGGGACTACCAAACACGTGGACAAAGTCTCAGTGGTGATCGAATGTGGCTGTTCCAATGAATTGTCGTGAATTTTTCGCATTGGGCATACAATTTACTCAACAATACTGTGGATTTAACTTCAGGTGCTCAAATTTACTCCCACAGTCCAAGGATGTCAAGGAGACGTGGATTGGCCATGCTATATTGCCTGTATTGTCCAGGAATATGCAGTGGATGTGGAGTAACCTTTTATAAATGCACGCCTTCCAGGAGTAGCTCCGGATGGATCTAGGTGGCATGTATATTGCAGACGTATTGGATAAATGGCTTTTTTGCACACGCTATAGATTGTCTAAGTCTGTGAATATGTTCAAGCGGAGTGAAGTGAATGGTGATTATTTTTTCCTAAAATGCAGAGTGCATCGGCATCGGGAAACTAATGAATGACTGAGATTGTCTCCTAAACATTTGTGATTTTTGGTGTAGACCTGGACCACTGGACATGACAGCTGTGTGACCAAGCGACGGTTGCATACTGGGGTGATAAACAGGAAGCTGCATGGGAAATAAATCCCAGCAATCCGGTTTAATCTTACAGCTGTGACTAGGAGCATGAGATCCGTTATTGCCATGGATACCAGGTAGTAGGTAATGCATGCAGAGAGACAGCATCTCCTTCGACACAGAATGATAATCACTGCCAGGTTAGCTGGAATAGAGAGAACAAGAGAGAGAGAGACTGTCTGACATTTAGAATGTATGTGAGACACTGTACAAAACATCAAGTTGCATATTTGACTCCAAATGAAATTATACATTTTACTAATACTGTGTATATTTTTTATGAAGAGATCTTGATTTTTACAGCAGTGATATTAATGTGTGTCAATGACAATTGAGTCGACATAGACATATATTGGAAGACTAAGAAAAAAAAACTCATTGAAAGAAACACAAACTAAAATACAGAAGAAATTATCTAGTGACATCACATAATTGATGATAATTTTAACGTGCTTATACATCAAAACATTCATTATGGAGATTATCAAACCCGTGGGCAATGTCTCAGTAGAGATCAAAGATGGATCCTTCGGATTAATTGATGTGAAATTGTTCACTTTGGCCAACATTGGCATTCAGTTTACTCAGCAATACTGTGGGCTTCCAACACTTTACTCCCACAGTCCAAGGATGTGCACGAGAAGTGGATTAGCCATTCTAAATTGCCTGTATTGTCCAGGAATACGCAGGCGAGGTGGATTACTTATGGTAAAAGTAGAGCTACAGGAATAGCTACGGAATGGGTCTGGTGGCATGGTCTGTGCGGAATTAATGGGTAAATGGTTACTTTTCGCACTGTGTAGAGTGTCTGATTCTATGAATACGTTCAAACAGAATGAAGTGAATGGCAATTAAATTTGCCTTATAATGCAGAGAATATCAGCATCTAGAAACGAATAAAACACTGAAATTTTCTCCGAATTACTTGAGATTTTTGGTGTCGATGTGGACCATTGGACATGACAGGTATTGCAGTCTAATTCAGATATATTGACTTCTACGATGTAATGCTTGCTTGGTGGGGCATCACGTGGTACAAATAACTGATCAACGTCATTCTGTTGTGAATAATTAAAGCAGAGACCATGCAAGAGGCACTATCAGCTGTAAAACATACTTAATGCAGAGAAACGGTAGAAGACATGATCAATGTGAAATAATGTCCAATTCTAGGACGAGAAAAAAATCTCAATTCAGAGTAAGAAATTCAGAATCTTCCTTGATAGTGCATGTGGAAGAGGAGAGATGAGTTGAAAGAGTGACTTTTGGAGACTGAGGACAGAAATATCGCCCTGTGAGGTCTGGACAAGCATGAACCAATCAGTTGAAGGAGCTGTTCAGATTACATGTATATCTGTTCACCTTTCAATGCTTAATGATGCACCTTCAACAAATGCATTCGAAAACTGATTGAGATAGCTGGAAATAAGATGAAAGATGGCATTTAACCTATTCATCTACATCATGAAGGTTCATTGCGTGGGCCACACAAAAAAAATGAATGAGATGCAAATCTAGAACTTCTGGTCAATGAGCAAAGATGCGACTCACAATGGTTCAAGACCAGTCAGACGAAGACAATTTTCTCGTTTCAAACAAACGTATCAGCTCTAAACCTCATATTTACTATGCTACTGTCGAAACCAATGCTGTCATACGTCTATAGTCACACGGTGACTTCACCCACAATGAAGTCATAGACGCGCCAACATTAAGGACATTTAAATAGGCATTGGATAAGGGGATATGGTACAATGGGCAATAAATAGGCTAAGTTAAAAATGTGTTGCTGGAAAAGCACAGCAGGTCAGGCAGCATCCAAGGAGCAGGAGAATCGACGTTTCGGGCATGAGCCCTTCTTCAGGATTCCTGAAGTAGGGCTCATGCCCGAAACGTCGATTCTCTTGCTTTTTGGATGCTGCTTGACCTGCTGCGCTGTTCCAGCAACCCATTTTCAGCTCTGGTCTCCAGCATCTGCAGTCCTCATTTTCCCCTGTTCAATATTCCATGTGACAATGGAAAGAGCACTTTGAGTTCACATCAGCATGCTAATTGTGGTCCAGTCATTCGCCACATGGACTGTGTGAAAAATACTGTAGCCCTTCATTTTCACAAAAATAAATATTTGGTAGGCACTTTTAGTTGCACACTGACATCATTTGCATCACAGTTTTTAGTGATGTATGAGAATTTATCCACAGGAACATTGCCAAAATGGAACTGGGCTTCCTTCATAATAGTTTAGCCTCATTCGGCGGTGGTGGCGGGGTGGGGGGGGGGGGTGGGGGTGGTGGTTGGGGGGGGGAAGAGGAAGGACCACTGACTGTGAGCAGAATAAGGGCGCCTCATCGTTTGGTAAAAAATCAAGTCAATGGCGGTGCAACTTTATCAATTTTCAAGAGGATGAAACATGGCTAGTGGGCGTTTGTTTTATTTCTGAGAGTATCACAGATAAACAGATGAACTGAAGTCATGAAAGTCTGACACAGTAACCATCTCAAAGACGTGGTTAAGGGATGTGCAGGGTTGATATCCTAACATTCCAGGATATAAAATCTTCAGGCGACACACAAAGGGGTAAAAGAGGAGGAGGTCTTGCAGTACCATTTAAGTTGACAATTCCTGCAATAGCGAAAGATGATATCTTGGAGGGTCTATTGTTGATTTCTGGATTCAGCATAGGAATTAAAAAGCGTCATCTGCATTGTGACGTGTTTATTATAGACGTATGGAGTGTAGGCAAGAAACTGAGGAGAACATTTGTGCCCAACACATGGAGGTGTGTAAAAATAAAACCAAAATGGGCAGTGATTTCAACGTTCCCATCCTCAACTGCTGCAGACACAATGTTCAGGAATTGGATGGAGTGGATTTCTTGAAATGTGTTGACAAGACGTTTCAGACCAATATGTACAGAGTACAACAAGGTACAAAGTTTGGCTCCTAATTCTGGGGAATGAAGCCAAATGCAGGTGGTAATGTGGGAGTAGTGTGTGTTCGCATTTTCATGACACCGATCAAAGCATGGTAAAAATTAAGCTTCTTCCGAACAAAAACGGGCATTTAAGTTAAAAAAAAATGAAAGTTTGGATTGGGAGGGTGCAGCGCTTAGTTAAATAAGGAAGGGTTGTCCAAGCTAGATGGAGGAGAAAAGCATTTGGATCGGTTCAAAAGGAAATGGGTAGGATAGAAGCCCAACATTCTCGTTCTACGGTGGTAGCAAGACTAACAAGCCAGAAGACCTGTGAATGAACTGAGGGTGTTTTAATCAGAGAGAGGTCACGGCTTTCAAATTTTATAGTTTTTTTAGGATATGGCGAGGTGTGTACATGAGGGTAGTGCAGTGAATGTAGTTTATATGGAGTATAACAAAGCTTTTGACAAGTTCCCAGATTGGTTGCTAATCAAGAAGGCCAAAGCACATGGGAAACAAGGGAATTTGTTCAAGTGGATTCAAAATTGGATCATTTCCAGGTGAATAGTCTGTAAGGTTAGGCCACGTGCAATCCAAGGAGAGCAAGATGATTAGATTCAAAGTTGGCTCGATTGAGGGACGCAGCGAGAATGGTTGTGGACTTCAGGCCTGTGACTAATGTTGTGCCAAAGGGGTCGGTGCTGTGCTCTTTGTTATTTGTTACTTCCATCAATGATCTGCATGTGAATGCAGTAGGCATGATCAGTAAGTTTACAGATGATAGAAAATTATGAGGTATTGTTGATAGCGAGGAAGATCATTAAAAATTGCATTGGGATCTTGGTCAGATGGGAAAGTGGGAAGACGATTAGCAAATGGAATTCAGTACAGAGAAATGTGAGGTGTTGCACTCTGGAAAGTCAAACCACGGCAGAACTTATACAGCAAACGGTCCGTTCCTGAGTAGAAGGAGAAAGTGAGTACTGCAGATGCTGGAGAGCCAAAGGTGTGGTACTTGAATAGCACAGCAGGTCAGGCAGCTCCGAGGAGCAGGAGAGTCAACGTTTTGAGAAAAATGCATTCCTGATGACGAACTGATGCTCGAAACGTCGTCTATCCTGCACCCGGGATGCTGACTGACTGGCTGTGCTTTCTCAGTACGACAGATCCTGAGGAGTGTTGTCGAACTGAGGAGTACATGTACATTGCTCGGAGGAAACGGCTTCAAAGGAAACAGAGTGGTGAAAAGGGATTTAGCGTGCTGGCATTCATCAGTTAAGGTTTTGAGTAAAAGAAATGGAACATTATGTTTCAGTTGTCTCAGTTATTTATGAGGTGGAACTTAGAATATGTTATCCATGCGATACAAAAGACATTATTAGATATCAATATATTACAAGAATGTACACTCTGAATTCAGAGAAAATGAAATCATCAAATTGAATGAATTATAGATGCGTTAAGACAATGAAAGCATTTAAAAAACATTCCAAAACTAACGCATCAGCAAAATCAAGTGGAATAATACATCACATTAAACGGGACAAAGAGTAAAGACTCTTTGAAGATGGATGACAGTAAAAGTGGGAGGATAGATGCAGCTAACCAGTGATTTCCGCAGCGAGGAACGAACTCCAATAATTACCTGGAATGCCAATAGCTGCAAGGCCAGGATAGTAAAATGGCAAACACCAACCCTCTTGGTATTCCATGCATTTCTAAGCGAAACTCTGGCCGTGTCCGACACAATATTGAAAACCTGGCAAATTTATACAAGGTTTCAGCCTCCAGGGAGCTAATTAAACTGGGTTGTTTTTACAGTAACCAATTTACTTTAAGGAAAGAGATGGCATCAACTATTGCTCAGATGGTCCTTATGTTTTGACAGAATAGGTTTTTTTCATAGAACCAGGGATGTGTCTAAAACAATGTCCGGCATAATCCAGTTAGTATTTCGTTTTCTTTGAAAAACGAGCTAGTTGTTTCGATGCTGGAAACAGACCAAATCAATGGGATTAACCCCTGACTTCAGTCAGAAACGCACATTTTTCTTGAAAAACGCAAGCAAGTTCAAGTAGACTACTCTCAGAGAGCGTGATCACCAATCAGGCACAATGTGTTTCTAACTCTCTGTGAGAATAACTTAGACACTTTGAGAAGCACTGACGGTGGCAAGGGTGCAGAATGCACTCTGGCCGGGGATTTCAGTGTTTGACATGAACAGTGACTCAGCAGCAGCAGCATTCAGATCGAACTGGTTGTTTCGTAATGTCCATGATTGCTAAACTAGTTTGTGACTGGTGGGGAGTGAACCAACCAGAGGGAAATACATATTCGACCTCATCCTTGCCAGCTGCAGTTGCATTTGTCATGACAGTATCAGTAAGAGTGTCCACCACACAGTCCTTGTGAAGGGAAGGTTCTTGTCTTCACATTGAGAATGCTCTCCATGGTGTTGTGTAATACTACCACCGGACTAAATGAGATAAGATTTGTCCAGATCTACCCACTCAATTCTGGTTACGAGGAGGCGCTATGAGCATCAATCACAGTCGAATGGCACTCCAACGCAATTTTCAACCTCATCGCACGTCATGTACCACAATCAACCATTGCAATCAAATCCAGTTCAATGGAGAGAGCAGGAGGGCATTCCAAGAGCAGCACCAAAAATATATAACAATGAGTTGTCTCCTTGGTTAAACTACCAAATGGGGCATGTTGGTCCTCGTGGAACAGTTTGGTACAAAGGGCCTGACCCGTGCTGTAGGACTCTATAAATATATGAATGCATGATCACTTGCACACAAAAGCAGCATCAGCAGCAAGTGATAATCAGAACGAAACAAGCTGACAATCAGGACAACAGGAATCTAAACTCTGCCATTTCATTCACCTCTGGAGGAATGGAGGCTGTGTTGTGCTTTCTTAACAGTAGCATCAAACTGTGTTGACCAGGGCAGATTGTTGGTGATAAGCACGTCTCAGGACTCGAGCATCTCCACCTCAGCACCATTAATGTATATAGTCCCTTGCCCCCTCCCCGCACACCCACCCCAAAGGCCCATATGACCAGTGTTGTCGTCTTGCAGACATTCAGGGACCGATTGGTATTTTCACACCATGAGTGCATGCACTCTGTCCTTTACCTGCACTCTTTCTCGTCTTTGAGCGAGATCTTGCTTATGATGGCGGTATCATCAGTGATCTTGTAGATGGAGCTACCACAGAATGGTACCACACAGTCATGAGTTCAGAGGCAGCGTAGCAAAGGGATTGGAGTGGCGAATTTGAAGATTGTTGTGTAGAAAGTCTGGGTGCCCATTCTCACTGATTGCGGTCTGTGGTCAGGAAGTCAAGGGTCCAGTAATAGAGGGCGGAACAGAGATCTCAAAGTCTGGAGATCAGTTTCTTGGAATTATGGCATTGACGGTGGAAATTTAAGTCCATAGGTGGGATACTGAGTTAGTTACCCTTGTTATTCAGGAGTGAGTGCAGTTCCAGGTAAATTGAATCTGTCAGGTGGAGCTGTTGCCATGATAGGTAGGCTGGGAGGTTAGGGTTGATGTGAGCCTTGACTAACCTCTTGTAGCACTTTATAATAATGGGGGTCAGCGGCGCTGGGCAGTAGGCACTGGAAATACTGAAGAAGATTTCTGTGACATTGGGATGATGGCGATGTTCTTGAAGCAGGTGGAGTCTTCAATTCATAATAAGGAGAGGTAAGTAATGTCAGCAAATATGTCCTTTAGCTAGTACACACATGATCTGAATGCATGGCCAGAGACTCCACTTGGGACCATCGCATTAGTTGGGTTCACCCTCAAAAAACCCTCTCTGTGTCTGCTGCGGGGACTGGTGGAACAGTTATGTCTCAGTCTGTGAGTGGGAGGGGACATCATTTGAATGAACTACTGGAGCATAAAATGGATTTGGCGCATTAGGCAGAGATGTGCTTTTGTCTGATTTTTTGTTCCTTTCTGCTCTGCAGCTCATTTGGTCACACAAGCCTTCCCACAGTTGGTAGGAGTCCATGCAGTTAGTTTGGGTCACTAATGTAGTCCGGTATTGCCACTTGACATTTCCATTGTCCTGACAGAGGATTTCCTATGAAAGGTCATGATCATCACATTTGAACACCTCACAACCAGACTTCAGGAGTGACAGGATCTCCCAGTTCATCCATTGTGACCAGTTGAGCAACATACAGGTTAACATCTTTGGCACTCAATCTTTTCCACACTTGTTAATGCCAAAGAATAATGTTAAGGATATGTCAGGAGGTGAGGACCACAAGTCAATTGTTAACACTGCAGTGATATTGTTCAGCAGACATGAGGACCTAAAGGGAAATAAGTTCCCTGGTCCTGATGCAATGCATCCCAGGTTACAGAAAGAAATGCTGGAAGTTATAGTATATGCATTAGTGGTAAATTACGAAAATTCACTGGACTCCGGGCAGGTTCCAGTGGACTGGAAGACAGCGTGTTGTTAAAAAAAAAGCGTGTCGGCCAAAGGCTGGTAACTATCTGCCAGTCGGTTCTACATCTGTAATCGAGAAAATGCAGATTAAAGAAGGAAAAGTGAGATGTCTGCATAGAGACGGTTGCATCAGGTACGAGCAGCATAGATGGAGGAATGGATGGTCGTGTTTGACAAATTCAATGGAGTTCTCGAGAATGTGACAATCGGGGTGGATGGAGGGGAACAGGTTGATGTTGTATTTTAGGAGTTCCAGAAGAGCAGGGAGGACCTGCTGCAACTGCACAAGGTGATTGTGTGGCCACACCTGGTGTATTGTGCGTATTTCTTGGGTTCCTTATTTGAGGAAGAATATAATGATTTCTGAGGTGGTACAGAGGAGGTTCTCCAGATTCATACCAGAGTTACCCGTTGAGGAGAGCATTTTGCATCAGTATTAACTGTGGAAAATGAAATGGAATATATAGAATCTCGGGAAATAGATGGTTACGTCTTGAAAAATATTATTTCAGAGGAGGAACTGCTGGACATCTTGAAACGCATGAAAGTGGATAAATCACCAGACATGATTAGGTGCACCCCAGGAATTTGTGCGAAGCAAGCGAAGTGATTGCTGGGGCTGTCACTGAGCTATTTGAATCATCTATAGTCTCAGCTGAGGTGCCAGAATACTGGAGGTTGTCTAATATGGTGCTACTGTTTAAGAAACATAGTCAGGACAAGCCAGGGAACCACAGACCAGTGAGCCTGACGTCAGTGGTGGGCAAGCTGTTGAAGGGAATCCTGAGGGAGAGGATGTGCATGCATTTGTAAAGTCAAGGACTAATTAGGGTGGTCAAGATGGCTTTGTGCGTGGGAAATCATGTCTCACAAACTTGATTGAGTTTTCTGAAGAAGTAACAAAGAGGATTGATGAGTGCAGAGCAGTAGATGTGATTTATATGGAATTCAGTAAAGCGTTCGACAAGGTTCCCCATGGGAGACTGGTTAGCAAGGTGAAATCTCACGCAATACACGGATATTTAGCCAGTTAGATATAGAACTAGCTTAAAGGTAAAAGGCAGAGTGTGGTGGTAGAAGGTTGTTTTTCAGAGTGGAGGCCTGTGATCAGTGGATTGTCACAAGAATCGGTGCTTGGTCCACTACTTTCCATTATTTATATAAATGATTTGGATGTGAGCATTAGAGGAATAGTTAGTAAGTCAGCAGATAACACCAAAATTGGAGGTGTTAGCGAAGAAGGTTACTTCAGAATTCAACGGGATCTTGATCCGGTGGGCCAGTGGTCTGAGAAGTGGCAGATGGAATTTTATTTAGAGAAATTTGAGCTGCTGAATTTTGGGAAAGCAATTATGAGCAGAGCTTATACACTTCGTGCTAAGCTCTTGGGGAGTGTTGCTGAACAAAGAGACCTTGGAGTGCAGGTTCATAGCTCCTTGAAAGTGGAGTCGCAGGTAGATAGGATAGTGAAGAAGGTGCTTGGTATGCTTTCCTTTATTGGTCAGAGTATTGAGTACAAGAGTTGGGAGGTCGTTGCGGCAGCATAGAACATTGGTCAGGCCACTTAAGGAATATTGTTTGCAATTGTGTTCTCCTTCCTGTTCGGAAAAAATGTTGTGAAACTTGAAAGGGTTCAGTACATATTTACAAGTATGTTGCAAGGGTGGCAGAATTTGAGGTATCGTGACAAGCTGAATACGCTGGGACTGTTTTCCCTGGAGTGTCGGAGGATGAGGGATAACCTTGTAGATGTTTACAACATCATGAGGGGCATGGATTGGATAAATTGAACTGAAGGCCAGAGTTTTAGGGTGAGAGGGAATAGGTATAAAAGAAACCCAAAGAGCAATCTTTTCACATAGAGCGTGATACGTGTATGGAATGAGGAAGTGGTGGAGGCTGATACAATTGCAACATTTAAACGGCATTTGGATGGGTATATGAATAGAAAGAGTTTGGGGGGATATGCGCCAGGTGCAAGAAAGTGGGACTAGATTGGGTTGGGATATCTGATCAGCATGGACAAGTTGGACTGAAGGGTCTATTTCCGTGTTGTTTGTCTCTATGACTCTATTACTGTATTCCTCTGTGAAAGGTTCAGCCGCCTGGGACTGTTGTCGCTAGAACTTGGAAGACTGATAGGGGATATTAGAGATAAGTATAAAATGATGAAATGGATCGATAATATAAAGGCCGACAAACTCTTTCCCTGCTGGTTGAGACTAGGACTAGGGAACATGGACTCAAGATTAGGAGAGTAGATTTAAGACAGAAATGAGGAAGAACAGCATCTCCCAGAAAGTAGTGAGTCTGTGGAATTTTGTGCCCAAGGAAGTCGTCGAGGCAGCTTCATTAAATATAATCAAGACACAATTGGATGGGATTTTCATGGTAGGGGAATTAAAGGTTATGGGGATAATGCAGGCAGGAGGAGCTGAGATGATGTATAGATCAGCCATGATCTTAATCAGTAGCAGAGGAGGCTCAATGGGCCAAATGGCTTACTGCTGTTGCGATTACTATGATACTATTAAAGTTTGCATATTCCCTTACGTTGGCTTCTGGGTTCTTGAGTATGGATAGTCTACCAATTCCAAACAGTTCTATAGAAACTGTTCCATCGCCTCGGATCAGCACTGTTCCACTTGCTGTACTGGGTGCATATAGGTCAGAAGGAGGAACACAGCATTGTATTCTGATTTTCTGAAGAACCGACGAGATTTGGCGTCGTGGGATCCTTGACTGTGTACCGTGGTTGTTCAGGTGGTTCTGTAAATATAGTGAATGTGGCTGTCTTCATTATTAAAATCAACTTAACATTTAGTACACTGAAGAATTCATGATGGTTTTAAAATATTATCAATTTCAAACTTAACTCATTGGAAAAAATATTTGCTTTCATCTATTCAGCAAGACAGTGTCTCAGGGTAACATTGTCCTTGGTACAATAAAGTCCAATATGTCTGCTCTTGATTTGAACAGATGATGAGCTGCAACGTTTATCATGATACAGAGTTTGAGAGAAATGTAATAAAATGTTTTCATCCCATATGGTGCTAACACTGAGCAGATCAGCTCCCAGAGTGAAATCTTACTTTTGTAGTCAAGGGATATCCCGGTTCATTCATAGTTTCCAGTTGAGGAACATGTGGATTAACTTCCATGGCTCACAGTCTTTTCCACACTTGATAATTACATCTGTAACCTGGAATGGCATGGTTATTTACGTCAGCCAATGTGTTCTTGAATATGCGCCAGTCTCCCAATTCCATGATTACAAGTTTTATTTTTGAAGTTTTACTGTGTCATTTTTTCAGTACAATTATTCCCAAAACGAAACAAATTTTGTTGACAATTAATAAGCAAAAAAGAGCAAAACTTACTCATTTCCCCATAAATATCATTTGCAGCCCTTCAACCCGAATGAAGTATCACTGCTATTTCGCTTTGAGATGTTTTACTGAAACATTAGCCACACCTTTACCAGATGCTGTTCTTCCTATTTCTTCAAAGAAAACAGATCAGATCACAAATTGCTCACATTCCAATATCTGGCATTTGAGATAGAGTCTGACTTTCCAGTTCTGATAATCTGAATTTAAAGTCAGTTCCAGCAGCTTATGAATTGCCTTCACAGATTAGGGGCTCGCAGCAAAGAAAGAAAAACCTGTCCTGTTACTAATATGAAATATTTCTTCTGAATTGAACCCGTCCTTCCCTTGTGGCTGTGTCTCGTTGTAAGGTTGCGGACGTTCACATTTATGTTCGTATCATCAGGTATTCGCTTCAGTACCTTCCTCTGGACTTGACCTAAATTACACAGTCCCCTGAAATCGATGTCTTCAGCGAAATGGTCAAAAAGAATTTCCGGTCTCCTGTTATGCTATGTAGAGCATCATAACACATTGTTTTATTGCGATCAGATCCTAAAGGCACAAATCACTGGCCACTTTTCTCCACAGTCTGCATTGCTGCTGGAAGATTTCTGTTCGCAGGCAGTCATGAATTGGCTGACTATTACTTGACAATGTCGACTGATGCTAACTTCTATAACTTAGGATGCAGTTTGAGCATCGAATATGTTTCGGAAAAAATGGGAAACCCAATGTGTGAGTGTGCGCGTGTTGTGTCCATGTGTGTGTGTGTGTCCATATATTATATATAATCCCTAACTGCAATGCAATCACACAGTAACTCGAGAAATATAGATTCAATCATTGAAAATATTTTATACGGACTTAGAACTCTGTACATAGTGCTTCCAATTCAAATCTGTAAATTTCAGATTGGCTGTTTAAATGTCAGGTAGTTACACAGAGGAACACAAAATAATATCAGCTTAAATCACAATCAACATTGTCTATTGCCTATGAGTAACAGAATGTTTTGTGATGAATTGCACTGAGATGTCGATGTTGGCCTCAAATATTCTGATGATTATATCTAAATTGGGCTTACAATCATCTTAATGTTCTTCACTTAAATTCTGACATGTTGAGATGGTAGTCAATTCGAAGTTGTCACAAGTGAAAGCCAGCCGCTGTGATTCGCCAAGTCTGTAGCATTGACCTCGGAACAATAGAAACTGGAATGTCAAATGGAACTTCCTGAACTCATTAGTGTCTGTCGTGACATGCTGCTTCCCGCTGCAATGGTTCATATGAGTTCATATGGGAAAATAAATGTGGCGAGTTCTGACGGAGATTCAAAAGACAGTTGAAGACGATGCAGGACTTCTTTCAAGCTGAAAGGGCAAACAGGATTCTGAATCGCTAAAAGAACTGAGTGCACAGCTTTTCAGTAACTCCCACACCCGATGAATAAATACACGTTTAAACATACAAATTAATCAATATTTATATACATACAGAATTCCAACCATCACTTAATCCATCATTTGAAGTTGTCCGACACATCAACGTCCAATTACAAATCCTGAAATGTGGGGTGAGGAGCGGTTGCAATGTGCTCTGTTTATTCTTTGGGTGAAGGGTTAAACCGAGTGCACTGGTAATATATATGTCACGGTCAGTTGGTGAACATGCTGGAAAATAGTGTACAGCTCACGAGGATTTCACTATCTTCAGATTTTGAACGATTGATTCAATAGTCTCAGCGATATTTCAGCCCATTCCTTAACTCGACTCTGATTTTCCTTTGGGTCCCAGCATAAATGAATGGATTGATACAGGAAGTCAAGAAGACAAGCATGAATCCGGTTTCTTCAAGAAGGAATGAATCTTCACTTAAATCGGATCCTGAGAAGTATCAACCTTAGCAACTCGCACATAGATAATCGTTATTACAAATAACAAACATAACAGGATAAAAGTGCCTGAGATGGTGAAAAGTAAAACAATTGATTTTCATCGCTTTTCCATTTCGGGATCACCACGATTCATCCTGTTGTTGTGGTCCCGCAGTCTCCTGCGGGCTCTGTTAGCCAATAGAATGTGTCTGACCTTCAAAATATTCAGCAGTAAAATCAGAATAAAGGGGAGACATGGGTTTGCAATGGGCCGCATCCGGTCATACACAGTCTAAGCTGGTGAAGTGTAAAATATTAATCTTACACTGCAAAACCAAGGCATTTTTTAAACAGGTCAGTGCAGATATAATTCCGATCACACGCACTGCCACCTTCTCTGTGCAATACTTTACTTTTCCCTTCTCGCAGCAAATAGCCACAAATCTATCAAAGGTAAAAGCCACTGTGAACCAGGCAGAGCTGTCAATAGCTGCATAATTAAAGGCCAAGCGGAGGCTGAATACTGGGGTAATAAACAGGAAACTGTATGGGAAATTAATCCCAGCAATCCGGTTTAATATTACAGCTGTGACTATGAGCATGTGATCCGTTATTGCCATGGGCACCAGGTAGTTCGTAATACATGCAGAGAGACTGCATCTTCTTCGGCACAGGATGATAATCACTGCCAGATTAGCTGGAATAGAGACAGCAAGACAGCCAGTTAGTCTGACTTACACTATGTGTGTGACACTGTGTGAATCTAAAAGTTACATTTTGACTCTAAATAGACTTGTACATTAAAACGATGATGTCTATTTTCGTGATGAGATCTTGATTTTTACAGCAGTGATATTAATGAAAGTCTGTAGCAGTGAGTAGAGTGCGTTCTTTCTTGACTATATTTTTTTTAGATTTATCTCTTGATTAAAATTAAAATATAAGCCGGACTTATTAATCTAATGCGGGGAAGAGTTTTGTCGAGAAATACGACGGTGTTATTTTCTGGGTCTGGAGATTGTGAAGGAGCAAAAACGGCCTTTCGTAGAGTGATATGCGCTTCTTGTCAGATTTGGGAGTTTAAACAGAGTTTAAGATTACTGCGGATTACATCTGCCATGAGTGCTGTTCGTTGCGAATCATATGCGATCGAATGGATCAGTTGGAGAGACACTTAGAAGCAATGAGGAATTTGCAACAGCAACAGCATGTGTTGGATGGCAGTTAAAGGACGGGACGAAAGTCACAGCTACAGGCACATAGATGGGTTAACTTCAGGAAAGGTAAGAGAGATATGCAGCTTGTGAAGGAGTCTCCTGTGGCTATACACATTTAAAACAAGTATTCTCTTTTGGAAAATGTAGGGAATGATGGATTCTCAGTGGAACGTAGCACGAACAGCCAAGTTTCTGGGAATGAGACATGCAATGCAACGAGGGGTACGTCCGGTTCGAAGAGATCAATTGTGTTAGGGGATTCTCTAGTCAGAGGTATAGACAGACGTTTCTGTGGCCAGCAGCGAAAAAATCAGAATGGTGTGTCGCTTTCATTGTTCCAGGGTCAAGGATGTCTCAGGGGCGTGCAGAATGTTCTCAAGGGGGAGAGGGGCCAGCAAGAGGTCTTTGTCCACATTGGAACCAATGCCATCGGAAGGGAAAAACTTGAGATTCGGAAGGGTGATTGGCAAGAGTTGAGCAGGAATTTGAAAAGGAGGTTCTCAAGAGTAGTAATATCTGGATTACTCCCGGTGCTACGAGCAAGTGAGGGCAGAAATAAAAGGATAGAGCAGATGAATGCGTGGCTGATGAGCTGGCGTATGGGAGAAGGCTTCCCGTTTTTGGATCATTTGAATCTCTTTTGGGGAAGAAGTGACTGGTCCAAGAAGGACGGATTGAACCTAAATTGGCAGGGGACTATTATACTCGCAGGGAGATTTGCTAGAGCTGCTCAGGAGGATTTAAACTAGGAAGGAGGTTTGCAGATGACACCAAAATTGGAGGTGTAATGCACAGCAAAGGGGGTTATCTCAGGTTACAACAGGATCTGGCCCAGATGGGCCAAAGGGCTTGGAAGTGGCAGATGCAGTTTAATTCAAATGAATGCGAGGTTCTGCAATTTGGGAAAACAAATCTTAGCAGTACTTATACACTTAATGATAAGGACCTCGGGAGTGTTGCTGTACAAAGAGACCTTGGAGTGCAGGTTCATAGGTCCTTGAAAATGGAGTCACAAATGGATAGTATAGTGAAGAAGGCGTTTGTTCAGAGTATTGAGTACAGGAGTTGGGAAGTCATGTTGTGGCTGTACAGGACATTGGTTAGACCTCTGTTGGAGTATTGCATGCAATTCTGGTCTCCTTCCAATTGGAAAGCTGTTGTGAAACTTGAAAGGCTTCAGAAAATATTCACAAGAATGTTGCCAGGGTTGGAGGATTTGAATTATAGGAAGAGGTTGAACATACCGGGGCTGTTTTCCCTGGAGTGCTGGACGTTGAGGGATGACCTCACAGAGGTTTGCAAAATTATGAGAAGCATAGATGCGGTAAATGCACTAACTCTTTTCCCTGGGGTTGCGGAGTCCAGGACTAGAGGGCATAGTTTTAGGGAGAGGGGAAAGATGTAAAGAGAGCTAAGGGTCAACGCTTTCACACAGAGGGTCGTACGTGTCTGGAATCAGCTGCCAGAGGAAGTGGTGGAGGCTGGTACAATTGCAACATTTAAAAGGCATTTGCAAGTGTTTATGAATAGGAAGGGTTTGGAGGGATATGGGCCGGGTGTTGACAGGTGAGACTAGATTGGTTTGGGATATCTGCTCGGCAATGACGGGTCGCACCGAAGGGTCTGTTTCCATGCTGTACATCTCTATGACTCTATGACTGTACAATGTGTGTCAAAGACAATTGAACCACAAATAACATCTATTGGAAGAAAAAGAAAAAATTGTATACTCATTGAAAGTAATACAGACTCAAATACAGTAGAAACTATCAGATGACATCACTTAATTGATGAAAATGCTAACTTGGTTTTATATCGAAACTTTAAGTATGGAGACTAACAAACCCGTTGATAATGTCTCACTGGTGATCAAATGTGGCTGCTGCCAATGAATTGCTGTGAAATTGTTCACTCTGGGCAACTTTGGCATACAATTTACTCAACAATGCTGCGGGGTTCCCTTTAGGGGCTCCAATTTACTCCCACAGTTCAAGGATGCGCAGGAGAATTGGATTGGCCATGCTAAATTGCCTGTATTGTCCAGGAAAATGCAGTGGATGTGAATTACCCTTTATAAATGTAGAGTTACAGGAATAGCTACGGATGAGCCTGGGTGGCATGGTCTTTGCATATTTATTGGGGACGTGGCTTCTTTCCACATGTTGTGGATCGTCTAATTCCGTGAACACGTTCAACCAGAATGAATTGAACAGTGATTACATTTGGCCAAGTACATCGGCATCGGGAAACTAATGAAATACTGAGATTTTCTCCTAAATACTTGAGATTTTTGGTGTCAACCTAGACATTGGACATTACAGGTATTGCAGTCTAATTTGGATATATCGACCTCTCCGATGTAACGCTTAATTGGTTGGTACAAATAACTGATCTATGTCATTCTGTGATACCTTATGATTAGATTCCCTACAGGGGTGTGCAAACAGGTCCATCAGCCCAACAAGTCCACAGCGATCCTCCAAAAAGCAACCCCCCCATACCCATTCCCCTACATTTACCCCTCACTAATGTACCTAACGCTACGTGCAATTTAGCATGGACAATTCACTAACCTGCACATCTTTGGTCTCTGGAAGGAAACCCACGAAAAGACGGGGAGAATGTGAAAACTCCACGCAAACAGTTGCCCGAGACAGGAATTGAACCCAGGTCACTGGTGCTGTGAGGTTCAGTGCCAACCACTGAGCCACCGTGCCGCCCCACAATAATTAAAACAGAAAACATGCAAGTCATACTATCAGCTGTGATACGTCTTCAATGCAGAGAAACTGTAGAAGATATAAACAACGTGAAACAATGTCCAATTCAAGCAGTAAGAAATTTTCTTGTTTCAGCCAAATGGATCACTGACTAATTTGACATTTGCTGTGTCACCGTCGAAGTCAATGCTGTGATAGATCTACATTTGCAACGTGATATAATGAGAAGAATTCACTTATTGTGAAGTCATAGACTCGCTAATATTAAGGGCAATTAAATGGGCATTGGATAAACACGCGGATGAAAATACAATAGTGTGGGTTAGATGGCCTTCAGATTGGTTGCACAGGTCTGCTCAAAACCGAGGGCCAAACGCTCTGTACCACGTTGCATTGTTCTTTGTTCAATGTGACAATGGAAATGGCACCATGGGTCCACATCAGCATGTTAATTACGGTACAGTCATTCGCCAAATGGACTGTGTGAATAATGCTGTGGCCCTTCATTTGCAAAGAAATAATAATTTGATAGGCACGTATAATTACAATACTGACATCATTTGCAACACAGCTATAATCGTGTATGAGAATTTTTCTTCAGGATTATTGCCAATGCCACAATGGAACTGGGTTCACATCAAAATAGTTTGGCCTAATTCGGCAGGGGGAAGGGGCCACAGACCGTTAGCAGAATAAGGGCGTCGCATTGTGTGGGAAACAATCAAGTCAATGAGAGTGCAACGATATCAATTTTCAAGGGACTAAGGCATGGCTGGTTGGCTTTTACTGTAATTCTGAGAGTATCACCGATAAACAGATGAACTAAAGTCATGAAAGTCAGAGATTGTAACTATCCTAACGACGTGGTTGAGGGACGGGAGGGTTGTTAACCTAACATTCCAGGATATAGAATCTCCAGGCGACATACAAGGAGGTAAAAGAGGAGGAAGTGTTGCAGTACTATTTAAGGAGTCAATTCCTGCAATAGCGAGACATGGTATATTGGAGTGCATTGTTGATTTCTGGATACAGCAGAAAGGAAAAAGGAAGTAAAAAGCGTCATCTGCATTGTGACGTGTTTATTATAGACTTCCAGTTTGTCAGCAGGAAACTGAGGAGGGCATTTGTGCCCAATACATGGAGGTGTGTAAAAATAAAACCAAAAGGGGCAATGATTTCAATGTTCCCATCGTTAACTGCTGTAGACACAATGTTAAGGAATTGGATGGAGGAGATTTCTTGAAATGCGTCGACAAGACATTTCAGACCAATATGCACAGAGTTCACAAAGTTGTTTTGGGACTAATTCTGGGGAATGAAGCCGGGCAGCTAATGCAGGTGGTAATGTGGGTGTGGTGGGTGCTCGCATTTTCATGACAGCGATCAAAACATGGTAAAAATTAAGCTTCTTCAGGACAAAAACAGACAGTTAAGTTTAAAAAACGGAAGTTTTGGATTGGGAGGGTGCAGCACTTTGTTAAATAAGGAAGGGTCTGTCCACGCTGGATGGAGAAGAAAAGCATTTGGATCAGTTCAAAAGGAAATGGGTAGGATAGAACCCCAACATTCTCCTTCTCCGGTGGTAACAAGATTAACAAGCCAGGAGACCTGTGAATGAACTGTGGATGCTTTCATCAGAGAGAGGTCATGCCTTTCAAATTTTATAGATTTTTTGAGGATATGACTAGGTGTGTTCACGAGGTAAAGAATGCAGTTTATTGGAGTATAACAAACCTTTTGACAATGTCCACATTGGTGACATACGAAAAAGGCCTAAGCACATGGGATACAAGGGAATTTTATCAAGTGGATTCAAAAGTGGATCATTTCCTGGAGGCTAGGCATGATCAGTAAGATTGCAGAAAAAAACAAAATTAGGAGGTATCGTTGATAGCGAGGAAGATCATTAAAAATTGCATTGGGATCTTGGTCAGATGGGAAAGTGGGAAGACGATTAGCAAATGGAATTCAGTACAGAGAAATGTGAGGTGTTGCACTCTGGAAAGTCAAACCACGGCAGAACTTACACAGCAAACGGTCAGTTCCTGAGTAGAAGGAGAAAGTGAGTACTGCAGATGCTGGAGATCTGAATCAAAAGGTGTGGTACTTGAATATCACAGCTGGTCAGGCAGCATCCGAGTAGCAGGAGAGTCAACGTTTTGATGACGAGCTGATGCTCGAAACGTTGACTATCCTGCACCCGGGATGCTGACTGACCGGCAGTGCTTTTCCAATACTAGAGTTCCTGAGGAGTGTTGTCGAACTGAGGAGTACATGTAAATTGTTCGGAGAAAATGGCTTCAAAGGAAACAGAGTGATGAAAAGGGATTTAGCGTGCTGGTCTTCATCAGTCAGGGTATTGAGTAAAGAAAATGGAACGTTATGTTACAATTGTCACAATTATCATAGAGTATGTTATCCATGTAAGACAAAAGACATTGTTAGACCTAAATATCTTACAAAAATGTACACTCTTAAGTCAGAGAAAATGAAATCATCAATTGAAAGGATTATGGAGGCGTTAAGACATTGAAAGCATTTAAGAAACATTCCAAACAGAAAAACATCAATAAAATGAAGTAAATCTACTCACGAAGTGGGGTAATCCATCACTTTAAACTGGACAAAGAGTAAAGAATCTTTGAAGATGGGTGACTGTTAAAGTGGGAGAATAGATGCAGCTAACCAGTGATTCCCGCAGCGAGTAACTAACTACAATAATTACCTGGAAGACCAATAGCTGCAAGGACGGGATAGTAAATGGCAAACACCAACCCTCTTGGTATTCCGTGCAATTCTAAGTGAAGCTCTGACCATGTCCAACACAATATTGAATCTCTGTCAAATTTATACAAGGTTTCAGAGAGCTACTTAAACTGTTTTGTTTCCACAGTAACAAATTTACTGTGAGAAAAGAGCTGGCTCAGCTTTGATATAATGGAATTTTGTCTTTTTTCACCGAATAAAAGAAGACTCTTTAAAAATCAGAGGGAAATATACCCACAACCTCATCCTTGCCAGTTGTAGATGCATTTTTGATGACAGCAACAATAACAGTGACCACCGCCTCATCCTTTTTAAGGCAATTAGTGCCTTCACATTGAGAATGCTCTCCATGGTGTTGTGTAATACCATCTCTGTGCTGAATAGGACAAGATTTCAACAGATTGAGCAGTTCAATTATGGGCACCAGGAGGCGCTGCGAGCATTTATACAGGTAGAATGGCACCCCTGCACAAACTTCAACCTCATCGCACGTCATGCACCCCAATCTACCATTGCAATGATGTCCAAACGAATGGAGAGTGCAGGAGAGCGTTCCAGGAGCAACACCAAGATATATAACAATGAGTTGTCTCCTTGGTTTAGCTACCAAATACGATATGTTGCTCAACATGGACCAGCTTGGGACAAAGGGCCTTTCCCTGTGCTGTAGGACTCTATGGTTCTATGACTACATGATCACTTGTACATGAAAGGAGCATCATTCACCTCGAGAAGAATGGAGGTACTGTTGTGCTTTCTTGACAGTAGCATCAAAGTGGGATGACAAGGACGGACTGTGGTGATCAGCACTTCTCAGAACTAGATCGTCTCCACCTCATCACCATTAATGTATATAGTGCATTGCTCCCCCGAACACCCCCCCCGCCCCCGCACCACTCCCGCCCCAAAGGAAACAATGACAAGCGCATTCATCTTGCAGACATTGAGGTACCGATTGGTATTTTTACATCATGTGTGCAAGCACTCTATCTCTTACCTGCATTTTTTCTCGTCTTTGTTTGAGATCTTGCTTATAATGTTGGTATCATCAGTGATCTAATAGATGAGGCTAGGACAGAATATGACCACACAGTCATTAGTATAGTGGCGGCCCAGCAAATGGCTGAGCTTTCAGCCATGTGGAGTGGCGATGTTGAAGATGATTGTGCAGGAGGTTTATGTGCCCATTCTCACTGATTGCTGTCTGTGGTTAGGAATTCAAGGAATCCAGTTGTAAGGGTGGAATAGAAACAGAGGTCTCGAAGTCTGGAGATTAATTTCGTTGGAATTATGGCGCTGAAGGAGGAAATTCAAGTCAATAGGTGGGAAACTGAGCTAATTACCCATGTTATTCAGGAATGAGCAGCAGTTCCAGGTAGATGGAATCTGTCAGGTGGATCTGTAGCCATGGTAGATGAATTGTAAGTGATCAAGGTAGGCTGGGTGGCTAGAGTTGATGTGGATCATGACTAACCTCTTGTAGCATTTTATAATAGTGGAGGTTTGCGGCACTGGGCAGTAGTGACTGGGCATACTGAAGAAGATTTCTGATGATGGTGATGTTCTTGAAGTAGGTGGAGTCTTCAATTCATAATAAGGAGAGGTTAGAAATGTCAGCAAATATGCCCTTCAGCTGGTACACACAGGATCTGAATGCATGGCCAGAGAATCCACCTGGGCACGCTCTTTAGTTGGGTTCACTCACAAAAAAACCTCTCTGCGTCTGCTGCGGGGACTGCTGGAACTGGTATGTCGAAGTCTTTGGAGGCAGAGGACAACATTTGAATGACCTACTGGACCATATAGAATCTCGAGAAATAGATGGTTACGTCTTGAAAAATGTCCATAATACAGAGGAGGAAGTGCTTAATGTCTTGAAACGCAAAGTGGATAAATCCCGAGGAAGTGATCAGGTGTACCCTAGACCTCTGTAGGAAGCTAGAGAAGTGATTGCTGGGCCAAGAACTGAGATATTTGTATCATCGATAATCACTAGTGCGTTGCCAGAAGACTGGAATTTGGCTGACATGGTGCCACTGTTTAAGAAAGCTGGTCTGGACAAGCAAGGGAACTATAGACCAGTGAGCCTGACGTCAGTGGTTTTCAAGTTGTAGCTGAGGGACAGGATGTACATGCATTTGAAAAGGCAAGGATTGATTAGGGATAGTCAACATGGCTTATTGCGTGGGAAATCATGTCTCACAAACTTGATCGAGTTTTTGTTTGAAGAAGTAACAAAGAGGATTGATGAGGACAGAGTGGTAGATGTGATCTATATGGACTTCAGTAAGGCGTTCGACATGATTCCCCAAGGGAGACTATTCAGCAAGGTTAGAACTCATGGAATACAGGGAGAAGTAGACATTTGGATGCAGAACTGGCTCAACGGTAGATGACAGATGATGGTGGTGGAGGAGGCTTCTTTTTTGGACAGGAGGCATGTGACGAGTGGAGTGCCAAAAGGTTTAATGCTGGGTCCACTACATTTAATCAATAATATAAATGATTTGGATGTGAGCATAAGAGGTATTGTAAGTAAGTTTGCAGATTGAAACCAAAATTGGAGGTGTTGTGGACAGCGAAGAGGGTTACCTCAGATTGCAACGGGATCTTGATCAGATGGGTCAATGAGCTGAGAAGTGGCAGATGGCGTTGAATTTAGACAAACGTGAGATGTTGCATTTTGGGAAAGCAAATCTTAGCCAGACTTATACACTTAATGAACAGGTCGTAGGGAGTGTTGCTGAACAAAGATATCTTGGAGTGCAGGTTCATAGCCCCTTGAAAGTGAATAGGACAGTGAAGAAAGAGTTTGGTATGCTTTCATTTGTTGTTCAGAGTATTGCGTACAGGAGTAGGGAGGTCATATTGCAGATGTAAAGGACATTGGTTAGGCCACTGTTGGAATATTGTATGCAATTCTAGTCTCCTTCATATAGGAAAGATGTTGTGAAACTTGGAAGGGTTCAGAAATGATTTACAAGGATGTTGCCAGGGTCGGAGGGTTTGGGCTATAGGGAGAGGTTGAATAGGCGAGGGCCGTTTTCTCTGAAGCGTCAGAGGTTGAGGGGTGACCTTATAGAGGTTTACAAAATCATGAGGGGCATGGATTGGATTCATCGAAAAAGTCTTTTCCTTGGTGTGGCGGAGTCCTGAACTAGCGGGCATAGATTTAGGGTGAGAGGGGAGAGATATAAAAGAAGCCCAAGGTGTAATGTTTTCATGCAGAGGGTGATACAGAATATATGGAATCAGCTGGCAGAGGAACTGGTAGAGGGTGATACAATTGCAACATTTAAAAGGCATCTGAATAAGTATATGAATATGAAGGGATTGGAGCGATATGGGCCAGGTGATCGTAGGTGGGACTAAATTGGGTTGCACTGCTGACTAGATATCTGGTCAGCATGGACGAGTTGGACGAAAGGGTCAGTTTTTGTGCTGTACATCTCTACATCTCTATGACTCTATGAGAGGTTGCACTACGTGGGACTGTACACGCTAGAATTTGGAAGATTGACAGGGGATCTTACAAAAACATTAAAAATGATGAAAGGGACAGATAAAATAAAGGCCAACTAAATGTTTCCCCTGGTGGATGAAACTAGGACTCGAGAACATGGACTCAAGATTAGGGGGAGGAGATATAAGACAGGGATGCGGAAGAACGTTTTTTCTCTCGGAAAGTAGTGAATCTATGGAATTCTGTGCCCAAGGAAGCAGTAGAGACAGCTTCGTTAAATATATTAAAGACACAGTTGGATGGGATTGTCATGGTCAAAGAAGAAAAGATAATGGGAGTACTGCAGGTAGGAGGAGCTGAGACAATGTGGAGATCAACCATGATCTTAATGAATGGCAGAGCAGGCTCAATGAGCGAAATGACCTGCTGCTGGTTCTATAATATATTACTATCAAAGTCTGCAACTGTACTGGCATATTCAGTTCCGTTGGCTCTTGAGTTCTTGAATATGGACAGTCTGCCATTTCCAAACAGTTCCATCGAAGCTGTTCCATTACCTCCGATCAGCACGGTACCACTTTCTGTACTGGGTGCTTATTAGCCAGGAAGAGGAACACAGCATTGTGTTCTGATTTTCTGAGATACAAACGAGATATGATGTTGGCTGTGTAGCATGGTTGTCCAGATGGTTCTGTCAATATAGTGAATGTGGTTGTCCTCATGATTAAAACCAACTTCGCATTTAGGTCACTGAAGAATTCATAATGGTTTTAAAATCTCGTCAATTGCAAACTGAACTCACTGGAAAAAATATGTTTATTTTCATGTTTTTTTGCGAGCTAGTGTCTCAGGGTGACTTGGACGTTGGTGCAAATAAAGTCCATTATGTCTGCTCCTGACTTGAACAGAAAATGAACTGCAATATTCATCATGATACAGACTTTCAGAGAAATGAAACACAATGTTAGGATCCCATATGGTGCTAACACTGAACAAATCAGAACCCAGAGTGAAACCTTTCTTCAGTAGGCAAGGGATATCCCGGTTCATTTACAGTTCCTAGTTCAGGAACATGCGGTTTGACTACCTTGGTCTGCAATCTTTTCCACACTTGCTAATGAAGTCAGTAACTAGAATGGCTAGTTATTTAGGTCAGCCAATGTGCTCTTGAATGTGGGCCAGTCTATCTTTTCCATGATTATAAGTTTTATTTTTGAAGATTTACTGAGTCAGTTTTTCACGAAAATTGTTCTCAAAAGGAAACAAATTTCGCTAGAATTAATAAATGACAAGTAGTTAAAATTACTCATTTCCCCAGAAATATCATGTACAGACCTTCAAGCCCAATGAAGTGTCACTGCTACTTTCGCTTTAAGACGTCTCACTGAAACAATTGGCCACACCTTCACCAGGTGCTATTCTCTCTATTTCTTCCAGAGAAACAGAAATGCAGTCTAACTCACAAACTCCTCACATTCCACCATCTGGCATCTGAGAACGAGTGTGACTTTCCAGTTCTGATTATCTGAGTTTAAATTCGGTTCTAGCAGCTTAGAAATTGCTTTCAGGATCAGAGGTTCAGGCATAGAAAGAAAAACCTGTCCTGTTGCTAACATGAAATATTTATTATGAACTGAACCTGTTCTCCACTTGTGGCTGTGTTTCATTATAAGTTGCTGACGTTCAAATTTGTGAACGCATCATCAAATACTCTCTTCCGTACCTACCTAGTGGCTTGTCCTAAAGTACACAATGCCCTGAATTCGAGGTCTTTAGTTCAATGTTCCAGATGAATTTCCGGCCTCCTGTTATGTGCAGCATCACACTGCCCTATTGTGACCAGACCCAAAAGGCACACATCACTGGCCACCTTTCTCCATAGTCTGCATTGCTGTTGGAAGTCTTCTCCTTGCAGTCAGTGATGATGTTACATGATGTTGCAGACTGTTACATGACAACGTGGACTGGTGCCAACTGTTGTAACTTAGGATGCAGTCTTAGCGTCGAAATGTTTAGAAATAAATGGAAATCTACATATGTGTGAGCAAATGTAAATATATTATAGATGTTTTTAAATTCTAATTGTAATGCAATGACACAATAACTGGAGAAATCTCGATTCAAATTGTGAAATACTGTGTGTGGAATTAGAACTATTTAAACAGTGCTTCCATTTCAAATGTGTAAATTTCAGATTAGTTGTTTAACTTAAATGTTCGATAGTTACACAGAGGAACACTAAATAGTATCAACTCAAGTCATGTTCAATGTTGTCTATTGTCCATTATTAAGAGAATGGTTCGTGATGAAATACACCTCGATTTCAATGGTGGCCACAAATATTGTGATGATTGTATCTCAATTGGGATAGGTCTATCAGCAGAAATGAGATTGCCATCCTCTTAAAGTTCTCCACCTAAATTCATGTTGGGACAGTAGTCAATTAGGAGTTGCCACAAGTGAAAGCCATCTGCCATGATTCGCAAAAACTGCAGGATTGACCCAGCAATAATAGAAACTGAAATTGCAAAGGAATTTTCCTGAACTCATTAATGTCTTTCGAGACATTCTGCTTCGTGGTTCATATGGTCTTACTGCTGTGTTACGGTGGGAAAACGAGATGATTTCACCAATGGCAACACCGAAACCGGCTGAGTGAGTACTATGACAGGAAGTGAGAATCTGTATGATGATTCCACATTCCTAAATGTGTGCAGAATCCAGAGAGATCAGGGGCCTCATGTATTCACGCCAGGAGAGTGTCCAATATTAAATTTGAATCCTTTAAATCGTCTGAATTGCATTGATGTGATTAGCAAGAAATATCAGCATTCGATGCCAGAACAATGTCAGATTCACGTTACACCACCGTACAGTGTGAATTTCTCAGTGATTGTTGCACAATCAGTGCAGAGAGGACGGACAAGGGCCATGCCCTTTTCAGCAGGATATATACCTACAAGAATATGGGCGTCATCTGCGTGTGTGAGAGTTGAGTTGATTTCGTTAATTGTACTCACATGTACCTGAGTACAGTGAAACGTTTTATTTTGTGAGCATTACAAAAAAATCAGAGCGAACAAGGACGTACGCATTCGAAGCAGTTAGGCAGAACAAGGTTATGTTTGTGCAAGAGGTGTTCCAGTAAGATCCATATTAGTAAGATCAGCAGTGTTTAAAGTTGGAGAGGTTTGTTCAACCGTCTCAGAACAGCAAGAAAGCTGTTCGTCAACTTGTTGCTGCTTGTGTTCCGGTTTCTGAGTTTTCCGTCTGAAGGAGAAGGGTTGTGAGAGTATCTGTTTCTGTTGAATTTTTGTGTTTATGCTCATGTGTGTTTAACGGGTGCTTAGGAGGAAATTATATACCAGCAGGGGAAGAGAGCTAAAACAGAAATGAACGGACAAGAATCAGAGGGAGCATGGTCACCCCCACGTCTTTGAAGGTCATGGCCTTACGTCGGGAAGGAAAGTAGGTAGACAATTTAAAAATTGTGATACGGATGTGACGTCACAATATAGTTATTAAACGAAGGAAAGGCTTGAGAGACAAGCTGCGCGTCAATAGGTGTAGTACTCACATGTGCACGACCAGGGACTAAAGTCCGAAATGATGACCAGTCAGAAGCTTACTTTATCCTCTCATAAACTTTCTCTCTCTTGCAGATTATGTAAATCTGCAGCTCTATTCTGAGCCTCTGGAAAGCTCCCCACTTCCTGGATACAGGAACAGATCTCATGGTACATATTGCGTAGTTCTCGTGAATTTCTCACCTGAAACCATCCCCTCAAATTGGCAAGGGTGTCATGGGAGTGGTAATAGGCGTACAAGCAGCGGAGTGCAGAACAGACAAAAGGCAGGAACAGAAACAGACAGAGATGGTTCCAGACATTCACATTCTGAAAAATGTCGTATGAATACTCTGCCTGAAGCTGATGAACGACCTTGATGTTCGTATGACGGGTACAGAGGAGATTATTTGAAAGAAATGTGGCAAGTTCTAACATAGATTCAAAAGGCAGTGGAAAACAATGCAGGACATCTTCAAGCTGAAAGAGCAGGCAGGATCCTGAATTGCCAAAGGAAGTGTGTGCAGAGCTTTCAGTCACTAAAGCACTCGATAAATAAGAACACATGTAATCGTACAAACATACACACACACACACACACACATATATATGTATATATATATATATATATATATACACACACACATACATATTTCCATCCATCAATTAATCCATCATTTGATTTTTTTTCTGACTGAACAACGACCGATTACAAATCCTGAAATGTGGAGTGGGTTAAGTGGGGGCATGGTCTCTGTTCATTCTTCAACTCTCACTTTGGGTGATGGTTTAAGCCGATTTCACGTGTGGTACATGCTGGACAATAACATACAGCTAGTGAGGATTTGACCATCTTCAGATTTTGAACGATTGACTCAATAGTCTCAGCGGATAGTTCAGCCCATTCCTTAACTCGACTCTGATTTTCCTTTGGGTCCCAGCATAAATGAATGGATTGACACAGGAAGTCATGAAGACAAGCATGTATCCGGTTTCTTCAAGAAGGAATAAATCTTCACTTAAATCGGATCCTGAGAAGTAAGCAACTTTAGCAACTCTGACATAGATAATCGTTATTACAAATAACAAGGAGAACAAGATAAAAGTGCCTGAGATGGTGAAAAGTAAAACAATTGATTTTCTTCGCTTTTCCACTTCGGGATCACCATGATTCATCCTGTTGTTGTGGACCCGCAGTCTCCTGCGGGCTCTGTTAGCCAATAGAATGTGTCTGACGGTCAGAATATTCAGCAGTAAAATCAGAATAAAGGGGAGACAAGGGTTTACAATGGGTCGCATCCAGTCATACAGAGTCCAAGCTGGTGAAGTGTAATATGTTAATTTTAAAATGCAAAACCAAGGTATAGAGTTAACTATGTACATGGGTTCGTTTACAAAATACACAAAGGCATTTTTTAAACAGGCCAGTGCAGACACAATTCCGATCACACGAACTGACACTTTCTCTGTGCAATACTTTACTTTTACCTTCTGGCAACAAATAGCCACAAATCTATCAAAGGTGAAAGCCACTGTGAACCAGGCAGAGCTGTCAATAGCTACATAATTAACGGCCAAGCGGAGGCTGCATACTGGGGTGATAAACAGGAAGCTGTATGGGAAATAAATCCCAGCAATCCGGTTTAATATTACAGCTGTGACGATGAGCATGAGATCAGTTATTGCCATAGCCACAAGGTAGTACGTAATACATGCAGAGAGACCGCATCTTCTTCGGCACAGTATGAGAATCACTGCCAGATTAGCTGGAATACAGAGAACAAGTGAAACATACGGTCTGACATTTAGAATGCATATGTGTGACACTGGACAAAACGTCAATTTACATATTTGACTCAAACGAAATCATACATTTTAATGATACTGCGCGTATGGTTGCGATGTGATCTTGATTTTACTGCAGTGATATTCATGTATGTCAATGACAATTGAATAGACAAATGACACATATTGGAAGACTAAGAAAATAATTGTAATCTCATTGAAAATAACACATATTCAAGTACAGAAGAAATAGTCAGATGACATCACGAAATTGGTGAAAATTTTAACGTGTTTTTATATGAAAACAATCACTATGGAAACTGTCAAAAGCGTGGGAAATGACTCAGTGGTGATCAAGTGTGGCTGCTTCCAATGAATTGCTGTAAAATTATTCTCACTGTGCAATTTTGGCATTCAATTTATTCAGCAATAATGTTGATTTCCTTCAGGTACTCCAATTTACTCCCACAATCCAAGGATGTGCAAGAGACGGAGATTGGTCATACTAAATTGCCTGAATTATCCAAGAATATGCAGGCGGGGTAGATTACCTATGGCAAATGTGAAGTTACAGGAATAGCTACGGGATGAGACTGGGTGGGATGGTCTTTGCAGACTTAATGGATAAATGGCATCTTCCCGCATTCTTTGGATAACCTGAATCTATGAATATGTACTAACAGAATGAAGTGAATGAAAGTTAAATTTGTCCAAAACTGCAGAGTATATCAGCATCCAGAAAGCCAATGAAATATTGAGATTTTCTCCCCATAACTTGAGATTATTGGGGTCAATCTGGACCATTGAGTATGACAGATATTGCAGTCTAATTCTGATATGACGACGTCTACGATTAAATATTTGCTTGGTAGTGCATTACGTGGTACAAAAAACTGATCAATTTCATTCTGTTATGAATATTTGAAACAGAGACCATGCAAGAGTTATTACCAGCTTGAAAATATGTTTAATGCGAAGAAACGGTAGAATATATGAACAATGTGAAATAATGTCAAATTCTAAGACAAGAAGAAAATATCAGTTCAGCAGTAAGAAATTCAGAATCTTCAGTGATAGTGCATGTGAAAGAGGACAGATCGGTTGAAACAGTGACAATTAAAGACTGAGGACAGAAATATTGTGCTGCGAGGTCTGGACAAACGCGAACCAGTCATTGTCAGGAACTGGTCACAATACATATGTTTCTGTTCATCTTTCAATGCTTAATGATGCACCTTCAACAAATTCATCCGGAAACTGATTGAGATAGCTCGAAATACGATGAAGGATGACATTTAACCTATTCACCTCCTTTCTGAATGGACATTGTGTGGGCAACAAGGAAATGGAATGAGATACGAATATGGAGCTTCAGGTCGATGTGCAAAATTGCTACTGACAATGGTTCAAGACCCATCAGATGGAGAGAATTTTCTTGTTTAAACCACATGGTTCAGTGACAATTTTGATATTTCATGTGTCACTGTCGAAATCAATGCTGTAATAGATCTATATTCACATCATGATATCATTGCACGAATTCACACATAGTTGACTTGCCAACATTAAGGGCTTTTCAATGTGCATTAGATAAAGACACGGATGAAAATGGTTGGTTAGACGGCCTTCAGATTGGTTCCACAGGTCAGTCCCAAATCAAGGACCGAATGGCGTGTGCCACTTGTATTATTCAATGTTCTGTGTGACAATGGATAAAACATCACGGACCCACATCAGTATGTTCACTACGGTACAGTCATTCGCCACAAGGATTGTGTGAAACATACAATAGCCCTCCATTTACACAGAAATAATCATTTGGTAGGCACTTTTAGGTGCAACACTGACATCATTTGCAACACAGCTTTAATCGTGTCTGAGAATGTATCTCCAGGAATATTGCCAATGCCACAATGGATCTGGGCTTACATCAAAATACTTCAGCCTAATTCGGCTGGGGAAGGGGGCACAGAGTTAGCAGTGGCACTGCATCGTACAGTAAACAATCATGTAAATGAGAGAGCAGCTATATCAATTTGTAAGGTGCTGCAGCATGGCCTTCACTTTAATTCTGGGAGTGTCAGAGATAAACGGATGAGTGAAGGCCATGAAAGTATGAGCAGAGTGTCAGCAGGAAACTGAGGAGCAAAGTTTTACCCAATTCATGAAGGTGTGTAAAGATAAAATTAAAATGGGCAGTGATTAATTGCATCATTAACTGTTATAGACACAGTGTTAAGGAATTCGATGGAGTGGATATCTTAAAATGTGCTGACAAGCCATTTCAGGGCAATGTCCACAGAGTACAACAAGATGCAAAGTTGTTCTGGGCCTAATTCAGGGGAATGAAGTTGGATTGATAATGCAAGTGGTGATGGGGGAAGGCTGTTTGGGAGCATTTTCGTGACAGCGATCAAAACATGGTAAAAATTCAGCTTCTTATGAACAAAGAGAAATAGACAAGTTACAAAAAGGAAGGGTTGGTTTGGCAGAGAGTAGCACTTAGTTTAATAAGGCAGGGTATGGCTAAGGAAGATGGCGGAGAAGAGCAGTGTGGCCAGTTCTTAAAGGAAATTGGGAGGATAGAAGCCATGTTCCTTCTCGTGTGATTGGAAGACTGACAAACCTGGATACTTGCAGATGACCAATGATATGCAGTGTGCAATATGAAGAAAAAGAGAAGTTTTTAGCAGGTACATGGGACCAAATCAATGAAGGCAATAGTGGAGTGTAGAAAGTGCAGAATGGAGCTTGAGAAAGCAATTAGGTAAACAAAGAGGATATATGAGAAGGCTTTGGCTGGTAAAAGTAGGGCAAGTTTCGAAATAGTCTGTAAGTATATCAATGGAAAGAGTATGACCAGGTAAAGTGTAAGGTCCAATACGGAAGAACAAAGCAATTTTTTTGTGGATCAGGAGGACTTGTGGAGGGTTGAAACCAATACAGTGCATCCATCTTCACTCAAGGAACTCGGAGGAGTCACAGACATGTTCTTGGACTGTTTGGAAGTGTTTATAGGCTTAAAGGTGGACAAATCATCAAGTCCAGATGAGGTGTGTCCAAGGTTACTGTGAGATCCAAGGGAAGAGCTTGCAGGGTCTGTGACCAGAATTTTTAAGTCGCCTCGGGGCACGAGAGAGGTTGCAGTAAATTTGAGGACAGGTGATGTGTTTTCAATAATTAAGAAGGGTTGTTATGAAAAGAATCAGAGAACTGCCGACCAGTGATTCCCGCATCAGTGGCAGGGAAATACTTTTAGAAACGTCTGAAGAAGAACGTGTATCTTTACAGGGAGTGGTAAGGCTGAAGTAGGCGAGGCAGCATGGCTTCGTTAGAGGGAGGTCATGCCTTTCAAATGTCATCGTTTCTTTCTGAGGAGATGACCAGGTGTCCATGTAAGGGCTGTGCAGTTAATGTCGTTTTTATGAATTACAACAACGCTTTTGATAATGTCCCACATAGAAGACTTATCAAGAAGGCCAATGCACATGGGATCCCCGGTAGTTTGATCACGTAGATTCAGAATTGGCTCAGTTACAGGAGACTAGTCAAAACGTTAGGCCTCATGGGATCCAGGGACAGCTCGTTAATTTGATTCAAAATTGGTTCGATAGAAGGAAGCAAATGGCGATGGTTGAGGATTCTTTAATGCACTGGAGGTCTGAGACTAGTCTTGTGCTACAGGGGTCAGTGGTGGGATATTTGTTCTTTGCTATCTATGTAAATGTTCTGGATTCAATGCACAAGGCATGATTAGTAAGTTTGCGGATAATACAAGATTAGTAGGCATTGTTGATTGCAAGAAAGGCTATCAAGAATTACACAGGGATCTTGGTCAGATGGGGAAGTGGGCTGGCAATTGGCAAATGGAAAGCAGAATATTAAAACGGCAAGCGTTGCATTTTGGAAAATCAAACCAAGGTAGAAAGTTAACAGTAACTGGCAGGGTCCTGAGGAATAAGAGGAAGTGAGGACTGCAGATGCTGGAGATCAGAGTCAAAAGTGTGATGCTAGAAAATCTGAGCTGGTCAGGCAGCATCAGCGCCGCAGGAGAGTCCATGTTTTGAGAATAAACGCTTGAGAAGAGCATGGACCAAAATATTGTACAAGTACATATAACTTGAGTTCTAAAGGAATTAAATCATCAAATTTAATAAATTATCACATAAATAGACGCGTTAAGACGTTGCAAGCATAAAAACAATCTTCCAAAAACAAATACAGCAGTAAAATGAAGTGAACGTACTGCAGAAGCAGAATAATGCATCACAGGAAATGGGACAAAGAGTGTAGACAAAGAGTTCAAGACGAATAGTCGATCCAGCTAACCAGTGATTCCCGCAGCTAGTAACTAACTACAATAATTACCTGGAAGGCCAATAGCTGCAAGGACGGGATAGTAAATGGCAAACACCAACCCTCCTGGTATTCCATGCATTTCTAAGCGAAGGTCTGACCACGTCCAACACAACATTGAAAACCTGGCAAATTTATACAAGGTTTCAGCCTCCAGGGAGCTAATTAAACTGGTTTGTTTCTACAGTAACCAATTTACAGTGAGGAAAGCGGTGGCATCAACTATTGCCCAGCTGCTCCTTATGTTTTGACAGAATTTTTTTTTTCATAGAACCAGGGATGTGTCTAAAGCAATGTCCGGCATAATCCAGTTTTTGTTTCGTTATCTTTAAAGCGAGCTAGTTGTTTCGATACTGGAAACAAACCAAATCAATTGAATTAATCACTGACTTCAGTCAGAAACGCACATCTTTCTTGAAAAACGCAAGCAAGTTCAAGTAGACAGCTCTCAGAGAGCGTGATCACCAATCAGGCACAATGTGTTTCTAAGTCTCTGTGAGAATAACATAGACACTTGGAGAAGCACTGAGGGTGGTAAGGGCGCAGAATGCACTGGGTCCGGGGATTTCAGTGTTTGACATGAAGAGTGACTCAGCAGCAGCAGCATTCAGATCAACTGGTTGTTTCATAATGTCCATGATTGCTAAACTAGTGTGTAACTGGTGGGGTGTGAACCAACCAGAGGGAAATACATATTCGACCTCATCCTTGCCAGCTGCAGATGCATTTGTCAGACAGTATCAGTAAGAGTTACCACTGCACAGTCCTCGTGAACGCAAGGTCGTGTCTTCACATTGAGAATTCTCTCCATGGTGTTGTGTAATACCATCACCATACTAAATGGGGGACAAGATTTGTACAGATCCACCAGCACAATTCTGGGCACCAGGAAGCGCTATGAGCATCTATAGCAGTCGAATGGCATTTCAGCGCAATTTTCAAACTCATCGCATGTCATATACCCCAATCAACCATTGCAATTAAATCCAGATCAATGGAGAGAGCAGGAGGGCACACCAGGAGCAGCACCAAAAATATATAACAAGGAGGTGTCTCCTTGGTTAAGCTGCTAAATAGGACATTTTGGTCAGAATGGACCAGTTTTTGCCAAAGGGCCTTTTCCCGTGCTGTAGAACTCTATGACTACATGATCACTTGCACATGATAGCAGCATCAGCAGCAAGTGACAGTCAGAACGAAACAACCTGACAACCAGTAATCTCAACTGTGCCATTTCATTCACCTCTGAAGGAATGGAGGCAGTATTGTGCTTTCTTAAAAGGAGCATCAAACTGGGTTGACAAGGGAAGATTGTTGATTATCAATTCTTCTCAAGACTCGAGCATCTACACCTTAGCATCATTGATGTATATAGCCCCTGGCCCAAACACCCACCCCCACCCCCACCTCACCCCAAAGGCGCCAATGACCAGTGCGTTCGTCTTGCAGACATTCAGGGACCGATTGGTATTTTCACACCATGTCTGCAAGCACTTTATCTTTTATCTCTATTCTTTCTCACCTTTGTTCGAGATCTTGCTTATGATGACGGTATCATCAATGATCTTGTAGACGGGAGTCGCACAGAATGTGGCCACACAGTCATTAGTACAGAGGCAGCGTAGCAAAGGGAGTGGAGTGGCGAATTTGAAAATTATTGGGCGGAAAGTGTGCGTGCCCATTCTCACTGATCGCTGTCTGTGGTCAGGAAGTCAAGGATCCAGTTATAGAGGGTGGAATAGAAACAGAGGTGTCGGAGTCTGGAGACTAGTTTCATTGGAATTATGGCGTTGAAGGCAGAAATCTAAGTCAATAGGTGGGAGACTGAGTTAGTTACCCTTGTTATTCAGGAATGAGTGCAGTTCCAGGTCGATGGCATCTGTCAGGTGAATCTGGGAGGCTAGGGTTGATGTGAAACTTGACTGACCTCTTGCAACACTTTATAATAATGGAGGTACTGGGCTATAGTCACTGGGAATACTGAAGAAGATTTCTGTGGCACTGGGATGATGGCGATGTTCATGAAGCAGGTGGAGTCTTCAATTCATTATCAGGAGAGATTGAAAATGCCAGCAAACATGCCCTTCAGCTGGTACGCACAGGATCTGAATGCATGGCCTGAGACACCACCTGGGACCATCGCTTTAGCTGGGTTCACTCTCAAAAAAAGCCTCTGTGTGTCTGCTGCGGGGACTGGTGGAAAAGGTATGTCGAAGTCTCTTGGACACGGGGACATCATTTGAATGAACTACTGAAGCATAAAATGCGTCTGGCGCATTAGGCAGGGATGTATATTTGTCTCATACTCTGTACCATTCTACTCTGCAGCTCATTTGTTCGCACAAGCATTCCCACAGATGGTAGGAGTCCATGCAGTTAGTTTGGGTCACTAATGTAGTCGGTATTGCCACTTGACATTTCTAATTGCCTGACAGAGGATTTCCTATGAAAGGACATGATCATCACATTTGAATACCTCACAACCAGACTTCAGAAGGGAGGGGCTCTCCCAGTTCATCCATTGTGACCAGTTGAGCAACATACAGGTTAACATCTTTGGCACTCAAACGTTTCCACACTTGTTGATGCCAAAGAATAATGTTTAGGTTATGTCAGGAGGTGAGGACCACAAGTCAATTGTTAACACTACAGAGATAGTTTTCAGCAGACCTGAGGACCAAAAGGTAAGTAGGTTCCCTGGTCCTGATGCAATGCATCCCAGGTTACAGAAAGAAATGGTGGAAGTTATAGTAGATGCATTAGTGATAAATTACGAAAATTCACTGGACTCCGGGCAGGTCCCAGTGGACTGGAAGCCAGCGAATGTCGCCGTGTTGTTTAAAAAAGGGTGTAGGCACGAGGCTTGTAACTATCAGAGAAAGTGGAAACTGCAGATGCTGGAGATCAGAGCTGAAAATGTGCTGCTGTAAAAGCGCAGCAGGTCAGACAGCATCCAAGGAGCAGAAGATTCCGGATTCGTCCATTAGCCCTTCTTCGATTCCTGAAGCAGTGCTCATGCCCGAAACATGATTCTCCTCCTCCTTGGATGCTGCCTGAGCTGCTGCGCTTTTCCAGCAACACATTTTCAGCGCTGGTAACTATCGGCCAGTCAGTTTTACATCTGTAATCGAGGAAATGCAGATTCATATAATTAAAGAAGAAAAAGCGAGCTGTTGGATAGAGACGGTTGCAACAGGTACGAGCAGGATAAATTCAGGGAGGGATGGTTGTGTTTGACAAATTCACTGGAGTTCTTCGAGAATGTGACAAGCGGAGTGGATGGAGGGGAACAGATGGATGGTGTATATTAGGATTTCCAGAAGACGTTCGGGAAGAATCATCTATAAGATATGAACGCATGGAGTTGTAGGGAATATACTAGCATGGATAGAGGACTGATTAATCAATAGAAAGCAGAGAGTGGGGACAAGCGGATCTTTCTCTGTTTGGAGATCAGTAGTGACCAGGGTGCAACAGGCGTCAGTGTTGGCCCAGCGACTGTTCATGCCATATATAAATGGTTTGAAAGAGGAAACTGAGTATAGTCTGTCTAGTTTTGCCGGTGACACTGAGTGGAGTGGAAAGACAAACTGCGCAGAGAGATTTAGAGAGTTTAAGGGAGTGTGTAAGGGTCTGGCAGATGTAATTCAAAAGTAAATGGGAGAGTGCCCGCTGTGGAAGTAAAAATAGTAGGTCAGAATATTATTGAAATGGTGAAAGGCTGCAGCATGCTGTTGTTCAGAGTGACGTGGGAGTGGGTTCTACATGAATTGCAAAAAGTTGATTTACAGGTGCAACAGGTAATCAGGAAGGCAAACGGTATATTGGTTTTCATTGAAAGAGGGATTGAATTTAAGAGCAGGGAGAATCTGCTGCAATTACACAAGGTGATGGTGTGGCCGCACCTGGTGTACTGTGCGCAATTTTTGTGCTCCTTACTTGAGGAAGAATAGATGGAGAAAGTGATGTCTGCAGATGCTGGAGATCAGAGCTGAAAATGTGTTGCTGGAAAAGCGCAGAAGGTCAGGCAGCATCCGAGGAATATGAGATTCGACGTTTCGGGCGTAAGCCCTTCTTCAGGAATGAATATAATGATTTTAGAGGCGGTACAGAAGAGGTTCTCTAGGTTGATTCCAGAGATGAGGGAGTTACCCGTTGAGAAGAGCATTTTGCACAAGTATTTACCGTGGAAAAGGACATGAAACATATAGAATCTCGGGAAATAAATGGTGATGTCTTGAAAAATGTCCATATTTCAGAACAGGAACTGCTGGATACCTTGAAACGCATGAAAGTGGATAAATCACCTGGACATGATCAGGTGCATCCCAGGAATGTCTGGGAAGCAAGCGAAGTGATTGCTAGGCCTGTTACTGAGATATTTGTATCATAAATAGTCTCAGCTGAGGCGCCAGAAGACTGGAGATTGTCTAATATGATGCCACTGCTTCAGAAAGGTCGTCAGGACAAACCAGGGAACTAAGACCAGTGATTGATGAAGGGCTCTGGCCCGAAACGTCGAATTTCCTGTTCCTTGGATGCAGCCTAACCTGCTGTGCTTTAACCAGCAACACATTTTCAACTTAACTAAGACCAGTGAGCCTAACCGTGGTCAAGATGACTTTGTGCGTCGGAAATCCTGTCTCACAAACTTGATTGAGTTTTTTGAAGAAGTAACAAAGAGGATTTATTAATGCAGAGCAGTAGATGTGATCTATACGGACTTCAGTGAGGCAATCGACAAGGTTCCCAATGGGAGACCGGGAAGCAAAGTTAAATCTCATGGAATACAGTGACAATTAGCCAGTTAGATACAAAACTGTCTCAAAGGTAGAAGGCAGAGGGTGGATTGCCACAAGAATCGGTGCTTGGTCCACTGCGTTTCATTATTTATGTAAATTATTTGGATGTAAGCATAAGAGGAATAGTTAGTAAGTCTGCAGATAACACCAAAATTGGAGGTGTTATCTCTGAAGGTTACCTCAGATTACAACAGGATCTTGATCAGGTGGGCCAATGGGCTGAGAAGTGGCAAATGGAGTTTTATTTAGATAAATTTGAGGTGCTGCATTTTGGGAAAGCAAATGTTCGCAGGACTTATACACTTAATGGTAAGGTTCTAAGGAGTGTTGCTGAACAAACAAACCTTGAAGTGCAGGTCCATAGCTCCTTGAAAATGAAGTCGCAGGTAGATGGGATAGTGAAGAAGGCGTTTGGTATGCTTTCCTTTATCGGTCAGAGTATTGAGTACAAGAGTTGGGAGGTCATGTTGCGGCTGTATAGGACATTGCTTGCAATTCTGTTTTCCTTCCTGTCGGAAAGATTTCATGAAACTTGAAAGGGTAAAGAACATATTTACAAGTATGTTGCCAGGGTTGCAGAATTTGAGGTATCGTGAGAAGTTGAATAAGCTAGCACTGTTTTCCCTGGTGTGTCAGAGGCTGAGGGCTAACCTTGTAGAGGTTTACAAAATCATGAGGGGCGTGGATTGGATAAATTGAACTGGAGGGCAGAGTTTTAGGGTGAGAGGGAATAGGTATAAAAGAAACCCAAAGAGCAATCTTTTCACACAGAGTGCGATACGTGTATGGAATGAGCTGCCAGAGGAAGTGGTGTAGGCTGGTAAAATTGCAACATTTAAACGACATTTGGATGGGTATATGAATAGAATGGGTTTGGGGGTTATGTGCTTGGTGCTGGCAAATGGGACTAGATTGGGTTGGGATATCTGGTCAGCATGGACAAGTTGGACCGAAGGGTCTATTTACCTGTTGTATATCTCTATGACTCTATTACTCTATTCCTCTGTGAAAAGTTCAGCCGCCTGGGACTGTACTCTCTAAAATTTGGAAGTCTGAGAGGGGATATTAGAGATAAATATAAAATGGTGAAATTGATAGATAATATAAAGGCCGACAAACTGTTTCCCTGCTGGGTGAGACTAGGGCGAGGGAACGTGGACTCAAGATTAGGAGAGTAGATTTAAGACACAAACGAGGAAGAACAGCTTCTCCCAGAACGAAGTTAATCTATGGAATTTTCTGCCCAAGGAAGTAATAGAGGCAGCTTCATTATATATATATTCAAGAAACAGTTGGATGGGATTTTCATGGTAGGGGAATTAAAAGTTATGGGGATAATGCAGGCAGGATAAACTGACATGATGTATAGATCAGCCATGATCTTAATAAATAGCAGAGGAGGCTCAATGGGCCAAATGTCTTACTGCTGTTGCAATTACTATGATAGTAGATAATATACTATGACGCATATTCAGTTACATTGACTTCTGGGTTCTTTAATATGGACAGTCTATTAATTCCAAACAGTTCTTTAGAAACTGTTCTATTGCCTCAGATCTGCACTGTACCACTTGCTATTCTGGGTGCATATAGGCCAGAAGGAGCAACACAGCATTGTATTCTGATTTTCTGAAGTACCAATGAGATATGGCGTGGTGGGATTCTTGACTTTGTACCGTTGTTGTTCAGATGGTTCTGTAAATATAGTGAATGTGGCTGTCTTCATGATTAAAATCAACTTAACATTTAGTTCATTGAATAACTCATGATGGTTTTAAAATCTTATCAATTGCAAACTTAACTCACTGGAAAAAAATTGCTTTCATCTGTTGAGCAAGACAGTGTCTCAGGGTAACATTGTCGTTGGTACAATAAAGTCCAATATGTCTGCTCTTGACTTGAACAAATGATGAGCTGATGCAACGTTTATTATGATACAGATTTTGAGAGAAATGCAATAAAATGTTTTCATCCCATATGGTGCTAACACTGAGCAGATCAGATCCCAGAGTCAAATCTTACTTTTGTCGGCAAGGGATATCCCGGTTCATTCACGGTTTCCAATTGAGGAATATGTGGATTAACTTCCATGGCTCACAGTCTTTTCCACACTTGATAATTACATCTGTAACCTGGAGAGGCATGGTTATTTACGTCAGCCAATGTGTTCTTGAATATGTGCCAGTCTCCCAATTCCAAAATTACAAGTTTTATTTTTGAAGTTTTACTGTGTCAAATTTTCAGTACAGTTATTCCCACAATGAAACAAATTCGTTGACAATTAATAATCAACAAGTAGCAAAAATTACTCATTTCCGCATGAATATCATTTGCATCCCTTCAATCTGAATGAAGTATCACTGCTATTTTGCTTTGAGATGTCTTACTGAAACAATTAGCCACACCTTAACCAGGTGCTGTTCTTCCTATTTCTTCGAAGAAAACAGACCAGATCACAAACTCCTCACATTCCAATATCTGGCATTTGAGAACGAGTTTGACTTTCCAGTTCTGATTATCTGAATTTAAATTCAGTTCCAGCAGCTGATAAATTGCCTTCACAGATCAGAGGCTCACAGCAAAGAAAGAAAAACCTGTCTTGTTGCTAATATGAAATATTTCTTCTGAACAGAAACTGTCCTTCCCTTGTGGCTGTCTCTCATTATAAGGTTGCAGGCGTTCAAATTTAAAAACGGATCATCAGGTATTCGCTTCAGTACCTTCCTCGGGACTTGTCCTAAATTATGCAGTCCCCTGAAATCGACACCTTCAGCGAAATGGTACGAAAGAATTTCCGGTCTCCTGTTATGTTATATAGAGCATCATAACACATTGTTTTATTGCGATCAGACCATAAAGGCATAAATCACTGGCCACTTTTCTTCAAAGTATGCATTGCTGCTGGAAAATTTCTGCTCGCAGGCAGTCATGAATTGACTGACTATTTCTTGACAATGTCGACTGATGCTAACTTCTATAACTTAGGATGCAGTTTGAGCATCGAATATGTTTCGGAAAAAATGGGAAACCCAATGTGTGAGTGCGCATGTTGTGTCCGTGTGTGTGTGTGTCCATATATTATATATAATCCCTAACTGCAATGCAATCACACAGTAACTCGAGAAATATAGATTCAATCATTGAAAATATTTTATACGGACTTAGAACTCTGTACATAGTGCTTCCAATTCAAATCTGTAAATTTCAGATTGGCTGTTTAAATGTCAGGTAGTTACACAGAGGAACACAAAATAATATCAGCTTAAATCACAATCAACATTGTCTATTGCCCATGAGTAACAGAATGTTTTGTGATGAATTGCACTGAGATGTCGATGTTGGCCTCAAATATTCTGATGATTATATCTAAATTGGGCTTTCAATCATCTTAATGTTCTTCACTTAAATTCTGACATGTTGAGATGGTAGTCAATTCGAAGTTGCCACAAGTGAAAGCCAGCCACTGTGATTCGCCAAGTCTGTAGCATTGACCTCGGAACAATAGAAACTGGAATGTCAAATGGAACTTCCTGAACTCATTAGTGTCTGTCGTGACATGCTGCTTCCCGCTGCAATGGTTCATATGAGTTCATATGGGAAAATAAATGTGGCGAGTTCTGACGGAGATTCAAAAGGCAGTTGAAGACGATGCAGGACTTCCTTCAAGCCGAAAGATCAGCTAGGATTCTGAATCGCAAAGGGAAGTGAGTGCAAAGCTTTTCAGTACCTCCCACACCCGATGAATAAATACACATTTAAACGGATAAACTAATCAATATTTATAAACATACATAATTCCAACCATCACTTAATCCATCATTTGAAATTGTCCGACTCATCAACGTCCGATTACAAATCCTGAAATGTGGGGTGGGGCGGGGGTGCAATATCCTCTGTTCATTCTTTGGGTGAAGGGTCAAACCGAGTGCACTGGTAATACATATGCCATGGTCAGATGGTGAACTTGCTGGACAATAATGTACAGCTCGCGAGGATTTGACTATCTTTAGATTTTGAACGATTGATTCAATAGTCTCAGCGGATGTTTCAGCCCATTCCTTAACTCGACTCTGATTTTCCTTTGGGTCCCAGCATAAATGAATGGATTGACACAGGAAGTCAAGAAGACAAGCTTGTATCCAGTTTCTTCAAGAAAGAATGACTCTTCACTTAAATCGGATCCTGAGAAGTAAACAACCTTAGCAACTCGGACATAGATGATCGTTATTACAAATAACAAACATAATAGGATAAAAGTTCCTGAGATGGTGAAAAGTAAAACAATTGATTTTCTTCGCTTTTTCATTTCCGGGTCACCATGAATCATCCTGTTGTTGTGGTCCCGCAGTCTCTTGCGGGCTCTGTTAGCCAATAGAATGTGTCTGACGGTCAGAATGTTCAGCAGTAAAATCAGAATAAAGGGGAGACAAGGGTTTACAATACGCCGCTTCCAGTCATACACAATCCAAGCTGCTGAAATGTAAAATGTTAATCTTATACTGCAAGACCAAGGAATAGTGTTAACTATGTACATGGGTTTGTATATGAAATACGGAAAGGCATTTTTTAAACAGGTCAGTGCAGACACAATTCCGATCACACGCACTGACACCTTCTCTGTGCAGTACTTTACTTTCTCCTTCTGGCAACAAATAGCCACAGATCTATCAAAGGTGAAAGCCACTGTGAACCAGGCAGGGCTGTCAATAGTTGGAAAATTAAAGGCCAAGCGGAGGCTGCATACTGGGGTGATAAATTATCCTCTCTTTCCTATTGGAACAATGTTGTGAAACTTGTAATATTTACAAGTATGTTGCCAGGGTTGCAGAATTTTAGGTATAGTGAGAAGTTGAATGCCCTGGCACTGACTTTCCCTGAAATGTAGGAGGATGATGGTTAACCTTGTAGAGGTTTACAACATTATGAGGGGCATGGTGTGGGTAAATTGAACTGGAGGGCAGAGATTTAGGGTGAGAGGGAATAGGTACAAAAGAAAGCCAAGGAGCAATTTTATCACGCCGAGGGTGATACGTGTATGGGATGAGCAGCCAGAAGAAGTGGTGGAGGTTCGTACAATTGCAACATCTAAACAGCATCTGGACTGGGGTATGAATAGGAAGGGTTTGGAGGGTTATTGGCCAGGAGCAGGCAGGTGGGACGAGATTGGGTTGGGATATCTGGTCAGCATAGACAGGTTGGACCGAAGGGTGAATTTCCGTGTTGTATATCTCTATGACTCTATTTCTCTATGTGTCTGTGAAGGGTTGAGTTGCCTGGGACTGCACTCGCTAAAATTTGGAGGACTGAGAGGGGATCTTATAGAAACATATAGAATGATGAAATGGATAGATAAGATAAAGGGCGGCAAACTGTTTCCCCGGATGTGTGGGACTAGAACTAGGGAACATGGACTCAAGAGTAGGAGAGTAGATTTAAGACAGTACTGAGGAAGAACAGCTTCTCCCAGAAAGTAATGAATCTGTGGAATTTTGTGCCCAAGGAAATCGGAGATGTAGCTTCATTAAATATATTCAAGACACAGTTCTATGGAATTTTCATGATGGGGAATTAAAGGGTATGAGCATAATGCAGGTAGGAGGAGCTGAGATGTTGTACAGATCAGCCATGATCTTAACGAATAGCAGACCGAAGCTCAATGGGCAAAATGGCTGACTGCTGTTGTGATTACTATCATATTATCAAAGTCTGTGACTGTGTGGCATATTCGGTTACGTTGGCTTCTGGGTTCTTGAATATCGACAGTCTACCAATCACAAACATTTCCATAGAAACTGTTCCATCGCCTCAGATCAGCACTGTACCACTTGCTATAGTGGGTGCTTATAGGCCTGAAGGAGCAACACAGCACTGTATTCTGATTTTCTGAAGAACCGACGAGATATGTCGTGGTATGATCTTTGTCGGCTTTTGTTCAGATGGTTCTGTAAATATAGTGAATGTGGCTGTCTTCATGATTACAATCAACCTACCGTTCATTTCACTGAAGAACTCCTGATGGTTTTAAAATCTTACCAAGTGCAAACTGAACTCATTGGAAAAAAAAACTGCTTTCATGTGTTTAGCAAGACAGTGTCTCATGGTGTCATGGACGTTGGTACAATCAAGTCCAATATGTCTGCTCTTGACTTGAACAAATGATGAGCTGCAACGTTTATCATGATACAGAGTTTGAGAGAATTGTGACACAATGTTATCATCCTATACGGTGCTAACACTGAGCAGATCAGATCCCAGAGTGAAATCTTACTTTTGGTGGTAAGGGATAACCAGGTTCATTCACGGTTTCCAGTTGAGGAACATGTGGATTAACTTCCTTGGCACGCATTCTTTTACACACTTGCTAATGAAGTCTGTAACTGGACTGACATACTTATTTAAGTGAGCCACTGTGTTCTTGAATATGGGACAGAGTATCATGGAAGTGGCAATTGGCGTACAAGCAGGTAAGTGCAGAACAAACGAAACACAGGAGCAGAAACAGACAGAGATGGTTCCGGCCATTCACGTTCCGAAAAATGGAACTGTGTCAGGCGAAGCTGATGAACTACCATAAAGATAGCATGGAGGGTGCAGAAGAAAGTATTGGAAAATAAATGTGCCTATTTCTAACATAGATTCAAAAGGCAGATGAAGACAATGCAGGATTTCTTTCAAGCCTAAAGAGCAGCCAGGATCCTGAATCGCAAAAGGAAGTGAGTGCAGAGCTTTCAGTGACTCCCACACCCGACAAATAAGTGCACAGGTAATCGTACAAACTTATATATATGTGTGTGTATGTGTGTGTGTGTGTGTGTGTGTAAGCCACTGTGAACCAGGCAGAGCTGTCAATAGCTGCATAATTAAAGGCCAAGCGGAGACTGCATACTGGGGTGATAAACAGGAAGCTGTATGGGAAATAAATCCCAGCAATCCGGTTTAATATTACAGCTATGACTAGGAGCATCAGATCTGTTATTGCCATGGACACCAGGTAGTGCGTAATACATGCAGAGAGACTGCATCTTCTTCGGATGACAATCACTGCCATATTAGCTGGAATACAGAGAGCAAGAGAAACAAACGATCTGACATTTAGAATGCATGTGTGTGACACTGGGCGAAAAGTCAAGTTACATATTTGACACCAAATGAAATCATACATTTTAATGATACTGCGTATATGTTTGTGATGTGATCTTGATTTTACTGCAGTGATATTCATGTATGTAAATGACAATTGAATAGGCAAATGACATACATTGGAAGACTAAGAAAATAATTGGAAACTCATTGAAAATAACGCAAATTCAAGTACGGAAGAAATAGTCAGATAACATCACGTAATTGACGAAAATTTTAACGTGCTTTTATATCAAAACAATCACTATGGATTCTGTCGACACCGTGGGTATTGACTAAGTGGTGATCAAATGTGGCTGCTTCCAATGAATTGCTGTAAAATTATTCACAGTGTGCAACGCTCGCATTCAATTTATTCAGCAATACTGTGGGTTTCCTTCAGGTACTCCAATTTACTCCCACAGTCCAAGGATGTGCAAGATTAAAGGGAGTCAGGGGGCTGAGTTGAGGATGGTTGCCATTACAAAACAGAAAGTGCTAGAAATGCTAAAAGGTCTTAAAATTGATAAATCTCTGGCCCCAATGGGATGCATCCTAGAGTTCTGAGAGAGCTGGCTGAGGAAATAGCAGAGGCATTAGTTGAGGTCTTTCAAAAGTCACTGGAATCAGGGAAAGTCCCACATGATTGGAAGATCGCTGTTGTAACCATTTGTTCAAGAAAGGATCAAGACAAAAGGTGGAAAATTATAGGCTAATTAGCCGAACCTCGGTTGCTGGTAAAATTCTAGAATCCATCATTAAGGAGGAGGTTTCTAAATTCTTGGAAGAGCAGAGTCGGATTAGACCAAGTCAACATGGATTTAGTAAGGGGAGGTCGTGTCAGACAAACCTGTTGGAATTATTTGAAGAGGTGGCAAGTCGGTTAGACCAGGGAAACCTCGTGGATGTGGTCTATCTAGACTTCCAAAAGGCCTTTGATAATGTGCCACACGACGGCTGCTGTGCAGGATGAGGGCCCATGGTGTTCGAGGTGAGCTACTGGTAAGGATTGAGGAATGGCTGTCTTACAGAGGCAAAGAGTTGGGATGAAAGGTTCTTTTTCAGAATGGCAGCCCGTGACAAGCAGTGTCCCGCAGGGTTCAGTGTTGGGGCATCAGTTGTTCACATTATATATTAATAATCTGGATGAAGGGACTGGGGGCATTCTAGCGAAGTTTGCTGATGATACGAAATTAGGTGGACAGGCAGGTAGTACTGAAGAAGTTGGTTGGGGGGCGTGCTGCAGATGGATTTAGACAGTTTGGGAGAGTGGTCCAGGAAATGGCTGATGGAATTCAATGTGAGCAAATGCGAGGTCTTGCATTTTGGAAAAAAAAGAATAAAAGCATAGACTACTTTCTAAATGGTGAGAAAATTCGTAAAGCCAAAGTACAAAGGGATCTGAGAGTGCTAGTCGAGGATTCTCTAAAGGTAAACATGCAGGTTGAATCTGTGATTAAGAAAGCGAATGCAATGTTGTCATTTATCTCAAGAGGGTTGGAATATAAAAGCACCGTTGTGCTACTGAGACTTTATAAAGCTCTGGTTAGGCCCCATTTGGAGTACTGTGTTCAGTTTTGGTCCCCGCACCTCAGGAAGGACATACTGGCACTGGAGAATGTCCAGCAGAGATTCACACGGATGATCCCTGGAATGGTTGGTCTAACATACAAGGAACGGCTGAGGTTCCTGGGATTGTATTCATTGGAGTTTAGAAGATAAACGAGAGATTTAATATAAACTTACAATACATGGCTTGGAAAGGGTGGACGCTAGGAAATTGTTTCCACGAGGAGAGGAGACTAGGACACGTGGACACAACCTTAGAATTAGAGGGGGTCAATTCAGAACAGAAATGCGGAGACATTTCTTCAGCCAGAGAGTGGTGGGCCTATGAAATTCATTGCCACGGAGTGTAGTGGAGGCCTGATGCGAGATGTCTTCAAGGCAGAGATTGATAAATTCTTGATGTCACAAAGAATTAAGGGCTACGGGGAGAATGCTGGTAAGTGGAGTTGAAATGCCAATCAGCCATGATTGAATGGTGGAGTAGACTTGATGGGCCGAATGGCCTTACTTCCAGTCCTATGACTTATGGTCTTATGGTCGGAAGGGAAGTAGATTGATCATACTAAGTTGCCTGTATTTTCCAGGAAGATGCAGGCGGGATAGATTACCCATGATAAATGTGAAGTTACAGGAATAGCTGCGGGATGAGACTGGGTGGTATGGTCTTTGCAGACTTCATGGATAAATGGTTTCTTTCTGCATTCTTTGGATTACCTGAATCTATGAATATGTACAACCAAAATAAGGTGAATGAAAATTAAATTTGTCCAAAAATACAGAGTATATCGGCATCCAGAAAACCAATGAAATATTGAGGTTTTCTTCCAATAACTTGAGATGATCGGGGTCAATCTGGACCATTGAGCATGACAGATATTGCAGTCTAATTCTGATATAACGACGTCTACGATGTAATGCTTGCTTGGTGGGACACTGCGTGATACAAATAACTGATGAACTGCATTCCGTCATGAATATTTGAAACAGAGACCATGCAAGAGGTATTACCAGCTTGAAAACGTGTTTACTGCGTAGAAACTGCAGAATATATGAACAATGTGAAATAATGTCAAATTCTAAGACAAGAAGAAAATATCAGTTCAGCAGTAAGAAATTCAGAATCATCAGTGATAGTGCATGTGGAAGAGGACAGATGGGTTGAAACAGTGATAATTAGAGACTGAGGACAGAAATATTGTGCTGTGAGCTCTGGACAAACACGAACCAGTCATTGTCAGGAACTGGTCACAATACATATGTTTCTGTTCATCTTTCAATGCTTAATGATGCACCTTCAACAAATTCATCCGGAACCTGATTGAGATAGCTCGAAATATGATGGAAGATGACATTTAACCTATTCACCTCCATTATGAATGGACATTGTGTGGGCAACAAGGAAATGGAATGAGACCCAAATATCGAACTTCTGGTCGATGTGCAAAACCGTTACTTACAATGGTTCAAGACCCGTCAGATGGAGAGAATTTTCTTGTTTCAAACAAATGCTTCAGTGACAAATTTGATATTTACTGTGTCACTGTCAAAATCAATGCTGTAATAGATCTATATTTACACCGTGATATTACTGCACGAATTCACACATACTTGACTTGCCAACATTAAGGGCTTTTCAATGTGCATTGGATAAACACACAGATGAAAGTAGTAGTTTAGACGGCCTTCAGATTGGTTCCACAGGTCAGTTCCAAATCTAGGACCGAACGGCCTATGCCACGTTGTATTGATCAGTGTTCTGTGTGACAATGGATAAATCACCACAGACCCACATCCGTATGTTCATTACGGTACAGTCATTGGCCACAAGGACTGTGTGAAGCATACAATAGCCCTTCATTTACACAGAAACAATCATTTGGTAGGCACGTTTAGGTGCAACACTGACATCATTTGCAGCACAGCTTTAATCGTGTCTGAGAATGTATCTCCAGGAGTATTGCCAATGCCACAATGGAACTGGGCTTACATCAAAATACTTTAGCCTTATTCCACAGGGGACTGTTAGCAGTGGCACTACATCGTACATTAAACAATCATGTCAATGAGAGTGCAGCTATATCAATTTGTAAGGTGCTGAGGCATGGCCTTCACTTTATTTCTGTGAGTGTCACAGATAAAGGGATGAACTAAGGCCATGAACGTAAGAGATAATAACCATTCAAAAGACATGGTTCAGGGAGGAGTCGTGTTGGTAACTTAACATTCCAGGACATGGAATCTCCAGGCGAGAGACAATGGGGAAAAAGAGGAGGAGGTATTTCATTGTTATTTAAGTAGTCAATTAGTGCAGCAATGAGCGATGATATCTTGGAAGGTAATCTGTTGCTTTCTGGATACAGCATCGGAATAAAAAAAGGTCAACTACATTTTGAGATGCCTATTATACACTTCCAGAGTGTTAGCAGGAAACCTAGGAACAATTTTTTACCCAATTCATGGAGGTGTGTAAAGATGAAATCAAAATGGGCAATGATTTCAACTAGTCAATCATTAACTGTTATAGACACAGTGTTAAGGAATTTGATGGAGCGGATATCTTAAAATATGTTGACAAACCATTTCAGGGCAATGTCCGCAGAGTACAACAAGGTTCAAAGTTGTTCCGGGCCTAATTCTGGGGAATGAATTCGGATTGGTAATGCAGGTGGTGATGGGGCAAGGCTGGTTGGGAGCATTTTCGTGACAGCGATCAAAACATGGTAAAAATTCAGCTTCTTATGAACAAAGAGAAATAGACAAGTTACAAAAAGGAAGGTTTGGTTTGGGAGAGAGCAACGCTTAGTTTCATCAGGCAGGGTATGACCAAGAAATATGGCGGAGAAGAGCAGTGGCCAGTTCTTAAAGGAAATTGGGAGGATAGAAGCCATGTTCCTTCTAGTGTGATAGGAAGACTGACAAAGCTGGATACTTGCAGATGGCCAATGATATGCAGGGTACAACGTGAAGGAAAAGAGAGGTTTTAACAGGTACATGGAACCAAATCAATGAAGGCATTAGTGGAGTGTGGAAAGTTCAGAATGGAACTTGAGAAAGCAATTAGGTCAACAAAGAGGATATATGAGAAGGCTTTGGCTGGTAAAAGTAGGGCAAGTTTCGAAATGGTCTGTAAGTATACCAGTGAATAGAGTATGACCAGGTAAAGTGTAAGGTCCAATAGGGAAGAAGGGAGCAAATTGTGTGTGCATCAGGAGTACTTGTGGAGGGATTAAACCAATACAGTGTATCCATCTTCACTCAAGAGACTTAGGAGTCACTGACATGTTCTTGGACAGTTTGGAAATGTTTATAGGCTTCAAGGTAGACAAATCATCAAGTCCAGATGAGGTGTGTCCCAGGCAACTGTGAGAGCCAAGGGAAGAGCTTGCAGGTGCTCTGACCTGAATGTTTAATTCGCCTCGGGGCACGAGAGAGGTTCCATGAAGTTGGTGGAAAGGTGATGTGTTTTCAATAATTAAGAAGGGTTTTTATGAAAACAACTAGGGAACTGCAGACCAGTGATTCTCACATCAGTGGTAGGGAAATACTTGGAGAAACGTCTGAAGAAGAACATGTGTCTTTACAGGGACTGGCAAGGCTGAAGTAGGTGAGGCAGCATGGCTTAGTCTGAGGGAAGTCATGCCTTTCAAATGTCATCTTTTTTTCTGAGGAGATGACCAGGTGTGCATGTGCGGGTTGTGGAGTTGATATCGTTTTGATGGATTACAACAACGCTTTTGACAATGTCCCACATAGGAGACTTAGCAAGAAGGCCAATGCACATGGGATCCCAGGTAGTTTGATCACGTAGATTCAGAATTGGCTTAGTTGCAGGAGACTAGTCAAAAAGTTAGGTCTCATGGGATCCAAGGACTGCTAGCTTATTGGATTCAAAATTGGTTCGATATTAGGACGCAATTGGCGATGGTTGAGGATTGCGTTATGCACTGGAGGCCTGAGACTTGTCTTGTGCCACAGGGGTCAGTGGTGGGATATTTGTTCTTTGCTATCTATGTAAATGATCTGGATTCAATGCACAAGGAATGATGAGTAGGTGTGCGGATAATACAAGATTAGGAGGCATTGTTGACTGCAAGAAAGGCTATCAAGAATTACACAGGGATCTTGGTCAGATCGGGACGTGGGCTGGCAATTGGCAAATGGAAAGCAGAATAGTAAAACGGGAAATGTTGCAATTGGAAAAGCAAACCAAGGTAGAACGTATACAGTAACTAGCAGGCTCCTGAGGAATAAGAGGAAGTGAGGACTGCAGATGCTGGAGATCAGAGTCAAGACTGTGATGCTGGACAAGCAGAGCTGGTCAGGCAGCATCACAACAGCAGGAGAGTCGACGTTTTGAGAATAAACGTTTGAGAAGAGCATGGACCAAAATATACTACAAGTACATATAACCTGAATTCTGAGAGAATGAAATTATCAAATTTAAATGAAACTAGAACTATGCATTTAACACTTCCATTTCAAGTCTCTTGCATTTCAGATTGGCAGTTTAATTTAAATGTCAGGAGGTTACACAGAGGAACACGAAATAATATCAGCTTAAACAATAATCAATATTGCCTATTGTGCTTTCGGAAGAGAATGTTTCATAATGAAATACACCGAGATTTCAATGGTTGCCACAACTAAAGCGATGATTGTACCCTGTACGCTAATTAAAGGCATCTCTATTGAAGCAGAAATGAGATTACCGTCTTCTTAATGTTCTTCACTTAAATTCTGACATGTTGGGACAGTAGTCAATTAGGAGTTGCCACAAGTGAAAGACAATTGCCATAATTTGCAAAAACTGCTGCATTGGCCTCGCAACAAAAGAAACTGGAATAGCAAATGGATTTTCCTGAATTCATTGATGTGTGTTGAGACATTCTGCTTCCCGCTGTCGTGGTTCATACTGCTTTACTGCTCTGTTACTGTGGGCAAACTGTGTTATGATTCCACATCCCGAAATATCTGCAGAATTCCAAGAGAGCTCGGGGCCACAAACATTCAGGCCAGGAGAGTGTCCAATATTAAATTTGCAGCCTTTATTTCGACTGAATGGTATTGATGTGATCAGCAAGAAATGTCCCAGATAGTATCACCATTCATTGCCAGAACAATGACAGATTCACGTTACACCACAGTACAGTGTGAATTTCTCAGTGATTGTTACAGAATCAGTGTAGAGAGGACGGGCAAGGGCCATGCCTTTTACCGAATCACGGTCTGCCTACAAGAACATGGGTGTCATGTGCCTATGAAAGTGTTGATTTGATTTCATTAATTGTCGTCACATGTACCTGAGTATTTTTGCTTTGTGATCATTGCAAGAAGATCAGACTTGACAGGGACATAAAGATTCTAAGCTGTTCAGCCAGATCAAGATTATGTTTATGCAGGAGGTGCACAACTAAGGACCACATTAGTAAGATCAATGGTATTTGAATTTGGAGAGGTTGGTTCTGCTGTATAAAAACAGCAAAGAAGTTGTTCATCAACCTGCTGCTACCTCTTTTTGTGTGTGTTTTTTTGAACGTTTGTGTTTATGTTCATGTGTGTTCAATGGAGGAAATGATATAACAGCAGGGGAAGAGAGCTCAAATGAAGAGTTAACGGTCAAGGGCAGTATGTTCACCCCCACATCTGTGAAGGTCATGGCCCTACGGTGGGAAGGAAAGGAGGTAGACCATTTACTAATGATGCTCGGCAAGTGACGTCAGATTAGAGGTAATTACACAATGGAGAGGCATGAGAGACAAGCTGTGCGTCAAAAGGTATATTGCTCACATATGCACAACCAGAAGCTAAAGACCTAAATGATGACCAGTCAGAAACGTCTTTTGTTCTCTCGTCATTTTTCTCTCTCTCTCTCTTGCAGATCATTTAAATCTGCAGCTGGATTCTGAGTCCCTGGAAAATTCCCCCTCTTCTTCAACAGACCAAAAGGCCTCTTGGTACATATTGGATAACACTCATAATGTTTCCCCAGTAAATATATTCTCAAGTAGGCTAGTGTGCCATAGAAGTATTAATAGGCATGCAAGCAGCCGAGTGCAGAACAGACAAAATGCAGGAGCAGAAACAGACAGTGATGGCTCCGGCCATTCACATTCTGAAAAAATAGAAGAGCGTCAGGGGAATGTTTAGTCTGAAGCTGATATTAGCTTGAAGTTAGCAAGAATGGTACAGAGGACAGAGGAATGTATTGGAAAGAAATATGGACAGTTTTCACTTAAATTCAAAAGGAATGCAATGATGATGCTGAACATCTTCCAAACCTAACGAACAGCCATGATTCTGACTCAAAAAGGGAAGTGAGTGCAGTGTTTTTTCAGTAAATCCCAAAATCTATGAATGAAGAGATGCTGAAACATACAAACTAATAAATAAGTATAAATATACACTTAATTACATCCATCAAATAATTCATCATTTGATTATTTTCCGAATCATCAACATCTGAATACAAATCCTGTACTGTGGGGGGTGCAATGTCCTCTGTTCATTCTTCAACTCTAACTTTGGGTGAAGGTTTAAGCAGAGTGAACTTGTGGTAACATAAATGCATTGGTCAGTAGTTGAACACGCTGGACAATAATGTACAGCTACTGAAGTTTTGCCTATCTTCAAATTTTGAACATTTGAATGAATACTCTCAGTGGATATTTAAGCCCATGCCTTCACTCGACTCTGATTTTCCTTTGTGTCCCAGCATAAATGAATGGATTGACACAGGAAGTCAAGAAGACAAGCATGTATCCGGTTTCTTCAAGAAGGACTGACTCTTCGCTGAGAGGAACCTGAGAAGTAAGCAACCTTAGCAACTCGAACATAGATAATCGTTATCACAAATAACAAATATAACAGGATAAAAGTGCCTGAAATGGCGAAAAGTAAAACAATTGATTTTCTTCGCTTTTCCATTTCGGGATCACCATGATTCATCCTGTTGTTGTGGACCCGCAGTCTCTTGCGGGCTCTGTTAGCCAATAGAATGTGTCTGACGGTCAGGTTATTCAGCCGTAAAATCAGAATAAAGGGGAGACAACGGGTTACAATGGATCGCATCCAGTCATACACAGTCCAAGCTGGTGAAGTGTAAAAAATTAACTTTGTCCGACAAAACCAAGGAGTATTGTCGACTATGTACACGGGTTCAAATAAAAAATACACAAAGACATTTTAAAAAAAGGTCAGTGCAGATACAAATCCAATCACACGCACTGCCACCTTCGCTGTGCAATATTTTGGTTTTACCTTCTGGCGACAAATAGCCACAAATCTATCAAAGGTGAAAGCCACTGTGAACCAGGCAGAGCTATCAATAGCTGCCAAATTAAAGTCCAAGCGAAGACTGCATTTTGGGGTGATAAACAGGAAGCTGTATGGGACATAAATCCGAGCAATCCGGTTTAATATGACAGCTCTGACTAGGAGAATGAGATCTGTTATTGCCATGGACACCAGGTAGTAGGTAATGCACGGAGAGAGCCCATGCCTCCTTCGAGAAAGGATGATTATCACTTGCAGATTAGCTGGAATAGAGAGAGCAAGTCAGTCTGACATATAGAATGTTTGTGTGAGACACTGTGCACGTCGTCTAGTTACATTTTGATCCCAAATGGAATCATACATTTTAACGTTCCTGTCTATTTTTGTGATGTGATCTTGATTTTGACAGCAGTGATATTAATGAAAGTCTGCATTAGTGATTAGAGAGCGTTCTTTCTTGATTATATGTTTTTTGAGATATATCACTTGATTAAAATTGAAATATAAGCCGCACCTCTTAATCTAACCTGGGCAGTGTTTTGTAGAGGAATAAGACGGTGTTATTCTCTGGATCAGTGGTGCAGAAAGAGCACAGCAGTTCAGGCAGCACCCTCTGGGTCTGGACTTTGTGAAGGAGCAAAAATGGCCTTTAGTAGAGTGATATGCTATTCTTGTCCGATGTGGGAGTTTAAACAGAGTTTAAAGTTTACTGCAGATTACATCTGCCATAACTGCTGTTGGTTCCGAAGATTATCTGAACGAAAGGATCGGTTGGAGAGACAGTTAGAAGCAATGAGGAACAACAGTATGTGTTGGATGGCAGTTATAGGAAATGGGGGGATGTCACAGATACAGTCACATAGATGGGTTAACTTCAGGAAAGTAAGAGAGTTAGGCAGCTAGTGCAGGAGCCTTCTGTGCCTATACCTATTTCAACCAGGTTTGCTGTTTTGAAAAATGTAGGGAGTCATGGACTCTCAGGGGAACGTACCACGAACAGCCAAGTTTCTGGTATTGAGACAGACTCTCAAGCAACGAGGGGTACGTCCGGTCCCAAGAGATCAATTGTGTTGCGGGAATTCTCTAGTCCGAGGTGTAAACACACGCTTCTGTGGCCAGAAGCGAAACATCAGAAGAGTGTGTTGCTTCCCCGGTGCCTGGATCAAGGGTGCCTCAGGGAGTGTGCAGAATGTTCTCAAGGGGGAGAGGGGATGGCAAGAGGTCATTGGAACCAACGACATAGGAAGGGAAAAGGTTGAGATTGTGAAGGGTGATTACAGAGAGATAGGCAGAAATTTAAATCAGAGGTCCGCAAGCGTAGTAATATCTGGATTACTCATGGTGTTACAAGCCAGTGAGGGCAGGAATAGGAGAATACAGCAGATGAATGCATGGCTGAGGAGTTGTTGTATGGGAGAAGGATTCACATTTTTGGATCATTGGAATCACTTTTCGGGTAGAAGTAACCTGGACAAGAAGGATGAATTGCACCTAAACCGGATGGAGACTAATATACTGGCAGGGGGATTTGCTAGAGCTGCTCGGGATGATATAAACTAGTAAGGAGGAGTGGCGTGGGACCTAGGGAGATGGCGAGGAAAGAGATCAATCTGAGAATGGAACAATTAAGAACAGAAGAGAGACAAACAGTCAGTGCAGGCTGGGATAAAGTAGGACTAATAAATTTTACTGCATTTATTTCAATGCAAGGGGCCTAACAGGGAAGGCTGATGAACTCAGCATGGTTAGGAACATGGGACTGGGATATCATAACAATTAAAAAGACATGGCTCAGGGATGGGCAGAATTGGCAGCTTAATGTTCCAGGATACAAATGTCAAAGGAAGGATAGAAAGGGAGCCAAAAGAAGAGGGGGAGCGGCGTTTCTGTGCTGAAGGTGGATATTACAGGAAATCCATCCAGGGAAATTATTTGGGTGGAACTGAGAAATAAGAAATGGATGACCACCTTATTGGGATTGTATTGTAGACCCCCTAATAGTCAGAGGGAAATTGAGAAACCAATTTGCAAGGAGGCCTCAGCTAACTTTGAGAATAATAGGGTGGCTTTGGTAGGGGATTTTAACTTTACAAGCATATACTGGGACTGTCATAGTATTGAGGGTTTAGGTGGAGAAGAATTTGTTAAGTGTGTACAAGAAACATTTCTGATTCAGTATGTGGATGTACCTACTCGGGAAGGTGCAAAACTTGACCTACTCTTGAGAAATTAGGCAGGGCAGGTGACTGAGTTTGTCGCTGGCTTTGGGGCCAGCGATCATAATAACATTGGATCTAAAATAGTGATGCAAAAGGATAGGCCAGACCTAAAAGTTAAAATTCTAAATAGGAGAAAAGCCAATTTTGACGGTATTAGGCAAGAACTTTAAAAAACTGTTTGGTGGCAGATGTTTGCAGGTAAAAGGACGGCTGGAAAATGGAAACCCTTCAGAAATAAGTTAACGAGAATCCAGGGAAAGTACATTCCGGTTAGTGTTAAAGGAAAGGCTGGTAGGTATAGGGAATACTGGAAGACTAAAGACATTGAGGGATGGATTAAGAAATAGAAGGAAGCATATGTCAGGTAGAGACAGGACAGATCGAGGGAATACTTAGAAGAGTATAAAGGAAGTAGGAGAAAACTAAGAGGGAAATCAGGAGGGCAAAAGGGGGACATGAGATAGTGTTGGCATATAGAACTAAGGAGAATACGAAGATTTTTACAAATACATTAAGGACAAAAAGATAACTAGAGTGAGAATAGGGCTCCTCGAAGATCAGCAAGGAGGCCTTTATGTGCGCTGCAGAAAATGGGGGCGATACTATTCGAGTATTTACTATCAAAAAGGATATAGAAGATATAGAATGTGGGAAATAGATAGTGACATCTTGCAAAATGTCCATATTACAGAGGAGGAAGTGTTGGCTGTCTTGAAACGCAGCAAGTTAGATAAATCTCTAGGACCTGATCAGGTGCACTCTAGAATTCTGTGGGAAGCTAGATAAGTGATTGCTGGGCCTCTTGACGAGATATGTCTGGCATCGACTGTCACAGGTGAGTTGCCAGAAAACTGGAGGTTGGCTACCGTGGTGCCACTGTTTCAGAAGGGTGGTAAGGACAAGCCAGGGAACTATAGACCGGTGAGCCTGACGTCGGTGGTGGGCAAGTTGTTGAAGGGCATCCTGAGGGACAGGATTATACATGCATTTGGAAAGGCAAGGACTGATTAGAGATAGTCAACATGGGTTTGTGCTTGGGAAATCATGTCTCACAAACTTGACTGAATTTTTTTGAAGAAGTCACGAAGAGGATTGATGAGGGCAGAGCAGTAGGTGTGATCAACATGGACTTCAGTAAGACGTTCGACAAGGATACCTATGGGAGATTGGGTTAGATCGCACAGAATACAGGGAGAACTAGCCATTGGATACAGAAAAGGCTCAAAGGTGGAAGACAGAGAGTGATTTTGGAGGGTTGTTTTTCAGACTCGAGGCCTATGACGAGAGAAGTGCGACAAGGATCGGTGCTGGGTTCACTAATATTTGCCATTTACATCAATTATTTGGATGTGAACATAAGAGGTGCAGTTAGTAAGTTTGCAGATGACACCAAAATTGGAGGTGGACAGCGAAGAGGGTTACCTCAAATTACAACAGGATCTGGACCAGATGGGTCAATGGGCTGAGAAGTGCCAAATGGTGTTTAATTCAGATGAATGGGATGTGTTGCATTTTGGGAAAGCAAATCTTAGCAGGAATGATACACTTAATGGTAAGGTCCGCGGGAGTGTTGCTGAACAAAGAGACTTTGGAGCTCAGGTTCATAGCTCCTTGAATGTGGAGTCGCAGGTAGATAAGATAGTGAAGAAGGCGTTTGGTATGCTTTCCTTTATTGGTCAGAGTATTGAGTACCGAAACTGGGAGGTCATGTTGCGGATGTACAGGGCATTGATAGGCCACTGCTGGAATACTGCGTGCAATTCTGGTCTCCTTCTTATTGGAAAGCTCTTGTGCAACTTGAAAGGCTTCAGAAATGATTTAGAAGGATGTTGTCAGGGTTGGAGAATTTGAGCAATAGGAAGAGGCTGAAGAGGCTGGGGCTGTTTTCCCTGGAGCGTCAGAAGTTGAGGGGTGACCTCATAGAGGTATACAAAGTCATGAGGTGCATGGATAGAATAAATAGACAAATTCTTTTCCCTGGGTTCGGGGAGTCCAGAACTAGAGGGCATAGGTTTATGGTGAGAGGGGAATGATGTAAAAGAGACCTAAGTGACAACCTTTTACGCAGAGGGTGGTACTTGTATGGAGTGATCTGCCAGAGGAAGTGGTGGAGGCTGATAAAATTGCAACTTCTAAAAGGCGTTTGGAAGGCTAAATGAATCGGAAGGGTTTGGAGGGATATGGGCCTGGTGATGGCAGGTGAGACTAGCTTGGGTTGGGATATCTGGTCCGCATGGATGGTTTGGACTGAAGGGTCTGTTTCCATGCTGTACGTCTCCATGAGCCTATGACTGTATAATGTGTGTCAAAGACAGTTGAACTGACAAATAACATATATTGGAAGACAAAGAAAAAAATTGAAATATCATTGAAAGTTACACAAACTCAAATACAGTAGAAATAATCAGATGACATCACTTCATTGATGAAAATGCTAACGTGGTTTTATAGCTCAACTTTAAGGATGGGGACTACCAAACTCGTGGACAATGTCTCACTGGTGATCAAATGTGGCTGTTCAAATGAATTGTTGTGGAATTTTTCACTTTGGGCAACTTTGGCATACAATTTACTAAGCAATATTGTGGATTTCCCTTCAGGTGCTCCAAATTACTCCAACAGTCCAAGGCTGTGCAGGAGAGGTGGATTGGCCATGCTGTATTGCCTGTATTGTTCAGGAATATGCAGTGGATGTGGAGTACACTTTATAAATGCACGCCTTACAGGAGTAGCTACGAATGGATCTAGGTGGCATGGATGTTGCAGACTTATTGGATAAATGGCTTCTTTGCCCACGCTATGGATTGTCTAATTCTGTGAATATGTTCAAGCAGAATGAAGTGAATGGCGATTATCTTTTTCCAAAAATACAGAGTGCATTGGCATCGGGAAATAATGAATTACTGAGATTGTCTCCTAAACCTTGTGATTTTTGGTGTAGATCTGGACCACTGGACATGGCAGATGTGGCAATCTAATTCGGATTTATCTACTTCTCCGGTGTAATGCTTGCTTGGTGGGGCATTTGGTAGTTACAAATATGTGATCGACGTCATTCTGTTATGAATAATTTAGACAAAAAAACATGCAAGTGGTAATACCAGCTGTGAAACATATTTAATGCAGCGAAACTGTAGAAAATATGAACAATGTGACATAACGTGCATTTGTAGGGTAAGAAGGAAATCTCAATTCAGCAGTAAGAAATTCAGGATCTTCAGTGACAGCGCATGTGAAAGAGAAGAGATAGGTTGAAACAGTGACTGTTCGAGACGGAGGACAGAAGTATTCAGGTGGAAGAGGCGGAGAAACACGAACCAGACAATATAAGGTGTTCTTCAGATGATTCATGTATCTATTTATCTTTCAATGCTTAATGAAGCTCCTTCAACAAATTCATCCAGAAACTGATTGAGACAGCTAGAATTAACATGAATGTATTCACCTCCATTATGAATGCACATTGCGTGGACCACAAAAAAAATGCAGTTAGACCCAAGAGCAAACATTCTGGTCACAATGTTTCAAGTCACGTCAGATGGAGAGACTTTTCTTATTTCAACCAAATGGGTCACTGAAGAATTTGATATTTACTGTGTCACCGTCGATATCAATGTTCTGATAGATCTACATTTACAACGTGATATCATGAGAAGAGTTCATTTATTGTGAAGACATCGACTCGCTAATATTAAGGGCATTTAAATGGGCATTGGATAAACACACGGATGAAAATGCAATCGTGTGGGTTAGATGGCCTTCAGATTGGTTGCACATGTCGGCTCAACACCTGTACCACTTTGCATTGTTCTATGTTCTATGTGACAATGGCAATGACTCCATGGGTCCGCATCAACATGCTAATTACGGCACAGTCATTCGCTACATGGACTGTGTGAAAAATACTGTGGCCCTTCATTTACAAAGAAGTAATAATTTGATAGGCACGTTTAATGACAATACTGAGATCATTTGCAACACAGCTTTAAATGTGTATGAGAATTTATCTTCAGGAATATTGACAATGCCACAATGTAACTGAGTTCACATCAAAATAGTTTAGCCAAATTCGGCAGGAGGAGGGGCCACAGACTGGAAGCAGAATACAGGCGTCGCATTGTATGGGAAACAATCAAGTCAATGAGGGTGCAACAATATCAATTTTCAAGGGGATAAGGCATGGCTGGTTGGCTTTTACTGTAATTCTGAAGGTATCACAGACAAACAGATGAACTAAAGTCATAAAAGTCTGAGATTGTAACTATCCTAACGACGTGGTTGAGGGACGGGCAGGGTTGCTAACCTGACATTCCAGGATATAGAATCTCCAGGCGACACACAAGGAGGTAAAAGAAGAGGAGGTTTTGCGGGATTATTAAAGTAGTCAATTCCTGCAATAGAGAGAGATGATATCTTGGAGAGTGCATTGTTGATTTCTGGATACAGCAGAGGAATTAAAAAGGAAAAAAAAACCCTCATCTGCATTGTGAGTTGTTTATTATAGACTTCCAGAGTTTAGTCAGGAAACTGAGGAGAACGTTTGTGGCCAATACATGGAGATGTGTAAAAATAAAACCAAAAGGGGCAGTGATTTCATCGTTCCCATCGTTAACTGCTGTAGACACAGTGTTAAGGAATTGGATGGAGTGGATTTCTTGAAATGCGTCGACAAGCAGTTTCAGAGCAATATGCACAGAGTGCACAAAGTTGTTTTGGAACTAATTCTGGGGATTGAAGCCGGGCAGCTAATGCAGGTGGTACTGTGGGAGTGGTGGGTGCCCACATTTTCATGACAGCGATCAAAACATGGTAAAAATTAAGCTTCGTCAGAACAAAAACAGGCAGTTAAGTTCAAAAAACGGAAGCTTTGGATTGGGAGGGTGCAGCGCTTAGTTAAATAAGGAAGGGTCTGTCCCAGCGAGATGGAGGAGAAAAGCACTTGGATCGGTTCAAAAGGAAATGTGTAAGATAGAAGCCCAACATTCTCGTGCGACGATGGTAACAAGACGAACAAGCCAGGAGACCTATGAATGAACTATGGGTGCTTTCATCAGAGAGAGGTCATGCCTTTCAAATTTTATTGATTTTTTTTAGGATATCACCAGGTTTGTACACGAGGGTGGTGCAGTGAATGCAGTTTATTTGGAGTATTAACAATGCTTTTGACAACGTCCACATTGGTGACTTACCAAAAAGACCTAAGCACATGGGAAACAAGGGAATTTGATCAAGTGGATTCAAAATTGGATCATTTCCTGGAGACTAGGCATGATCACTAAGATTGCAGATAAGACAAAAATAAAAGGTATTGTTGATAGCGAGGAAGGTCATTAAAAATTACAGAGGGATCTTGGTCAGATGAGGAAGTGGGAAGACGATTAGCAAATGGAAGTCAGTAAAGAGAAATGTGAGGTGTTGCACTCTGGAAAGTAAAACCACGGCAGAACTTGGACAGAAAACGACCAGTTACTGAATAGAAGGAGAGAGTGAGTACTGCAGATGCTGGACATCCGAATCAAAAGGTGTGGTACTTGAATAGCACAGCTGGTCAGGCAACATCCGAGGAGCAGGAGAGTCAACGTTTGGAGAAAATGCATTCCTGATGACGACCTGATGCTCGAAACTTTGACTATCCTGCCCCCGTATTCTGACTGACTGGCTGTGCTTTTCCAGTACTCGAGTTTCTGAGGAGAGTTGTCGAATTGAGGAGTACATGCACATTGTTCAGAGAAAACGGCTTCAAAGGAAACAGTGGTGAAAAGGCATTTAGCTTGCTGGCCTTTAACAGTCAAGGCGTTGAGTAAAGGAAATGGAACATTATGTGACAGTTGTCTCAGTTATTTGTGAGGTGGTACATAGAGTATGTTATCTATGTTATACAAAAGACATTGTTAGACCTAAATATGTTACAAGAATGTACACTCTTAATTCAGAGAAAATGAAATCATCAAATAAAATGAATTATACAGGCGTTAAGACATTGAAAGCATTTAAGACACATTCCAAACAGAAACACACCAGCCAAATGAAGTAAATCTACTCACGAAGTGGAATAATGCATCACATTAAACGGAACAAAGAGTGAAAACTCTTTGAAGATGGATGTCTGTTCAAGTGGGAGAATAGATGCAGCTAACCAGTGATTCCTGCAGCGAGTAACTAACTACAATAATTACCTGGAAGGCCATTAGCTGCAAGGACGGGATAGTAAATGGCAAACACCAACCCTCTTGGTATTCCATGCATTTCTAAGAGAAGCTCTGACGCTGTCCAACACAATATTGAAAATCTGGCAAATTTGTACAAGGTTTCAGGCTCCAGGGAGCGAATTAAACTGTTTTCTTTGCACAGTAACCAATTTACTGTGAGGAAAGAGCTGGCTCAGCTATGAGATAATAGAATTTTGTCTTTTTTCACAGAATCAGAGAAGTCTCTTTAAAAATGGACGGCATAATCCAACTCGTATTTTTTTTGGAAAAAGAAACGAGCTGCTTCGACATTAGCACTGAGGATGACAAGGGCGCAGAATGCACTCTGGCTGAGGATTTCAGTGTTTGACATGAAGAGTGGCTCAGCAGCAACATTGGGTTGGGTCCTAATGTCTATGACACCTAGACGAGTTTGTGGCTGGTGGGGAGTGAACCAACCAGAGGGAAATATATACTGGACCTCATCCTTGCCAGTTGTAGATGCATTTTTCATGACAGCATCAATAAGAGTGACCACCTTGCCTAATCCTTGAGAAGGCAAGGTAGTGCCTTCGCGTTGAGAATGCTTTCCATGGTGTTGTGTAATACCATCTCTGTATTAAACAGGGCAAGATTTCAACAGATTGAGCAACTCAATTCTGGGCACCAGGAGGCCCTGCGAACATTTATACAGGTAGCATGGCACCCCTGCACAAACTTCAACCTCATCGCACGTCATGTACTCCGATCTACCATTGCATTTATGTCCAAGTGAATGGAGACTACAGGAGGGCATTCCAGGCGCAGCACCAAGATATATAACAATGAGGTGTCTCCTTGGTTAAGCTACCAAATGCGACATTTTGTTCAACATGGACCAGTTTGCGACAAAGGGCCTGTCCTCATGCTGAAGGACTCTATGACTACATGATCACTTGCACATGAAAGGAGCATCATTCACCTCTAGAAGAATGGACGCATTGTCTCTTGAGAGGGATGACAAGGACGGATTGTGGTGATCAGCACTTCTCAGAACTCGATCGACTCCACACCAGCGCCATTAATGTATATAGCGCATTGCTGCCCCCTTCCGCCCCCCCCCCCCCACACACACAAAGGCACCAATGACCAGAGCATTCATCTTGCAGATATTGAGGGACATTGAAGGACCGATTGGCATTTTTACATCATGTGTATCTCTTACCTGCATTCTTTCTCGTCTTTGCTTGAGATCTTGCTTATAATGCTGGTATCATCAGTGATCTTATAGATGGGGCTAGGACAGAATATGGCCACACAATCATTAGTATAGAGGCGGCGCAGCAAATGGCTGAGCTTGCAGCTATGTGGAGTGGCGATATATTGAAGATGATTGTGCAGGAGGTTTAGCTGCCCATTCTCACTGATTGCTGTCTGTGGTTAGGAATTCAAGGAATCCAGTTGGAAGGGCGAAATAGAAACAGAGGTCTCGAAGTCTGGAGATTAGTTTCGTTGGAAATATGGCGTTGAAGGCGGAAATTCAAGTCAATAGGTGGGAGACTGAGTTAGTTACCCATGTTCTTCAGGAATGAGTGCAGTTCCAGGTAGATGGAATCTGTCAGGTGGGTCTGTTGCCATGGTAGATGAATTGCAAGCGATCACGGTAGGCTGGGAGGTGAGTGTTGATGTGAGCCATGACCAAACTCTTGTAGCATATTATAATAATGGAGGTCAGCGGCACTGGGCGGAAGTCACTGGGCATAGTGAAGAAGATTTCTGATTATGGCGATGTTCTTGAAGCAGGTGGAGTCGTCAATTCATAATACGGAGAGGTTAGAAATGTCAGCAAATATGCCCTTCAACTGGTGCGCACAGGATCAGAATACATGTCCAGAGACTCCACCTGGGCACATTGCTTCAGTTGGGTTCACGCTCAAAAAAACCTCTCTGTGTCTGCTGTGGGGACTGGTGGAACAGGTATGTCGAAGTCTTTGGGGAGAGGGGACAATATTTGAATGACCTACTGGACCACAAAATGCATTTGGCGCATTAGGCAGGGATGTGTTTTTGTCTGCTATTCCGTTCCATTCTGCTCTGTAGCTCATTTGGTCACACAAGCCTTCCCACAGATTGTAGGAGTCCATGCAATAAGTTTGGAAAAGCGCAGCACGTCAGGCAGCATCCAAGGAACAGGAGATTCGACGTTTCGGGCAAAAGCCCTTCTTCAGGAATGAGCCTCATTCCTGTAAAAGGGCGTATGCCCGAAACGTCGAATCTCCTGTTCCTTGGATGCTGCCTGACCTGCTGCGCTTTTCCAGCAACACATTTTCAGCTCTGATCTCCAGCATCTGCAGACCTCACTTTCTCCTCCATGCAGTTAGTGTGGGTCACGAATGTACTTCGGCATTGCCACTTGGCCTTTCTAATGCCTTGAAAGAGGCCATATCTGATTCTCCTACGAAAGGTCATGATCATCACATTTGAACACCTCACAACCAGACTTCAGGAGGGAAGGGATCTCCTAGTTCATCCATTGTGTCCAGTTGAACAACATTCAGGTTAACATCTTTGGCACTCAAACTTTTCCACACTTGTTAATGCCAAAGAATGATGTTAAAGATATGTCAGGAGATAAGGTCCACAAGTCAATTGTTAAAACTACAGCGATAGGGTTGAGCGGACCTGAGGATCTAAAGGTAAATAGGTTCACTGGTCCTGATATAATGCATCCCAGGTTACAGAAAGAAATGGTGGAAGTTACAGTAGATGCATTAGTGGTAAATTACGAAAATTCACTGAACTCTGGGCAGGTCCCAGTGGACTGGAAGGCAGCGAATGTCGAGCTGTTGTTTAAAAAAGGGTGTAGGCATGAATCTGGTAACTATAGGTCAGCCAGCTTTCCATCTGTAATTGAGAAAATGCAGGTGGCTCTCATTTAATATGAAAAGGTGAGATACCTGAATGGAAACGGTTGCATCAGGTACAAGCAGCTTAGATTCAGGGAGGGATGGTCGTGTTTGACAAATTCATGGAGTTCTTCGAGAATGTGACAAGCGGGTGGATGGAGGGGAACAGGTGGATGTTGTATACTAGGATTTCCAGAAGGCGTTCGGGAGTGTACTGCATAAAAGAATCATCAATAAGATAAGAACGCATGGAGTTGTAGGGAATGTACTAGCATGGATGGAGGACTGATTAATCAATAGAAAGCAGAGAGTGGGGATAAATGGATCTTTGTCTGGTTGGAGGTCAGTGGTGTCCAGGGTGCAACAGGCGTCAGTGTTGGCCCAGCAACTGTTCATGCCATGTATAAATCGTTTGGAAGAGGAAACTGAGTACAGCCTGTCCAGGTTTGCCGGTGACACTGAATGGAGTGGAAAGACAAACTGCGCAGAGAGATTTAGAGAGTTTAAGGGAGTGGGTAAGGGTCTGGCAGATGTAATGAAAAAGAAGGAAAATGGGAGAGTGTTCGCTTTGGAAGTAAAAAGAGTAGTTCAGAATATTATTGGAATGGTGAAAGGTAGCAGCATGCTGTTGTTCAATGTGACTTGGGAGTGGGTTGTACATGAATTGATAAAAGTTGATTTGCAGGTACAACAGGTAATCAGGACGGCAAACGGGAGATTGGCTTTCATTGATAGAGGGATTGAATTTAAGACCAGGGAGGATCTGCTGCAATTGCACAAGGTGATGGTGTGGCCGCACCTGGTGTTTTGTGTGCATTTCTTGGGTTCCTTACTTGAGGTAGAATGTAATGACTTTTGAGGCAGAGCAGAGGACGTTCTCCATTTTGATTCCAGAGATGAGGGAGTTGCCCTTTGAGGAGAGTATTTTTCATCAGAAATTACCGTGGAAAAGGACAGGGAACATATAGAATCTCGAGAAATAGATGGTTACGTCTTGAAAAATGTCCATAATACAGAGGAGGAAGTGCTTGATATCTTGAAACGCAAAGTGGATAAATCCCGTGGAAGTGAAAAAGTGTACCCTAGACCTCTGCAGGAAGCTTGAGAAGTGATTGCTGCGCCGAGCACTGAGATATTTGTATCATCGATAATCACTGGTGCGTTGCCAGAAGATTGGAGTTTGGCTGACATGGTGCCACTGTTTAAGAAAGCTGGTCTGGACAAGCCAGGGAACTATAGACCAGTGAGCCTGACGTCAGTGGTTTTCAAGTTGCAGCTGAGGGACAGGATGTACATGCATTTGAAAAGGCAAGGATTGATTAGGGATAGTCAACATGGCTTTGTGCGTGGGAAATCATGTCTCACAAACTTGATCGAGTTTTTGTTTGAAGAAGTAACAAAGAGGATTGATGAGGACAGAGAGGTAGATGTGATCTATATGGACTTCAGTAAGGCGTTCGACATGATTTCCCAAGGGAGACTATTCAGCAAGGTTAGAACTCATGGAATACAGAGAGAACTAGACATGTGGATGCAGAACTGGCTCAAGAGTAGATGACAGACGATGGTGGTGGAGGCTTGTTTTTTTGGACAGGAGGCATGTGATTTGGATGTGAGCATAAGAGGTATAGTAAGTAAGTTTGCAGATTGAAACCAAAATTGGAGGTGCTGTGGACAGCGAAGAGGGTTACCTCAGATTGCAACGGGATCTTGATCAGATGGGTCAATGAGCTGAGAAGTGGCAGATGGCGTTGAATTTAGACAAACGTGAGATGTTGCATTTTGGGAAAGCAAATCTTAGCCAGAGTTATACACTTAATGATAAGGTCGTAGGGAGTGTTGCCGAACAAAGATAACTTGGAGTGCAGGTTCATCGCCCCTTGAAAGAGAATAGGATAGTGAAGAAAGTGTTTGGTATGCATTCATTTGTTGTTCAGAGTATTGAGTACAGGAGTTGGGGGGTCATTTTGCAGCTGTAAAGGACATTGATTAGGCCAATGTTGGAATATTGTTTGCAATTCTAGTCTCCTTCCTATCGGAAAGATGTGAAATTTGGAAGGGTTCAGAAATGATTTACGAGGATGTTGCCAGGGTCGGATGGTTTGGGCTATAGGGAGAGGTTGAATAGGCGAGGGCGGTTTTCTCTGAAGCGTCGGAGGTTGAGGGGTGACCTTATAGAGGTTTACAAAATCATGAAGGGCATGGATTGGATTCATCGAAAAAGTATTTTCCTTGGTGTGGCGGAGTCCTGAACTAGCGGCAATAGACTTAGGGTGAGAGGGGACAGATATAAAAGAAGCCCAAGGTGTAATGTTTTCATGCAGAGGGTGATACAGAATATATGGAATCAGCAGCCAGAGGAAGTGGTAGAGGGTGATACAATTGAAACATTTAAAAGGCATCTGATTAGACGTATGAATATGAAGGGATTGGAGCGATATGGGCCAGGTGATCGTAGGTGGGACTAAATTGGGTTGGACTGCTGACTTGATATCTGGTCAGCATGGACGAGTTGGACCAAGGGGTCAGTTTCTGTGCTGTACATCTCTATGTCTCTATGACTGTATGAGAGGTTGCACTACTTGGGACTGTACACGCTAGAATTTGGAAGATTGAGAGGGGATCTTACAGAAACATTAAAAATGATGAAAGGGACAGATAAGATAAAGGCCAACTAAATGTTTCCCCTGGTGGATGAAACTAGGACTCGGGAACATGGACTCAAGATTAGGGGGAGGAGATATGAGACAGGGATGCGGAAGAACCCTTTGTTCTCTTGGAAAGAAGTGAAACTATGGAATTCTGTGCCCAAGGAAGCAGTAGAGACAGCTTCCTTAAATATATTAAAGACACAGTTGGATGGGATTGTCATGGTCAGAGAAGAAAGGATAATGGGAGTACTGCAGGTAGGAGGAGCTGAGACAATGTGGAGATCAACCATGACCTTAATGAATGGAAGAGCAGGCTCAATGAGCGAAATGGCCTGCTGCTGGTACTATTAATATATTACTATCAAAGTCTGCAACTGTAATGGCATATTCAGTTACATTGGCTCTTGAGTTCTTGAATATGGACAGTCTGCCATTTCCAAACAGTTCCATCGAAGCTGTTCCATTGCCTCCGATCAGCACGGTACCACTTTCTGTACTGGGTGCTTATTTGCCAGGAAGAGGAACAGAGCATTGTGTTCTGATTTTCTGAGATACAAACGAGATATGTAGTGGTAGGATCTTTGTTGGCTGTGTAGCATGGTTGTTCAGATGGTTCTGTAAATACCGTGAATGTGGTTGTCCTCATGATTAAAACCAACTTCGCATTTAGGTCACTGAAGAATTCATAATGGTTTTAAAATATCGTCAATTGCAAACTGAACTCACTGGAAAAAATATGTTTGTTTTCATGTTTTATGCGAGCTAGTGTCTCAGGGTGACTTGGACGTTGGTGCAAATAAAGTCCAGTATGTCTGCTCTTGACTTGAATAGAAAATGAACTGCAACATTCATCATGATACAGACTTTGAGAGAAATGTAACACAATGTTATGATCCCATATGGTGCTAACACTGAACATATCAGAACACAGAGTGAAATCTTTCTTCAGTAGGGATATCCCGGTTCATTTACAGTTCCTAGTTCAGGAACATGCGGTTTGACTACCTTGGTCTGCAATATTTTCCACACTTGCTAATGTAGTCTGTAACTGGAGTGGCGGGTTATTTAGGTCAGCCAATGTGTTCTCGAATATGGGCCAGTCTATCTTTTCCATGATTATAAGTTTTAGTTTTGAAGATTTACTGTGTCAGTTTTTCACGAAAATTATTCTCAAAAGCAAACAAATTTCGCTAAAATTAATAAATGACAAGTAATTAAAATTACTCATTTCCCCAGAAATATCATGCACAGACCTTCAACCACAATGAAGTGTCACTGCTACTTTCGCTTTAAGATGTCTCACTGAACCAATTGGCCACACCGTCACCAGATGCTATTCTTTCTATTTCTTCCAGAGAAACAGAAATGCAGACTAACTCACAGACTCCTCACATTCCACCATCTGGCATTTGAGAACGAGTCTGACTTTCCAGTTCTGATTATCTGAGTTTAAATCTGGTTCTAGCAGCTTAGAAATTGCCTTCAAAGATCAGAGGCTTCAGGAATAGAAAGAAAAACCTGTCCTGTAGCTAATATGAAATATTTCTTCTGAACTGAGCCAGTTCTCCACTTGTGGCTATGTCTCATAAGTTGCTGACGTTCAAATTTGTGAATGTATCATCAAATACTCTCTTCTGTACCGTCCTCGTGACTGGACCTAAGTTACACAGTCTGCTGAAATCGAGGTCTTTAGTTAAATGCTCTAGATGAATTTCCGGCCTCCTGGAATGTGCAGCATCACATCACACTGTCCTATTGTGACCAGACCCAAAAGGCACACATCACTGACCACCTTTCTCCACAGTCTGCATTGCTGTTGGAAGTCTTCTCTTTGCAGACAGGGATGCACTGGTTGACTGTTACTTGACAACGTTGACTTGTGCCAACTATTTTCACTTAGGATGCAGACTGAACGTCGAATTGTTTAGAAATAAATGGAAATCTATATATGTGTGTGCATATGTAAATATATTATATATATTTTTAAAATTCTAATTGCAATGCAATGACACAATAACTGGAGAAATCTCAATTCAATTGGTGAAATTCTGTGTGTGGAATTAGAACTATTTAAACAGTGCATCCATATGAAATGTGTAAATTTCAGCTTGGCTTTTTAACTTAAATGTCAGGTAGTTACACATAGGAACACTAAATAATATCAAATCAATTCATGTTCAATATAGCTGTAAATGTGTTGCTGGTTAAAGCAAAGCAGGTCAGGCAGCATCCAAGGAACAGGAAATTCGACGTTTCGGGCCAGAGCCCTTCATCAGGATCTGGCCCGAAACGTCGAATTTCTTGTTCCTTGGATGCTGCCTGACCTGCTGTGCTTTAACCAGCAACACATTTTCAGCTCTGATCTCCAGCATCTGCAGAGCTCACGTTTTACTCATGTTCAATATAATCTATTTCCCCAGAGAATGTTTCGTGATGAAATACATCTCGATTTCAATGGCGGCCACAAATATTGTGATGATTGTACATCAATTGGGATAGGTCGATCAGCAGAAATGAGATTGCCATCCTCTTAAAGTGCTCCACCTAAATTCATGTTGGGATGGTAGTCAATTAGGAGTTGCCACAAGTATTCACGCCAGGCGAGTGTCCAACATTAAACTTGCATCCTTTAATTCGTCTGATTGGCATTGATGTGATCAGCAAGAAATGTCCCAGATAGTATCAGCATTCGATGCCAGAACAATGTCAGATTCACGTTACACCACAGTACAGTATGAATTTCTCAGTGATTGTTGCACAATCAGTGCAGAAAGGACTGACAAGGGCCATGCCCTTTTCATACAAGAATATGGGCATCATCTGGGTGTGTGAGAGTTGATTTGATTTCATTAATTGTACTCACATGTACCTGAGTACAGTGAAACGTTTTATTTTGTGAGCATTAAAAAACATCAGAGCTTACAAGGGCGTACACATTCTAAGCTGTTAGACAGAACAAGGTTATGTTTGTGAATGAAGTGCACAAATAAGATCCACATTAGTAAGATCAGTAGCATTTAACGTTGGAGAGGTTTGTTCAACAGTCTCATAACAGCAAGGAACATGTTCCTCAACTTATTGCTGTTTGTGTTCCAGCTTCTTTGTCTTCAGCCTGACGGAAGAGGGTGGTGAGAGAGTCTGTTTTTGTTGAATGCTTGTGTTTATGTTCATGTGTGTTTAACGGGTGCTTAGGAGGAAATTATATACCAGCAGGGAAAGAGAGCTAAAACAGAAATGAACGGACAAGAATCAGAGCGAGCATGGTCACCCCCACGTTTTAGAAGGTCATGGCCCTACGTCGGGAAGGAAAGGAGGGAGACAATTGAAAAATTGTGATACGAATGTGACGTCACAATATAGTTAATAACCGAAGGAAAGGCTTGAGAGACAATCTGTGCAGCAATAGGTGTAGTGCTCACATGTGCACCACCAGGAGCTAAAGTCCTAAATGATGACCAGTCAGAAGCTTACTTTGTCCTCTCATAAACTTTCTCTCTCTTGCAGATTATGTAAAACTGCAGCTCTATTCTGGGCCTCTGGAAAGCTCCCAACTTCCTGGGCACAGGAACAGGTCTCATTGGAAATATTGCGTAGTCCTCGTGAATATCTCACCTGTAACCATTCCCTGAAATAGACAAGGGTGTCATGGGAGTAGTATTAGGTGTACAAGCAGCTGAGTGCAGAACAGACAAAATGCAGGAACAGCAACAGACAGAGATGTTTCCAGACATTCACATTCTGAAAAACGTCACATGAATAGTCTGCCTGAAGCTGATGAATGACCTTGATGTTAGTATGACGGGTACAGGGGAAAGTATTCAAAGTAAATGTGGCAACTTCTAACACAGATTTAAAACGCAGTTGAAGACAATGCAGGACTTCTTCAAGCTGAAAGAGCAGGCAGGCTCCCGTAATCACAACGTCCAATTACGAATCCTGAAATGTTGGGTGGGTCAAGGGTGGTAATGTCCTCTGTTCATTCATCAACTCTCACTTTGGGTGATGGTTTAAGCCGAGTGCACGTGTGGTACATGCTGGACAATAACATACAGCTAGTGAGGATGTGAGTAGCTTCAGATTTTGAACGATTGATTCAATCGTCTCAGCGGATATTTCAGCCCATTCCTTAACTCGACTCTGATTTTCCTTTGGGTCCCAGCATAAATGAATGGATTGATACAGGAAGTCAAGAAGACAAGCATGAATCCGGTTTCTTCAAGAAGGAATGAATCTTCACTTAAATCGGATCCTGAGAAGTAAGCAACCTTAGCAACTCGGACATAGATAATTGTTATTACAGATAACAAGGAGAACAAGATAAAAGTGCCTGAGATAGTGAAAAGTAAAACAATTGATTTTCTTCGCTTTTCCATTTCGGGATCACCATGATTCATCCTGTTGTTGTGGACCCGCAGTCTCCTGCGGGCTCTGTTAGCCAATAGAATGTGTCTGACGGTCAGAATATTCAGCAGTAAAATCAGAATAAAGGGAAGAAAAGGGTTTACAATGGGCCACACCCAGTCATACACAGCCCAAGCTGGTGAAGTGTAAAATATTAATCTTATACTGCAAAACCAAGGTACAGTGTTAACTATGTACATCGGTTCATATGCAAAATACGCAAAGCCATTTTTTAAACAGGTCAGTGCAGACACAATTCCGATCACACGCACTGCCACCTTCTCTGTGCAATACTTCATTTTTACCTTCTGGCAACAAATAGCCACAAATCTATCAAAGGTGAAAGCCACTGTGAACCAGGCAGAGCTGTCAATAGCTGCATAATTAAAGGCCAAGCGGAGACTGCATACTGGGGTGATAAACAGGAAGCTGCATGGGAAATAAATCCCAGCAATCCGGTTTAATATTACAGCAGTGACTATGAGGATGAGATCCGTTATTGCCATGGGCACCAGGTAGTACGTAATACATGCAGAGATACCTCATCTTCTTCGACACAGGATGACAATGACTGCCAGACTAGCTGGAATACAGAGAGGAAGAGAGCCAGATGGACTGACTTTCAGAATGTATGTGATAGAGGCATTGTGAATAGTCAAATTACTTATTCGAATCGAAAGGAAATCAGCAACTTTAATGACACATTTCTACACTTCAGCGAAATGTTCTTGTTCCAAATGATTCAATCAATGACAATGTTGACATTTACTGTGCCACCATGTAATCCAGTACTGTAATAGATCCACGTTTATACCTGTTATAATTTTAAAAATTGACCCATAGTGACTATAGAAATAACAGCATGAACTACATCAGCATGCTAATTTTGGTATAGTTAATCTCCTCATAAACTGTGCAAGAAACACAGCAGCCCTTCAAGTACACGGAAATAATCATTCAGTAAGGCAGTTTTCGTTGCAGCACTGACACATTTGCATTTTTAAACGTGTGTGAGAATTCATCAACAGGAACATTGCCTAATCCACAATGGAACTGGATTTACATCATAACAGATTAGCCCACAGTGGCAGGAGGTGTCGGCACAGACTGTTAGCAGAATAAGGGCGCTGCATCACCCAGTAAAATAATCAAGTCATGGAGTGTACAGCTTTATTAATTTTCAACAGGGTAAGGCGTGGCTGGACGGCCTTTAATTCCACCAGTAAAACGAATGAGCTGAAGGCATGAAATTGTGATATCATATCTATCCCAATGAGATGGTCATGGGAGGGGGTGGTTTGCTTGCTCAACATTCCAGGATGTGGAAGCTCCAGGCTAGACAGAGGAGGGGTAAAAGAGGAAATGGTATTGCATTATTAGTTAAGGAAATAACGACTGCAAGAGGGAGGGGTGACATCTTGGAGCGAGTATTGAATGATGCTTTCTGGATACAGCATAAGAATAAACAAAGGGAGCAGCCACTTTGTTAGATGTTTATTATAGACCTCCAGAGAATCATCAGGAAATTGAGGAACGGATTTGTACCCAATACACGGGGGTGTGCAAACATAATAACAAAATGGTTGGCGATTTCAACTTTCCCGACATGAACTGAAGTAGACGCGGTGTTAAGGGCTTGGTCGGACTGGATTTCTTGAAATGCATACACAAGAACCTTTAGACCAATATGTAAAGAGTTAAACAAGGGATGGAGCTGTACCTGACCTAAATCTGGGAAATGAAGCTGGACAGGCAGTTGAGGTGATAATTGGGAGACGTTTTCAGGATAGCGATCAAAGCATGATCCAAATTAAGCTTCTACTAGAAAAAAAAAGACACGTTGCAACAAAATCGTTTGGATTGGAGAGAAGAGTTTAGTTAATAAGACAGCATCTGACCAAGGTCGATACAGGAAATAAACAAAATAGCAGTAGGGCTGTTCACTAAGGAAATGAGAGGATACAAGCCAAATGTGTTCCCTCAAGTGTGATCCGAAGATTAACAAGCCCAAAGAACTCTAGATGACCAAAGATATTCAGAATACAGTGCGAAGGAAAAGAGAGTTTGTTTTTATCAGGTACATGGGGACCAAATCAGTAGAAAATGCAGGGTGGAACTTGAGAAAGCAATTAGGAAAGCAAAAACGGAATATGACAAGGTTCTGGTTGGTAAAAATATGGCAAGTCTCAAAATCGTCAATAGGTATGTCAATTGGAAGAGGATAACCAAGAATAGAATCAGGCCCATTGGGGAATAAGGGGGCAATCTGTGTGTAAAAAATGAGGTCTGCAGATGCTGGAGATCACAGCTGCAAATGTGTTGCTGGTCAAAGCACAGCAGGCCAGGCAGCATCTCAGGAATAGAGAATTCGACGTTTCGAGCATAAGCCCTTCATCAGGAATGATGTGTGTGTTGAGCCAGAGGGAAACTGGTCGAGTTTTGAACCAATGTTGCATGCGTATATTTATCTGAGAGAATGGGGATAGAGTTATGGAACCCAAGGAGAGAGAGTGCGAGATTCTTGGAGTTATTTCAAGTGTCTATGGGCTTAAAAGTAAACAAATAACTGGGTCCAGATGAATTGTGTTCCAGATTGTTGTGGGAGGCAAGGGAAGAGTTGCAGAGGCACTGACCTGAATTTTGTAACTCCAATATGTGTCCAGAGGTGGGGGTGCCAGAGGACCAGAGAACAGCTAACATGGATCCAATACTTAAAAGGGGTTGTAAAGAAAAGTCAGAGTACTATAGAGCAATGATCTCATGTCAGTGGTAGAGAAAATGTTGGAGAAAGTTCTGAATAAGAACATCTATCCCTACTTGGAGATACAAATGCTGCTCAAGGATGGGCAGACATGCCTATCAAATTTTATCGACTGTTTGAGGAGATGACCAGGTGTATAGAGCAGGTAGTGCATCTGATGTAGTCCGTATGGATTACAACAAAGCTTTTGACAAAATTGGTTCAGTTGTAGGAAGTAGAGGGTGGTGATAAAAGAATGTTTTAGTGACTGGGAGCCAGTGTCTACTGGTATATCACAGGGGTCTGTGCTCAGCTCACTACTATTTGTCATTTATAGAAATGCAAGAGATGACGTATGGGTGACAGGTGACATACAGTTTGGTCAGGTGGTTAACAGTGAGGTTGAGTGTCTGAGGCTACAAGAGGCGATGCATTTTGGAAAGAGTAATTTGACAAGGAAATACTCAATTAACAGTGTGACTCTAGGAAATTCACTTGAACAAAGGAATCCTGACTTTTTTGCCCATAAATCTCTGAAGGTAGAAGGGCATATTGGTAAAATGATGACAACAGCAGAAGGGACATACGCCTTTATCAATCGGGCAATAGGTTATATGAGCAGGGGAATCCTGCTGGAGTTGCATGGAACATTGGCGAGATCACAGCGAGAGTACGGTGTGCACTGCTTGTAGCCACATTACAGGATAGATGCGATTGTACTGGAGGGGGTTGTTTGGGGGGGTGCAGAGCTGATTCAGCAGGATACAGCCTGGGATGGAAAATTGAAGTTCGGAACACAGGTGGATCGGCTACGGTTGATTTCTTTGGAGCTGAGAAAACCGAGGAGGGGTCTGAGAATGTGCAAAATTAAGGGGTGTACGGACAGAATGGATAAGAAAGCAGCTGTTCCTTTTCGCTCAAGGGTCATTCACTAGGGGACACAGGTTTAAGGTAACCTGTAGAAGGTTTCGAGAGAATGTGACGAATAACTATTTCTGTCTGGTGAAAGGGCCTATTATGGACGCATGGTGCTATGATACAACGATAATAGCTGAATAAATTCACTCACTATAACAAGGTCAATAAGGCAACATGATTTGGAAATTAGATTAGATTTACAGTGTGGAAACAGGCCCTTTGGCCCAACAAGTCCACACCGACCCGCCGAAGCGCAACCCACCCATACCCATACCCCTACGTTACCCCTTACCTAACACTACGGGCAATTTAGCATGGCCAATTCACCTGACCCGCACATCTTTGGACGGTGGGAGGAAACCGGAGCACCTGGAGGAAACCCACGCAGACACGGGGAGAACGTGCAAACTCCACACAGTCGCCTGAGGCGGGAATTGAACCCAGGACCCTGGCGCTGTAAGGCAGCAGTGCTAACCACTGTGCCACCGTGCCGCCCCAATGCCGGTGTTGGACTGGGGTGTACAAAGGTAAAAATCACACAACACCAGGTTATAGCTGAACAGGTTTAATTGGAAGCACACTAGCTTTCGGAGCGACCCTCCTTCATCAGGTGATTGTCGTCAGGCAACAGAGATGCTTTGCAGAAACAAAACAAAACATGATGCGAATTCACTCGTACTTACAGTGCCAATACTGCAATAAAACGCATTTATATCGTGAGGTGGCAGTAAATCGACAAATAATATAAATTAAACGTTTGAAGGGACTAAATGGTAGGCAACAGAAGACGGCATTTCAACATTAAACAGAGAATATCTCCCACATAATGAGAAGAAGCTGTGTTCATAAAGGGAAAGAATACATTGCACGAATAAATGTCGTTAATTCGAACGGAATGACCTTATAACCTTTATAGAGGTGTTAAGACAGTGAAAGCATGAAAAAGATTCATCCGAAGAAAAACACCCCAGGCTAATGAAGTAAATATACCGTGGAAGCGGAACAATGCATCACATGAAACGGGACAAAGAGTATATACATTTTGAAGATGCACGACTGTTAAAGATGAATAATCGATCCAGCTAACCAGTGATTCACTCAGCTACTAACTAACTACAATAATTACCTGGAAGGCCAACAGCTGCAAGGACGGGATAGTAAATGGCAAACACCAGCCCTCTTGGTATTCCTTTGCTTTGTTTTCATGGTAACCAATTTACTGTAAGGAAAGGGGTGGGGCCAACTGTTGCTCAGCTGGTCCTTGCATTTTGATCAAATACAGTTTTGTTTTGCTATTCCCACGGAATCAGAGATGTCTCTAAAATAAAATGCACAGCATAATGCAGGTTATATTTATTCACTTTTCTTAAAAACATAAGCTGATTGTTTCCACACTGGAGCGAGACCAAATCAATGGGATTCACCACTGACTCCAGTGAGAAACGCACGTTTTTCTTGAACAACGCAAGAAAGTTCTGGCACACTGCCCTCAGAGAGTGTGATCACCAGTCAGGCACAATATGTTTCGAAACCTCTGTGAGATTAACTTAGACAACTGACTTTATTCTCATTCCGGATAGATGAGCATGTTAATGTACCTTATCTTCACTGTACAAGGCATAAGTCTTCAGCTCTTATCAACGTGTTCAGGTCAGAGTCGTTATATTCAGTCTTGGGGAGGGTCGCAGTTCACTGGGAACCTATGCAGTCCAATGCAATTACGCTTAGTGTCAATATGTCCCGGCCAGTTTGTGAGAATTCAGTCCACTGCAGTAGTTACACACTATGTCAGTTTATGTTAGCTCCATTTACAATACCGCGGATTCACTCCAGCTTCATCTCATCGGTCATGAAATTGCCGACTTCAGCACGCTTAGAATCACAACACAAAGCCCAAAATATACTTATTGTTTCTCGGAAAACAACCATAAAGAAAACAATTAATTGTTGTCAAGAAATTGAACAATGGTCTCATGTACAACAGATGAATGACGAGAGTAAGATGTTATTATGGACAGTTTGATGGGATGCACTGAACACGTGCGTGACGGGAAGCTGATTTAATCTAATTTCCAGCACACAGTGCCAAATTTTTAATTGAGCTTTTTTTTTAAATTTTCCACTTGACAGTACACAGTTCTTGCATTGGCAAGTTCGTCCTGTTGCCTCTTGTTGGAAGCAAACTGCTCTGGTGGTCCCAACATGACATTCCCGAGAACTGGTGCAGATTTAATTCCAAATAAGCAACAAGGAGATTAGATCAGATTCCCTGCAATATGGAAACAGGCCCTTCAACCCACTAAGTCCACACCGACCCTCCGAAGAACAACCCACCTAGACTGACTCCAATTTTAACCCTGACTCATACACCTAACACTATGGTTAATAGGAATTAATACCTAACACTATGGGCAATTGCGCTAACATGCTGGGCACGTTAGCATGGCCAATTCACCCTGACCTGCACATCTTATGTGCACCTGGAAGAAGTCCACGCAGACACGATGAGAATGTGCAAACTTCACACAGACAGTCTCCCGAGGCTGGAATTGAACCCGGGTCTCTGGCGCAGTGAGGCAGCAGTGCTAACCACTGAGCCACTCCAGATGATGCGTGGTGAATAAATTAACTCCCTCACATGAGCACCTTGTCCCAAAGCTGAAACATAAGGAGCCTGAAAGGACTAGAGAAGATCTATTCCACATGGCTACATTCAAGAGTGTAAATTGTCATTATCAATGGACCACTAAGTGCTATGAAGTCGAAAGAGTGGATGATCACTTTAAGATAGCAAGTGTTTTCTGATTTTAACGTACAGCTACAGCTACGAGTTTACAGAACAGCTAAGAGATGAGATGTTGTGAAATAAATATATGCGACAATTGGCTGTTAAATGGATTCCTTAGTGTATACAACAATTCAAGTTTAACCAATCCATTTAGATTATGCCCCTCGGTACCAAAACCCAGTTGATTTTGAATGTTGGCAGATGGAGCTTCATTTAGAAAAATGTGACTTACTGTTGCAGTGCAGAGATTGATACTTTCTGCCAATTAATCAGAAAGCTGCCCTCACCTCCTAATATGTTGAAACTGTGTGATTGAAAGAAGATTGCTGATTTCTACTGCATAAATAAAAAGTAACAACTTATTTATTTAAACCTAACAGGTATCACTGAGCAAAATTAACAAACAGAACACTCTTATACCCGAATTAACCACTAGCCCTCTGCTGAACACAATTCAATTAATATGTTGTTCCAATAAAACAGTTAGAAAACTTTACACCAATTAAATTTCTCAACTTTCAAGCAGCCGCTGTGTTGTCTTCCTCTGGTGTTCCCTCTGGTGTTCCCTCTGGTCTTCTCATCCCTGAGTCATCTTCCTACTTTTTTATTGCTTTTACGAGAAAAGGCACCTTTTGATAGATTGTGCCTTCGGAGATTTCTTTGAGAGCAAGATGTTTATTTCTTTGGATGGCATTTGCTCTCCAGATCTACAGCAGTTGTTCTGACCAGTTTTCAAAATGCCCGCTTTTTTCTATAACCCAACATTGTTCCCTCTCATTGGTCCGATATTGTCAATACCATGCATTCAAACTCAACTGGGTTTTGGTATACAGGGGCATAATCTAAATGGATTGGTTAAACTTGAATTGTTGTATAAACTCAGGAATCCATTTAACAGACAATTGTCACATATTTATTTTGCAACATCTCATCTCTTAGCTGTTCTGTATACTGGTAGTTGTAGCTGTATATTAAAATCAGACAACACTTGCTATCTTAAAGTGACCATCCACTCTTTCGACTTCATAGCACTTAGTGGTAAGGTTCTGAGGAGGGTTTCTGAACAATGAGACCTTGGAGTTCAGGTTCATACTTCATTGAAAGTAGCGTCACAGGTAGATAGGATAGTGAAGAAGGTGTTTGGTATGTTTTCCTTTATTGGTCAGAGTATTGAGTACAGATGTTGGGAGGTCATGTTGCAGTTGTACAGGACATTGGTTAGGTCACTTTGAAGTACAGCATGCAATTCTGGTCTCCTTGCTTTAAGAAGGATGTTGTGAAACTTGAGAGAGGTAGGAAAAGATTTACAAGGATGTTGCCAAGATTGGAGGTTTGACCTCTAGGGAGAGGTTGAATAGGCTAGGGATGTTTTCCCTGGAGTGTCAGAGGCTGAGCGGTGCCCTGACAGAGATTTAAAAAGTCAGAGGGGAATGGATCGGGAAAATAGACGAAGTCTTTTCCCTGGATGGGGGAGTCCAGAACTAGAGGGCATAGGTTTAGGGTGAGAGGGCAAAGAATAAAAAGGGACCTAAGGGGCAACTTTTTCACACAGAGGGTGGGGCGTGTATGGAATAAGCTGCCAGAGGAAGTGGTGCTGGCTGGTACAATTACAATACTGAAAAGGCACCGGGATGAGTATATTAAAGAGAAGGGTTTAGAGGGATGTGGGCCAAATGCTGAAAATGGGACTAGATTAATTGAGGACACCGAGTCAGCATGGACGAGTTGGACTGAAGGGTGTTTCCATGTATACAACTCTATGATTCCAGTGACATAATAATAATAATAAAAAATAATAATAAGGCTGCTAAATTGATAATAAGACAATAATAACAGCAGCAGTATTACCAGGAAATAATAGGAGTACTGGCAATAACAAGATAGCACTCGTGCCTGGCTCATCGCCTGCTGATTTTAATTCCATAGTGGCTTCCACGAATCTAGACAAAAGTGTTGTAAGTGTGCAGACGGTTAAAGAAAAAAAAGACAAGAGAACTCGAAGTTAACAGGACAGATTTCAGAATTATATTTAGCATTCATTCTATATTCTTTAACTGACACATCAGGAAAGATTTGAAAGCAACTGCACGTTGGAAGTGAGAATTCATAGGACTTGGACAATGTAAAGCATAGTTCATACTGTCCTATTTATAAAGTTGCAACATTAACCAATAGGTGATATGGATATTTCACCTTATTCTTCAACTCAGAAATGAGTTTGCCTGTACAAATGAATGATTGATGCAAACACTCAATAATTCAAGCATATATCCACTTTGTTGGAGGACAAGTGTGGAATTCCTGAAATCAAGAACTGTAGAATAAAAGACATTCGCAATTTACAATATAAGTAATCTGTATAGGCTGTAACAAAGATAACAGGGCGAATCTGCCCGAGATGAGGAAGAGAAAAACAATGTTTCTCCATTTCTGGGTCCCTCTGGTTCTCCAAGTTGGTTTGTGACCAGAGTCGCTTCTGGGCTATATTGGCCACTAGAATGTGTCTGACAATCCGGACATTGAACAGTAAAATCAGAATGAAAGGTAGAAGAGGGGTTAAAATAGACCAAATTCAGGATCTAGATTAGAGTGGTGCTGGAAAAGCACCGCAGGTCAGGCAGCAACTGAGTAGCAGGAAGTATATGCAGTCATATATACAGTCCATGCAGGTAATGTGTAAAATGCTTGTGCATTGGCAAATATTGTCGATTACATACATTAGTTCACATAAAAAATACATATGTATCAACCAACTATCAAAATCTCAATCCAAATTAATATTGTTATGGACCAGACTAATATATATAATATTGTTATGGTCCAGATCAGACCCCATCAAATTATATTAAGAAGGTCGCCAAGACCCCAAATTTTTCCGAGTTTTAAAGATAAGTGTAAGGTGTGTTACAGATGCAATTTCACTGGTCAAACTACCAGGCATGATGCAAAACACATGAATTCTTGCACTATAGTTAAAATGCAGACCAAGGAAAGATGAATTGGAATAACAGCACTGTTAGAAAACTACAGGTGCAATTTTCAAGTCCAGGATGAAAAAACATCGAGAGAAATCTCTGAGAGAGATAACTCAAGCATTTTCCTCATTCTCCTCACTCTCTCAGCAGAGCAGGTAAGGGCTGTTTGGCAGTGGATGCTTGAAGGCTCGGTGACGTTTGTTTAACGTTTTAAATTTGAATTTTTTTTTAAAAAGCGCGGGGCAGACCCGGAAGCTGGTATAGCGCAAGCTTACCTGGGTAAGTTTTTTTTGTGTTTCCCCTATAAAGGCCCGCAGCTTCAAGGCCTCGGCGTCACTCTCTCAGCAGAGCAGGTAAGGGTTGTTTGGCAGTGGCTGCTTGAAGGCTCGGTGACGTTTGTTTAACGGTTTAAATTTGAATTTAAAAAAAAATTCACGGAGCAGACCCAGAAGCTGGTGTAGCACAAGCTTACCTGGGTAAGTTGTTTTCCTATAAAGGCGCACAGGAAATCATGTGCGTGGGAAATCATGGCTCACAAACTTGATTGGGTTTTTTGAAGTCGTAACAAAGAGGATTGATGAGGGCAGAGCGGTCGATGTGATCTATATGAAATTCAGTAAGGCGTTCGACAAAGTTCCCCGTGGGAGATTGGTTAGCAAGATTAAATCTCACGGAATACACGGAAAATTAGCCACTTAGATTTAGAACTGGCTGAAAGGTAGAAGGCAGAGGGTGGTGGTGGAAGGTTGTTTTTCAGAGTGGAGGCCTGCGATCAGTGGATAGCCACAAGAATCGGTGCTTGGTCCACTACTTTTCATTATTTATGTAAATGATTGGATGTGAGCATAAGAGAAATAGTCAGTAGGTCTGCAGATAAGACCAAAATTGAAGGTATTAGCGAAGAAGTTTACCTCGGATGACAATGGGATCTTGATCGGGTGGACCAATGGGCTGAGAAGTGGCAGATGGAGTTTTATTTAGATAAATTTGACGTGCTGCATTTTGGGAAAGCAAATCTTAGCAGGACTTATACACTTAATGGTAAGTTCCTGCGGAGCGCTGCTGAACAAAGAGACCTTGGAGTGCAGGTTCATAGCTCCTTGAAAGTGAAGTCACAGGTCGATCGGATAGTGAAGAAGGCGTTTGGGATGCTTTCCTTTATCGGTCAGAGTGTTGAGTACAAGAGTTGCGAGGTCATGTTGAGGCTGTATAGGACATTGGTGAGGCTACTTAAGGAATATTGCTTGCAATTCTGTTCTCCTTCCTGTCGGAAAAATGTTGTGAAACTTGAAAGGGTTCAGTACATATTTACAAGTATGTTGCCAGGGTTGCAGAATGTGAGGTATAGTGAGAAGTTGAATACGCTGGGACCGTTTTCCCTGGAGTGTCGGAGGCTGAGGGGTAAACTTGTAGAGGTTTACAACACCATGAGGGGCATGGATTGGATAAATTGAACTGGAGGGCAGACTTTTATGCTGAGAGGGAATAGGTATAAAAGAAACCCAAAGAGCAATCTTTTCACACAGAGTGCGATACGTGTGTGGAATGAGCTGTCAGAGGAAGTGGTGTAGGTTGGTACAATTGCAACATTTAAACGGCATTTGGATGTGTATATGATTAGAAAGAGTTTTGGAGGATATGCGCCAGGTGCTGGAAAGTGGGACTAGATTGTTTTGGTATATCTGGTCAGTATGGACGAGTTGGACCGAAGGGTCTATTTCCGTGTTGTATATCTCTATGACTCTATTACTCTATTCCTCGGTCAAAGGTTCAGCCGCCTAGGACTGTACTCGCTAAAATTTGGAAGACTGAGAGGGGATATGAGAGAAAAATATAAAATGATGAAATGGATAGATAAGATAAAGGTCGACAAACACTTCCCCTGCTGGGTGAGACTAGGACGAGGGAAGATGGACTCAAGATGAGGACAGTAGATTTAAGACAGAAATGGGGAAGAACAGCATCTCCGAGAAAGTAGTGAGTCTGTGGAATTTTGTGCCAAGGAAATCGTAGAACAGATTCATTAAATATAATCAAGACACAATTGGATGGGATTTTCATGGTAGGGGAATTAAAGGTGATTGGGATAATGCAGGAGGAGGAGCTGAGATGATGTATAGATCAGCCATGATCTTCATGAATACCAGAGGAGGCTCAATGGGCCAAATGGCTCACTGCTGTTGCGATTACTATGATACTAGCAAAGTCTGTAACTGGTTTGCATATTCAGTTGCGTTGGCTTCTGGGTTCTTGAATATGGACAGTCTACCAATCACAAACAGTCCTATAGAAACTGTTCCATCGCCTCAGATCTGCACTGTACCACTTGCTATTCTGGGTGCTTATAAGCCAGAAGGAGGAACACAGCATTGTATTCTGATTCTGAAGAACCGACGAGATATGGCGTGGTGGGATCCTTGACTGTGTTCCGTGGTTGTTCAGATAGATCTGTAAATATAGTGAATGTGGCTGTCTTCATGATTAAAATCAACTTAACATTTAGTTCACTGAAGAACTCATGATGGTTTTAAAATCTTATCAATTGCAAACTTAACTCACTGGAAAAAAAATTGCTTTCATGTGTGTAGCAAGACAGTGTCTCAGGGAAACATTGTCGTTGGTACAATTAAGTCCAAGATGTCTGCTCCTGATTTGAACAGATGATGAGCTGCAACGTTTATCATGATACAGAGTTTGAGAGAAATGTAATACAATATTATCATCCCATAAGGTGCTAACACTGAGCAGATCAGATCCCAGAGTGAAATCCTACTTTTGTCAGCAAGGCATATCCCGGTTCGATCACAGTTTCCAGTTGAGGAACATGTGGATTAACTTCCATGGCACGCAGTCTTTTACACACTTGATAATTACATCTGTAACCTGGAGTGGCATGGTTATTTACGTCAGCCAATGTGTTCTTGAATATGTGCCAGTCTCCCAATTCCATGTTTACAAGTTTTATTTTTGAAGTTTTACTGTGTCAGTCTTTCAGTACAATTATTCCCAAAATGAAACAAATCTTTTGACAATTAATTAGCAACAAAGAGCAAAAATTATTCATTTCCCCATAAATATCATTTGCAGCCCTTCAACCCAAATGAAGTATCACTGCTGTTTCGCTTTGAGATGTCTTACTGAAACAATTAGCCACACCTTGACCAGATGCTGTTCTTCCTATTTCTTCCAAGAAGGCAGACCAGATCACAAACTCCTCACATTCCAATATCTGACATTTGAGAACGAGTCTGACTTTCCAGTTCTGATTATCAGAATTTAAATTCAGTTCCAGCATCTTATGAATTGCCTTCACAGATCAGAGGCTTACTGCATAGAAAGAAAAACCTGTCCTGTTACTAATATGAAATATTTCTTCTGAACTGAACCTGTTCTTTCCTTGTGGCTATGTCTCATTGTAAGGTTGCAGACGTTCAAATTTATGAACGGATCATCAGGTATTCGTTTCAGTACCTTGCTCGTGACTTGACCTAAATTACACAGTCCCCTGAAATCAATATCTTCAGCGAAATGGTACAAAAGAATTTCCGGCCTCCTGTTATGTTATGTAAAGCATCATAACACATTGTGCTATTGCGATCAGACCATAAAGGCACAAATCACTGGCCACTTTTCTCCACAGTATGCATTGCTGTTGGAAGAGTTCTGTTCGCAGGCAGTCATGAATTGGCTGACTATTACTTGACAATATCGACTGATGCTAACTTTTATAACTTAGGATGCAGTTTGAGCGTCGAGTATGTTTAGGAAAAAAATGGGAACCCCTATGTGAGTGTGCGCGTGTTGTGTCCGTGTGTGTATATGTCCATATATTACGTATAATCCCTAACTGCAATGCAATCACACAGTAACTCGAGAAATACAGATTCAATCATTGATAATATTTTACACGGACTTAGAACTCTGGACGTAATGCTTCCAATTCAAGTCTGTAAATTTTAAATGTCAGATAATTACATAGAGGAACACAAAATAACATCAGCTTAAATCATAATCAATATTGTCTAATGCCCATGAGTAAGAGAATGTTTTGTGATGAATTACACCAAGATGTCAATGGTGGTCACAAATATTCTGATGGTTATATCAAAATTGGGTTTATAATCATCTTAATGTTCTTCACTTAAATTCTGACAGGATGAGATGGTAGTCAATCAGGAGTTGCCACAAGTGAAAGCCAGCCGCTGTGATTCGCAAAGTCTGCAGCATTGAACTCGCAACAATAGAAAGTGGAATGGCAAATAGAATTTCCTGAACTCATTAATGTCTGTCGAGACATGCTGCTTCCCGCAGCAATGGTTCATATGAGTTCATTTGGGAAAATAAATGTGGCGAGTTCTGACATAGATTCAAAAGGCAGTTGAAGACGATGCAGGACTTCCTTCAAACCGAAAGAGGAGCCAGGATACTGAATCGCAAAGGGAAGTGAGTGCACAGCTTTTCAGTAACTACCAAGCCCGATGAATCTTACACATTTAAACGGACAAAATAATCAATATTTATATATATACATATTTCCATCCATCAATTAATCCATCATTTGAAGTTGTCCGACTCATCAACGTCAGATTAAAAATCTTGAAATGTGGGGTGGGGCGCGTGTGCAATGTCCTCTGTTCATTCTTTGGGTGAAGGGTTAAACTGAGTGCACTGGTAATACACATGCCATGGTCAGTAGGTGAACATGCTGGACAATAATGTACAGCTCGCGAGGATTTGACTACCCAACCACCCCGTGGCTCAACACTTTAACTCCCCCTCCCACTCCACCAAGGACATGCAGTCCTTGGTCTCCTCCATCGCCAGAACATAACAACACGACGGTTGGAGGAAGAGCGCCTCATCTTCCGCCTAGGAACCCTCCAACCACAAGGGATGAACTCAGATTTCTCCAGTTTCCTCATTTCCCCTCCCCCCACCTTGTCTCAGTCGATTCCCTCGAACTCAGCACCGCCCTCCTAACCTGAAATCTTCTTCCTGACCTATCAGCCCCCATCCCACTCCGGCCTATCACCCTCACCTTGACCTCCTTCCACCTATCACATCTCCATCGCCCCTCCCACAAGTTCCTTCTCCCTACCTTTTATCTGAGCCTGCTGGACACACTTTCCGCATTCCTGAAGAAGGGCTTATGCCCAAAACGTCGAATTTCCTGTTCCTTTGATGCTGCCTGACCTGCTGCGCTTTTCCAGCAACAGATTTTCATCACTAATGTAGTCCGGGATTGCCACTTGGCATTTCTAATGGCCTGACAGAGGCCATATCTGGATTTCCTATGGAAGGTCAGAATCATCACATTTGAGCACCTCACAACCAGACTTCAGGACGGAAGGAATCTCCCAGTTCATCCATTGAGTCCAGTTGGGCAACATTCAGGTTAACGTCTTTGGCACTCAAACTTTTCCACACTTGTTAATGCCAAAGAATGATGTTAAGGATATGTCAGGATGTGAGGACCACCAGTCAATTGTTAACACTACAGGGATAGTGTTGAGCAGACCTGAGGATCTTAAGGTAAATAGGTTCCCTGGTCCTGATATAATGCATCCCAGGTTACAGAAAGAAATGGTGGAAGTTATAGTAGGTGCATTAGTGGTAAATTACGAAAATTCACTGGACTCTGGGACTGGACGACAGCGAATGTCGAGCTGTTGTTTTAAAAAGGGCGTAGGCAAGAGGCCAGTAAGGATAGGTCAGTCAGCTTTCCATCTGCAATCGAGAAAATGCAGGTGGTTATCATTAAAGAATAAAAGGTGAGATACCTGGATGGAAACGGTTGCATCAGGTACGAGCAGGATAGGTTCAGGACGGGAATGTCGTGTTTGACAAATTCACTGGAGTTCTTCGTGAATGTGACAATCACGGTGGATGGAGGGGAACAGATGGATATTGTATTCTGGGATTTCCAGAAGGCATTCGGGAAGGTGCTGCATAAAAGAATCATCTGTAAGATAAGAACGCATGAGGCTGTAGGGAATATACTAGCATGGATAGAGGACTGATTAATCAATAGAAAGCAGAGGGTGGGGATAAATGGATCTTTCTCGGGTTGGAGATCAGTGGTGACCAGGGTGGAAAAGGCGTCGGTGTTGGCCCAGCAACTGTTCATGCCATATTTAAGTGGTTTGGAAGGGGAACCTGTCCAGGTTTGGCGGTGACACTGAATGGAGTGGAAAGACAAAATGCACAGAGAGATTTGGAGAGTTTAAAGGAATTTTTAAGGGTTTTGCAGATGTAATTAAACAGTCGGAAAATGGGAGGGTGTCCGCTTTGGAAATAAAAACAGTAGATCAGAATATTATTGAAATGGTGAAAGGTAACAGCATGCTGTTGTTCAGAGTGACTTGTGAGTGGGTTGGACATGAATTGCTAAAAGTTGATTTGCAGGTACAACAGGTAACCAGGACGGCAAACGGGATATTGGCTTTCATTGATAGAGGGATTGAATTTAAGAGCAGGGAGGATCTGCTGCAATTGCACAAGGTGATGGTGTGGCCGCACCTGGTGTATTGTGCGCATTTCTTGGGTACCTGACTTGAGGAAGAATATAATGACTTTGGAGGCAGTGCAAAGGAAGTTCTCCATTTTGTTTCCAGAGATTCCCTTTGAGGAGAGTATTTTTCTTCAGTATTTACCGTAGAAAAGGACAGTGAACATATAGAATCTCGAGAAATAGATGGTTACGTCTTCAAAAATGTCCATAATGCAGAGGAGGAAGTGCTTGATGTCTTGAAACGCAAAAAAGTGGATAAATCCCGAGGAACTGATCAGGTGTACCCTAGAACTGTGTAGGAGGCTAGAGAAGTGATTGCTGGGCCTCGAACTGAGATATTTGGATCATCGATAAGTACAGGTGCGTTGCCAGAAGATTGGAGTTTGGCTAACATGGTGTCACTGTATAAGAAAAGTGGTAAGGACAAGCCAGGAAACTTTCGACCGGTGAGCCTGACGTCAGTGGTGGGCAAGGCTGAGGGACAGGATGTACATGTATTTGAAAAGGCAAGGATTGATTAGGGATAGTCAACACGGCTTTGTGCGTGGGAATTCATGACTCACAAACTTGATCGAGTTTTTTTTGATGAAGTAACAAAGAGGAGTGATGAGGACAGAGCATTAGATGTGATCTATATGGACTTCAGTAAGGCGTTCGACAAGATTCCCCAAGGGAGACTATTTAGCAAGGTTAGAGCTCATGGAATACAGGGAGAACTAGACATTTGGGTACAGAACTGGCTCAAGAGTAGATGACAGACGATGGTGGTGGAGGGTTGTTTTTTGGACAGGAGACATGTGACAAGTGGTGCGCCACAAGGTTTAATGCTGGGTCCACTACTTTTAATCAATTATATAATTGATTTGGATGTGACCATAAAAGGTATAGTTAGTAAGTTTGATGATTACAATCAAAATTGGAGGTGTTGTGGACAGCGAAGAGGGCTACCTCAGATTGCAACGGGATCTTGATCAGATGGGCCAATGAGCTGAGAAGAGGCAGATGGAGTTGAATTTAGATAAATGTGAGGTGTTGCATTTTGGGAAAGCAAATCTTCGCCAGACTTATACACTTAATGATAAGGTCCTCGGGAGTGTTGCTGAACAAAGATAACCTGGCGTGCAGGTTCATAGCTCGTTGAAAGTGAAGTCGCAGGGAGATAGGATAGTGAAGAAAGAGTTTTGTATGCTTTCATTTGTTGTTCAGATTATTGAGTACAGGAGTTGGGAGGTCATATTGCAGCTGCAAAGGACATTGGTTAGGCCACTGTTGGAATATTGTTTGCGATTCTAGTATCCTTCCTATCGGAAAGATGTTGTCAAACTTGAAAGGGTTCAGAAAAGATTTACAAGGATGTTGCCAGGGTTGGAGGGTTTGAGCTATGGGGAGAGGCTGAATGGGCTGGGACTGTTTTCCCTGGAGTGTCAGAGGCTGAGGGGTGACCTTATAGAGGTTTACAAAATCATGAGGAGCATGGATTGGACACATCAAAGAAGTCTTTTCCTTGGTGTGGCTGAGTTTTGAACTAGCGGGCATAGATTTAGGGTGAGAGGGGACAGATATAAAAGAAGCCCAAGGTGTAATGTTTTCATGCAGAGGCTGATACAGAATGTGTAGAATCAGCTGCCAGAGGAAATGGTAGAGGGTGATACAATTGCAACATTTAAAAGGCATCTGATTAGGTATATGAATAGGAACAGTTTGGAGCGATATGGGCCAGGTGACCGTAGGTGGGACTAAATTCTTTGGATTGCTGACTACATATCTGGTCAGCATGGACGAGTTGGACCAAAGGGTCAGTTTCGGTGCTGTACATCTCTATGTCTCAATGACTCTATGAGAGGTTGCACTATTTGGGCTGCACACGCTAGAATTTAGAAGACTGAGAGGGGATCTTATACAAACATTTAAAAATGATGAAAGGGACAGATAAGATAAAGGCCAACTACTTGTTTCCCCTGGTGGATAAAACCAGGACGAGGGAACATGGAATCAAGATTAGGGGGAGGGGAAAAAATACAGAGATGTGGAAGAACGTTTTTCTCTCTCGGAAAGTAGTGAATCTATGGAAATCTGTGCCCAAGGAAGCAGTAGAGGCAGATTTCTTTAATATATTCAAGATACTGTTGGATGGGATTGTCATGGTCAGAGAATTAAGGATAATGGGAGTATTGCAGGTTGGAGGAGCGGAGACGATGTCGAGATAAACCATGACCGTAATGAATGGTAGAGCAAGCTCAGTGAGCGAAATGGCCTGCTGCTGGTTCTATTAATATGGTACTATCAAAGTCTGCAACTGTAATGGCATATTCATTTACGTTGGCTCTTGAGTTCTTGAATATGGACAGTCTGCCATTTCCAAACAGTTCCATCGAAGCTGCTCCATTGCCTCCAATCAGTTCGGTACCACTTTCTATGCTGGGTTCTTATTAGCCAGGAAGCGGAACACAGCATTGTGTTCTGATTTTCTGAGATACAAACGAGATATGAAGTGGTACGATCTTTGTTGGCTGTGCAGCATGGTTGTTCAGATGGTTCTGTAAATACCGTGAATGTGGTTGTCCTCATGATTAAGACCAACTTCGCATTTAGGTTACTGAAGAATTCATAATGGTTTTAAAATATCGTCAATTGCAAACTGAACTCACTGGAAAAAATATGTTTGTTTTCATGTTTTATGCGAGCTAGTGTCTCAGGGTGACTTGGATGTTGGTGCAAATAAAGTCCATTACGTCTGCTCCTGGCTTGAACAGAAAATGAACTGCAACATTCATCATGATACAGACTTTAAGAGAAATGTAACACAATGTTAGGATCCCATATGGTGCTAACACTGAACAAATCAGAACCCAGAGTGAGATCTTTCTTCTGTAGGCAAGGGATATCCCGGTTCATTTACAGTTTCCAGTTCAGGAACATATGGTTTGACTACCTTGGTATGCAATCTTCTCCACACTTGCTAATGAAGTCTGTAACTGGAATGGCTAGTTATTTAGGTCAGCCAATGTGTTCTTGAAAATGGGCCAGTCTATCTTTTCCATGATTATTAGTTTTATTTTTGAAGATTTACTGTGTCAGTTTTTCACAAAAATTATTCTTAAAAAGAAACAAATTTCGCTAGAATTAATAAATGACAAGTAGTTAAAATTACTCATTTCCCCAGAAATATCATGTACAGACCTTCAACCCCAATGAAGCGTCACTGCTATTTTCGCTTTAAGATGTCTCACTGACACAATTGGCCACACCTTCACCAGATGCTATTATTTCTATTTCTTCCAGAGAAACAGAAATGCAGACTAACTCACAGATTCCTCACATTCCACCATCTGGCATTTGAGAACGAGTCTGACTTTCCAGTTCTGATTATCTGAGTTTAAATCTGGTTCTAGCAGTTTAGAAATTGCTTTCAAAGATCAGAGGCTTCAGGCATAGAAAGAAAACCCTGTCCTGTAGCTAATATGAAATATTTATTATGAACTGAATCTGTTCCTCACTTGTGGCTGTGTTTCATTATAAGTTGCTCACGTACAAATTTGTGAACACTTCATCAAATACTCTCTTTCGTACCTTCCCAATGGCTTGACCTAAAGTGCACAATGCCCTGAATTCGAGGTCTTTAGTTCAATGTTCCAGATGAATTTCCGGCCTCCTTTTATGTGCAGCATCACATCACATTGTCCTATTGTGACCAGACCCAAAAGGCACACATCACTGGCCACCTTTCTCCACAGTCTGCATTGCTGTTGGAAGTCTTCTCCTTGCGGACAGTGGTGATGTTGTAGACTGTTAAATGACAACGTGGACTGGTGCCAACTGTTATAACTTAGGATGCAGTCTGAACGTCGAATTGTTTAGAAATAAATGGAAATCTATATATATGTGTGCATATGTAAATATATTATATGTGTTTTTAAATTCTAATTGCAATGCAATGACACAATAACTGGAGAAATCTCGATTCAAATTGTGAAATACTGTGTGTGGAATTAGAACTATTTAAACAGTGCTTCCATTTCAAGTATGTAAATTTCAGATTGGCTGTTTAACTAAAATATCAGGTAGTTACACAGAGGAACACTAAATCATATCAACTCAAGTCATGTTCCATCTGGTCTATTTCCCAAGGGAATGTTTCATGATGAAATACACTTCGATTTCAATGGTGGCCACAAATATTGTGCTGATTGTACCTCAACTGGGATAGGTCTATCAGCAGAAATGAGATTGTCATCCTCTTAATGTTCTTCGCTTCAATTCTGACATGTTGGGATGGTAGTCAATTAGGAGTTGCCACAAGTGAAAGCCATCCGCCATGATTCGCAAAAACTGCAGGATTGAGCCCGCAATAATAGAAACTGAAATGGCAAAGGAATTTTCCTGAACTGATTAATGTCTTTCGAGACATTCTGCTTCCCTCTGTAGTCGTTCATATGGGTTTACTGCTGTGTTACGGTGGGAAAACGAGATGAGTTCACCAATGGCAACACCGAAACCGGCTGAGTGAGTAATATTACAGGAAGTGAGAATCTGTATTATGATTTAACATCCCTAAATGTCTGCAGAATCCAGAGAGATTAGGGGCCTCAAATATTCACGCCAGGAGAGTGTCCAACATTAAAATTGCATCCTTTAATTCGTCTGATTGACATTGATGTGATCAGGAAGAAATGTCCCAGATAGTATCAGCATTCGTTGCCAGAACAATGTCAGATTCACGTTGCACCACCGTACAGTGTGAATTTCTCAGTGATTGGTGCACATTCAGTGCATAGAGGGCGGACAAGAGCCATGCCCTTTTCAGCAGGATATATACCGACAAGAATATGGGCGTCATCTGCATGTGTGAGAGTTGATTTGATTTCATGAATTGTACTCACATGTAACTGAGTTCAGTGAAACGTTTTATTTTGTGAGCATTACAAAAACATCAGAGCTAACAAGGACTTACAGATTCAAAGCTGTTAGACAGAACAAGGTTATGTTTGTGCAACAAGTGCACAAATAAGATCCACATTAGTAAGATCAGCAGTGTGTAAAGTTGGAGAAGTTTGTTCAACAGTCTCATAACAGCAAGGAAGCTGTTCGTCAACTTGTTGCTGCTTGTGTTCCAGCTTCTGTGTAGTGCTCACATGTGCACGACCAGGAGCTAAAGTCCTAAATGTTGACCAGTCAGAAGCTTACTTTGTCCTCTCATAAACTTTATCTCTCTTGCAGATTATGTAAATCTGCAGCTCTATTCTGAGCCTCTGGAAAGCTCCCCACTTCCTGAGCACAGGAACAGATCTCATGGTGCATATTGCGTAGTCCTCGTGAATTTCTCACCTGAAACCATCCCCTCAAATAGGCAAGGGTGTCATGGGAGTGGTAATAGGCGTACAAGCAGCGGAGTGCAGAACAGACAAAATGCAGGAACAGAAACAGACAGAGATGGTTGCAGACATTCGCATTCTGAAAAATGTCGCATGAATAGTCAGCCTGAAGCTGATGAACGACCTTGATGTTAGTATGAAGGGTACAAGGAAAGTATTTGAAAGAAATGTGGCGAGTTCTAACATAGATTCAAAAGGCAGTGGAAGACAATGCAGGACTTCTTCAAGCTGAAAGAGCAGGCAGGATCCTGAATCGCCAAAGGAAGTATGTGCAGAGCTTTCAGTAACGACGACACCTGATAAATAAGTACACATGTAATCGTACAAACTAACACACACACACACACACACATATATATACACACACACATAATTCCATCCATCAATTAATCCATCATTTGATTTTTTTTCCGACTGATCAACGAGCGAATACAAATCCTGAAATGTGGGGTGGGTCAAGTGGGGGAAAGTCTTCATTCTTCGACTCTCACTTTGGGTGATGGTTTAAGCCGATTTCACGTGTGGTACATGCTGGGCAATAACATACAGCTAGTGAGGATTTGACTATCTTCAGATTTTGAACGATTGATTCAATAGTTTCAGCGGATATTTCAGCCCATTCCTTAACTCGACTCTGATTTTCCTTTGGGTCCCAGCATAAATGAATGGATTGACACAGGAAGTCAAGAAGACAAGCATGTATCCAGTTTCTTGAAGAAGGAATGAATCTTCACTTAAATCGGATCCTGAGAAGTAAGCAACTTTAGCAACTCGGACATAGATAATCGTTATGACAAATAACAAATATAATAGGATAAAAGTACCTGAGATGGTGAAAAGTAAAACAATTGATTTTCGTAGCTTTTCTACTTCGGGATCACCATGATTCATCGCGGACTCTGTTAGCCAATAGAATGTGTCTGACGGTCAGAATATTCAGCAGTAAAATCAGAATAAAGGGGAGACCGGGGTTTACAATGGGCCGTATCCAGTCATACACAGTCCAAGCTGGTGAAGTGTAAAATATTAATCTTAAACTGCAAAACCAAGGAATAGTGTTAACTATGTACATGGGTTCGGATACAAAAATTAAAAAGGCATTTTTTAAACAGGTCAGTGCAGACACAATTCCGATCACACGCACTGACACTTTCTCTGTGCAATACTTTACTTTTACCTTCTGGCAACAAATAGCCACAAATCTATCAAAGGTGAAAGCCACTGTGAACCAGGCAGAGCTGTCAATAGCTGCAAAATTAAAGGCCAAGCGGAGGCTGCATACTGGGGTGATAAACAGGAAGCTGTATGGGAAATAAATCCCAGCAATCCGGTTTAATATTACAGCTGTGACTATGAGCATGAGATCCGTTATTGCCATAGCCACCAGGTAGTACGTAATACATGCAGAGAGACCGCTTCTTCTTCGGCACACGATGACAATCACTGCCAGATTAGCTGGAATAGAGACAACAAGTGAAACAGACGGACCGGCATTTAAAATGCAAGTGTGTGACACTGGGCGAAACGTCAAGTTACATATTTGACACCAAACGTAATCATACATTTTAATGATACTGCGTATATGTTTGTGATGTAATCTTGATTTTACTGCAGTGATATTCATGCATGTAAATGACAATTGAATAGACAAATGACATATATTGGAAGACTAAGAAAATAATTGTAAACTCATTGAAAATAACACAAATTCGAGTACAGAAGAAATAGTCAGATGACACCACATAATTGATGGAAATTTTAACGTGTTTTTATGTGAAAACAATCATTATGGAAACTGTCAAAACCGTGGGAAATGACTCAGTGGTGATCAAATGTGGCTGCTTCCAATGAATTGCTGTAAAATTATTCTCACTGTGCAATTTTGGCATTCAATTTATTCCGCAATACTGTCTGTTTCCTTCAGGTACTCCAATTTACCCCCACAGTCCAAGGATGTGTAAGAGAAGTAGATTGGTCATACTAAATTGCCTGTATTGTCCAAGAATATGTAGGCGGCGTAGATTGCCCATGGAAAATGTGAAGTTACAGGAATAGCTACAGGATGAGACTGGGTGGGGTGTGTCTTTGCAGACTTAATGGATAAATGGCTTCTTTCCGCATTCTTTGGATTACCTGAATCTATGAATATGTACAAACAGAATGAAGTGAATGGCAATTAAATTTGTCCAAAAATGCAGAGTATTTCGGCATCCAGAAAACCAATGAAATATTGAGATTTTCTCTCCATAACTTGAGATTATCGGGGTCAATCTGGACTATTGAGCATGACAGATATTACAGTCTAATTCTGATTTAACGACGTCTACGATGTAATGCTTGCTTGGTGGTGCGTTATGTGGTACAAAAAAACTGATCAACTTCATTCTATTATGAATATGTGAAATAGAGACCATGCAAGAGGTATTACCAGCTTGAAAATATATTTAATGCGAAGAAACGGTATAATATATGAACAACGTGAAATAGTGTCAAATTATAAGACAAGAAGAAAATATCAGTTCAGCAGTAAGAAATTCTGAATCTACAGTGATAGTGCATGTGGAAGAGGATAGATGGGTTGGAACAGCGACAATTAAAGAGTAAGGACAGAAATATTGTGCTGCGAGCTCTGGACAAACACGAACCAGTCATTGTAAGGGACTGGTCCCAATACATATGTTTCTGTTCATCTTTCAATGCTTAATGATGCACCTTCAACAAATTCATCCGGAAACTGATTGAGATAGCTCGAAATACGATTAAAGATGACATTTAATCTATTCACCCCCATTATGAATCTACATTGCGTGGGCAACAAGGAAATGGAATGAGACCCAAATATGGAACTTCTGGTCGATGAGCAAAACTGCTACTGACAATGCTTCAAGACCCAACTGATGGAGAGAATTTTCTTGTTTGAAACATATGGTTCAGTGACAAATTTGATATTTACTGTGTCACTGTCGAAATCATTGCTGTAATACGTCTATTTTCACGCCGTGATATCATTGCACGAATTCACACATAGTTGACTTGCCAACATTAAGGGCTTTTCAATGTACATTAGATAAACACATGGATGAAAATGGTAGGTAAGACGGCCTTCAGATTTGTCCACAGGTCAGTCCCAAATCGAGGACCGAACGGCTCGTGCCACGTTATATTGTTCAATGTTCTGTGTGACAACGGATATAACATCACAGACCCACATCAGTATGTTCACTACGGTACAGTCATTCGCCACAAGGACTGTGTGAAACATACAATAGCCCTTCATTTACACAGAAATAATCATTTGTTAGGCATTTTTAGGTGCAACACTGACATCATTTGCAACACAGCTTTAATCGTGTCTGAGAGTGTATCTCCAGGAATATTGCCAATGCCACAATGGAACTGGACTTACATCAAAATACTTTAGCCTAATTCGGCAGGGGAAGGGGGCACAGACTGTTAGCAGTGGCACTGCATCGTACATTAAAAAATCATGTCAATGAGAGTGTAGCTATATCAATTCGTAATGTGCTGCAGCATGGCCTTCACTTTAATTCTGGGAGTGTCACAGATAAACGGATAAGCGAAGGCCATCAAATTATGAGATAATAACCATATAAAAGACGTGGTTGAGGGAGGAGTCGTGTTGGTAACAACATTCCAAGATATAGAATCTACAGGCGAGAGACAATGGGGTAAAAGAAGAGGAGGTGTTGCATTGTTATTTAAGTAGTGCAATAATGACAGATGGTACCTTCGAAGGTAATTTTGTGCTGCCTGGATACAGCATAGGAATCAAAAAAAATCAACTACATTATCAGAAGCTTATTATAGACTTCCAAGTGTCGACAGGAAACTGCGGAGCAAAGTTTTACCCAATTCATGAAGGTGTGTAAAGATAAAATCAAAATGGGCAGTGATTGGAGAAACGTCTGAAGAAGAACATGTATCTTTACAGGGACTGGCAAGGCTGAAATAGGTGAGGCAGCATGGCTTCGTCTGAGGGAGTTCATTTGTTTCAAATTTCATCGTTTTTTTCTGAGGAGAAGACCAGGTGTGCATGTACGGGTTGTGCAGTTGATGCCGTCTTTATGGATGACAACAACGCTTTTGATAATGTCCCACATGGGAGACTTATCAAGAAGGCCAATGCACATGGGACCCCAGGTAGTTTGATCACGTATATTCAGAATTGGCTCAGTTACAGGACACTAGTCAAAAAGTTAGGCCTCATGGGATCCAGGGAAGCAAATGGCGATGGTTGAGGATTCTTTAATGCACTGGAGGCCTGAGACTAGTCTTGTGCCACAGGGGTCAGTGGTGGGATACTTGTTCTTTGCTATTTCTGTAAATGTTCTGGATTCAATGCACAAGGCATGATTAGTAATATTGCGGATAATACAAGATCAGGAGGCATTGTTGACTGCAAGAAAGACTTTCAAAAATTACACAGTGATCTTGGTCAGATGGGGACGTGGGCTGGCAATTGGCAAATGGAAAGCAGAATATTAAAACGGCAAGTGTTGAATATTGGAAAAGCAAACCAAGGTAGAACGTTAACAGTAACTGGCAGGGTCCTGGGAATAAGAGGAAGTGAGGACTGGAGATGCTGGAGATCAGAGTCAAAAGTGTGATGCTGGCAAAACTCAGATGTTCAGGCAGCATCCGAGCAGCAGAAGAGTCGATGTCTTGAGAATAAGCGCTTGAGGAAAGCATGGCCCAATATATACTACAAGGATATATAACCTGAAATCTGAGGGAATGAAATCATCAAATTTAATAAATTATAACATAAATAGACGTGTTAAGATATTGAAAGCGGACAAACAATCTTCCGAAGACAAATACAGCAGTAAAATGAAGTGAACGTACTCAAGAAGCAGAATAATGCATTTTGAAAATGCACGACTGTTTAAAATGAATAATCGATCCAGCTAACCAGTGATTCCCACAGCGAGTAACTAACTACAATAATTGCCTGGAAGGCCAATAGCTTCAAGGACGGGATAGTAAATGGCAAACACAAGCCCTCTTCGTATTCCATGCATTTCTAAGCGAAGCTCTGACCGTGTCCAACACAACATTGAAAACCTGACAAATATATACAAGTTTTCAGGCACCAGGGAGCTAATTAAACTGTTTTGTTTTCACAGTAACCAATTAACTGTAAGGAAAGAGGTGGCATCAACTGTTGCCCAGCTAGTCCTTATGTTTTGACGGAATAGAACCTGCCGTTTGTTTTTCCTGTGGAATCGGAGATGTTTCTAAAATAAAATGTATGACATAATACAGTTTGTATTTCCTTGTTTTATGAAAAATGAACTAGATGTTTCGATACTGGAGCCAGACGAAATCAATTGGATTAACCACTGACTTCAATGCAGAATGCACCATTTCTCTTGAAGAATGCAAGGAAGTTCTCGCACACTGCTCTCAGAGAATGTGATCACCAATCTGGCACAATATGCTCCTGAATCTCTGTGTGAGTAACGTAGATATTTGGAGAAGCACTGAGAGTGTCAAGAGCGCAGAATGCACTCTGTCTGGGAGATTTCAGTGTTTGTCATGATGAGTGGTCCAGCAGCAGCATTAATATTGAACTAGTTGGGTCCTAGCTTACATGGTGCAAGACTGATTCGCGGCTTGTGGGAGTGAAACAAGCGGCGGGAAATGCATATTCAGACCCACTCTTGCCAGCTGAAAATGCATTTCTCATAACAGTATTGGTAAGTGTGACCACCGCACAATCCTTGTGAAGGCGAAGTTGTGCCTTCACATTGAGAATGTTTTCCATGGTGTTGTTTGATACTATCGTCGTTCTAGATTGGACAAGACATGAACAGATTCAGGAACTCAATTCTGCACTGTGAGCATTAATAGCGGTAGCATTGCAGTCCAGCGCCATCTTCAAAATCATGGCACAACATATCCCCAATCAACCATTACAATTCAGTCCAGTTCAATGGAGACTGCACGAGGACACTTCAGGAGCAGCAGCAAGAATGCATAACAATGAGGTGTCTACTTGGTTCAGCTGCCGAGCAAGACATTTGGTCAACATGGACCAGTTTGGGCCAAACAGCCTCTTCCCGAGGATTCTATGACACATTGCCTCCATGACCACTTGACTATGAAAGTAGCACCAGCAGGAAATGACAGTTACACTAAAATAAGCCTTCAACCAGCAATCTAAACACTGCAGTGCGGCCACATCCAGTAATGAATGGCGGTGGACATCTCGAGGAAGACGCTCACCATTATTCCCGTCCTCAATGACGAAGGAGGATAACACATCAGTACTAAAAAATAAACCTGAAGCTTTCACAGCCACATTCAGCCAGATAGACAAAGTAGATGACCGATCTTCCCATTCCCCAGTGCTCGCCAGTAACTTCATGGCACTCCACGTGGTGTCAAGAAACGATTGGAGGCACTAGATAATGCAAAGGCTATGAAAGTGACAGCATCCGACAATACTACTGAAGTCATGCACTCCCAAACGTGGTGGTCTCTGAGACAAGCACTTGCATTGCAGTTACAACACTGACTCATACCTGCCAGTGGGAAAATTTATTCAGGTATGCCCTGTGCAGATAAAGCAGGAGAAATTCAATAATGACAATCACATGACCAATAAACCACAGGAAACAATAAAGTAATGGAAGGTGTCATCAACAGTAGCAAAAAACATAAGCCGCACCTGCTCCGCAATAACATGCAGTTTGATTTGCACCAGGGCCACTTTGTTCCTTTCCTCATTACAGCCTTGGTTCAACCATAGACAAAAACACTAAATTCCAAGGATGAGGCAAAAGTCATAGCGCTTGATATCAAGGCCTCATTCGTTAAAGTGTCTTCAAGAAACCCGAGCAAAATGGCAATCAGTGTGCATCAGTGAGATCCTGCTGATAATGGTGGTGTAATCAGTGATCTTGCAGATGCGGGTAGCACAGAATGAGACCACACCGTCCTTAGAATTGAGGCAGCGGAGCAAAGGGCTGAGTGCAGCCTTGTGGGATGCCGATGTTGAGGATCATTGTGCAGGAAGTGTCTGTTCCCATTCCCACTGTTTACTGTCTGTGCTCAGGAAATCAAGGATCCAGTTGCAGAGAGTGGAGGACAGACCTTTGTGCGAGAGGGTGGAGAATAGTTTCGTTGAAATTATGGTGTTTAATTCGGAACTTTAGTCAATAGGTAGGAGACTACTGTAGGTATCCTTGTTATCCAGACATGAATGTAGGGCCGGGGGATAGCAACAGTTGATTGGAACTGTTGCAATGGTAGGTTATTTACAAGGGATTAAGGCAACACATTCTCCCCGTGTCTGCGTGGGTTTCCTCTGGGTGCTCCGTTTTCTTCCCACAGTCCAAAGATGTACAGGTTAAGTGAATTGGCTGTGCTAAATTGTCCATGGAGTTAGGTGAAGCGGTAAATGTAGGGGGGTGGGTTACTCTTCCGAGGGTCGGTGTGGACTTGCTAGGCCAAAGGGCCTGTTTTCACACAGTAAATAATGTAATCTAATCTCAATAATGTTCAGGATATGTTAGGAAGTAAGGACCACAATTCAATTGTTAACACTGCAACGGTAGTGTTGAGCAAACCTATGGTTCTAAAAATAGACAGGTCCCCTGATCCTGATGGAATACCTATCAGGGTATTGAAAAGAAATGGCATGAGTAGATGTGTTATTCATAACTTACGAAATTTAACTTGACTATGGTCATGTCCCAGTGGACTGGAAGACAGCGAATGTCTTGCTGCTGTTTAAAAAGGGGTGTAGGCAAAAGGCTTGTAATGATCGGTCAGTCAGCGTAAACTCTGTAGTTGGGAAAATGCTGGTGTTTATCATTAAAGGGGGAATACTGTGACATCTGGAAGGGAAGAGTTCCATCAGGCAGGAGCAACATGGATTCAGGAAGGGAAGGTCGAGTTTGACAAATACACTTTCGAGGATTTAACAAGTGCGGTGGATGGAGGGAAACAGGTCGATATAGTATACTAGGTTGTCCAGAAGACGCTCCACAAGGTTCTACATAGAAGGCTCATCCATAAATTAAGAATGCATGGAGTTGTGGCGACAGCACTAGAATGGATAGAGAACTGGTTAACCAATAGAAAGTAGAGAGTTTGAAGAAATGGGTGTTTCTCTGGTTGGAGATCAATGGTGAGCAGGGTGATGCAGGGGTTGGTGTTGGGCCCGCAACTGTTCGTGGAATATATAAATGATTGAGATGAGGACCCCGAGTGTAATGTATCCAAGTTTGCTGATGAAACTTAATTGAATGGAAAAGCAAACTGCGCAGAGAGATTTAGGCAGGTTAAGTGAGTGGACAAGGGAGTACAATGTTGTTAAATGTGAGGTTGTCCACTTTGGAAGTAAAAGTAGCAGGTAAAGGTAATATTTAAATTGTGAAAGGTTGCTACATGCTGCTCGGCAAAGGAACTCAGTAATGATCGTAAAAGAATCGCGAAAAGTTGTTTTACAGGGGCAGCAGGTGATCAGGAAAGCAAAAGGACCATTGGTTTCCATTGCTGGAGAGATTCAACAATCAATGAACTGCAACACTGAGCATGACACAAACTTTGACAGAAATGTAACACAATATTATTATCTCATATGGTGCTAACACTGAACAAAACGGATCCCAGAGTAAAATCTTACTTGACTAGGCTGGGGATATCCTGGTTCATTCACGTTTTCCAGTTGACTTTTTGGCACGCAATCTTTTCCACACTTGCTAATGACATCTGTAACTGGAGTGGCATAGATATTTCAGTCAGCCATCGTGTTATTAAATATGGGCCAGTCTCCATGATTGCCAGTTTTATTTTTGAAGTTTTACTGTGTCAGTATTTCAATACAGTTAATCCCAAAATTAAACAAATTTGTCGAGATTTAAATACATCAAATTGCAAAAATTACTCATTTCCCCTGAAATATCATGTGCAGCCCATCAACCCCAATGACGTATCATTGCTTCATTCGCATTAAAATGTCTTACTGAAACAATTGGCCACACATTCGCCAGATGCTATTCTTTCTATTTCTTCCAAAGAAACATGAATGCATAATAATTCGCACACGTCTCACATTCCATTGTCTGACATTTGAGAATGAGTCAGACTTTTCAGGTCTGATAATCTGAATTTAAATCCAGTTCTTGCAGCTCAGAAATTCCCTTCACAGATAAGAGCCTTACAACAAAGAAAGAAAAACGTGTCCTTTCGCAAATATAAAATATTACTTCTGAACTGAGCCTGTTCTTCACTTGTGGCGATATCTCATGATAACGTTGCACACGTTAAAATCTGTGAACACATCATCAAGTATTCGCTTCTTCACCTTCCTAGTGACTGGACTTAAATTGCACAGTCCCCTAAGATTGAGGTCTTCAGTTAAATGCTGCAGATGAATTTCCGGGTTCCTGTTATGTGCAGCATCATATCACACTGCCCTATTGTGAACAGACCCAAAAGGCACAAATCACTGGCCACCTTTCTCCACAGTCTGCATTGCTTTTGAAAGTCTTCTCTTTGCAGACAGTGATGCATTCGTTGACTGTTACTTGACAAAGTCGACTCATGCCAACGTTTAGAACTTATGGCGACGTCTGAACGTCGATATGTTTTAAAATAAATGGAGAACTATGTGGATGTGTGTGTCTGCGTGTGTATACATCTCTAATTGTAATTCAATGACACAAAAACTGGAGAAACTTACTTTCAATCAGTGCAATTACTCTGTATGGAACTAGAACTGTGCACTTAACGCTTCCATTTCAAGTCTCTTGCATTTCAGATTGGCAGTTCAATTTAAATGTCAGGAAGTTACACAGCAGAACACTAAATAATATCAGCTTAAATAATGAACAATCTTGTCAATTGTCCTTTCGGAAGAGAATGTTTCATAATGAAATACACCGAGATTTCAATGGTTGCCAAAACAATTGCGATGATTGTACCCTGTACGCTAATTGAGAGCATATCTATAGAAGCAGAAATGAGATTGTACTCTGTACGCTAATTAAGGGCATATCTATTGAAGCAGAAATGAGATTACCGTCTTCTTAATGTTCTTCACTTAAATTCTGACATGTTGGGACAGTAGTCAATTAGGAGTTGCCGCAAGTGAAAGACAACTGCCATAATGTGCAAAAACTGCTGCATTGACCTCGCAACAAAAGAAACTGGAATGGCAAATGGATTTTGCCTGAACTCATTGATGTGTGTTGAGACATTCTGCTTCCCGCTGTCGTGGTTCATACTGCTTTACTGCTCTGTTACAGTGGGCAAACTGTGTTATGATTCCACATCCCGAAATATCTTCAGAATTCAAAGAGAGCTCGGGGCCACAAACATTCAGGCCAGGAGAGTGTACAATATTAAATTTGCAGCCTTTATTTCAACTGAATGGTATTGATGTGATCAGCAAGAAATGTCCCAGGTAGTATCACCATTCATTGCCAGAACAATGTCAGATTCACGTTACACCACAGTACAGTGTGAATTTCTCAGTGATTGTTGGAGAATCAGTGCAGAGAGGACGGGCAAGGGCCATGCCTTTTACAGAATGACGTCTGCCTACAAGAACATGGACGTCACGTGCCTGTGAGAGTGTTGATTTGATTTCATTAATTGTTGTCACATGTACCTGAGTACAATGTAAATTTTTGTATTGTGATCACTGCAAGAAGATCAGACTTGACAAGGACATAAAGATTATAAGCTGTTCAGACAGAACAAGATTATGTTTGTGCAGGAGTTGCACGAATAAGGTCCACATTAGTAAGATCAATGGTATTTGAATTTGGAGAGTGTTCAGCTGTATAAAAACAGCAAGGAAGTTGTTCATCAACCTGTTGCTGCCTGTTTTTGTGTGTGTTTTTGTTGAACGTTTGTGTTTATGGTCATGTGTGTTCAATATGTGCTTTGGAGGAAATGATCTACCAGCTGGGGAAGAGAGCTCAAATGGAGAGTGAATGGGCAAGGGCAGGAGGCAGTATGTTCACTCCCAAATCTGTGAATGTAATGGCCCTACGGTGGAAAGGAAAGGAGGTAGACAATTTACTAATGATGCTACGCAAGTGACGTCAGCTTAGAGGTAATTACCGAATGGAGAGGCTTGAGAGACAAGCTGTGCGTCAAAAGGTATATTGCTCACTTATGCACGACCAGCAGCTAATGACCTAAATGATGACCAGTCAGAAACATTTTTTGTCCTCTCGTCATTTTTCTCTCTCTCTTGTAGATCATGTAAATCTGCAGCTCGATTCTGAGTCCCTGGAACGTTCCTCCACTTCAACAGACCAAAAGGCCTCTTGGTACATATTGGATAACACTCATAATGTTTCCACCAGTAAATATATTCTCAAGTAGGCAAGTGTGCCGTGGAAGTGTTAATAGGCATGCAAGCAGATGAGTGCAGAACAGATAAAATGCAGGAGCAGAAACAGACAGTGATGGCTCCGGCCATTCACATTCTGAAAAAAAAATAGAAGAACGTCGGGAATAGTTAGTCTGAAGCTGATATTAGCTTGAAGTTAGCATGAATGCTACAGAGGAATGTATTGGAAAGAAATATGGAGAATTTTGACTTAGATTCAAAAGGAATGCGAAGATGATGCCAGGATTCTGATTCGAAAAGGGAAGTGAGTGCAGTGTTTTTCAGTCACGTCCACAACCTATGAATGAATACGTGCTTTAACATACAAACCAATAAATATATGTGCATATATAAATAATTCCATCCATCAATTAATCCATCATTTGCTTTTGTCGGATTCATCAACATCTGAATACAAATCCTGGACTGTGGGGGTGCAATGTCCTCTGTTCATTCATCAACTTTCACTTTGGATGAATGTTTAAGCAGAGTGAACTTGTGGTAACAAATATAACAAGATAAAAGTGACTGAGATGGTGAAAAGTAAAACAATTGATTTTCTTCGCTTTTCCATTTCGGGATCACCATGATTCATCCTGTTCTTGTGGACCCGCAGTCTCCTGCGGACTCTGTTAGCCAATAGAATGCGTCTGACGGTCAGAATATTCAGCAGTAAAATCAGAATAAAGGGGAGACAAAGGTTTACAATGGGTCCAGTCATACACAGTCCAAGCTGGTGAAGTGTAAACTATTAATCTTACACTGCAAAACCAAGGTATAGTGTTAACTATGCACATAGGTTCGAATACAAAACACAAAAAGGCATTTTTTTAAACAGGTCAGTGCAGATATAATTCCGATTACACGCACTGATACCTTCTCTGTGCAATATTTTGTTTTTAGCTTCTGGCAACAAATAGCCACAAATCTACCAAAGGTGAAAGCCACTGTGAACCAGTCAGAGCTGGCAATAGCTGCAAAATTAAAGACCAAGCGAAGGCTGCATACTGGAGTGATAAACAGGAAGCTGTATGGGAAATAAATCCCAGCAATCCGGTTTAATATTACAGCTGTGATGAGGAGCATCAGATCTGTTATTGCCATGGACACCAGGTAGTAGGTAATGCATGCCGAGAGACCACATCTCCTTCTACACAGGATGATAATCACTGCCAGGTTAGCTGGAATAGATAGAGCAAGAGAGAGAGACTGTCTGACATTTAGAATGTATGTGAGACACTGTGCAAAACGTCAAGTTGCATATTTGACTCCAAATAAAAGTATATACTTTTTACTAACACAGTGTATATTTTTATGATGAGATCTTGATTTTTACAGCAGTGATATTAATGTGTGTCAATGACAATCGAGTCGACATAGACATATATTGGAAGACACAGAAAAAAATACACTCATTGAAAGAAACACAAACTAAAATGCAGAAGACATTATGCAGTGACATCACATAAGCGATGATAATTTTAACGTGTTTATATATCAAAACATTCAATATGGAGATTATAAAACCCGTGGGCAATGTCTCAGTGATGATCAAATATGGCTCCTTCGGATTAATTGATGTGAAATTGTTCACTTTGGCCAACATTGGCATTCAGTTTACTCAGCAATACTGTGGGCTTCCACCACTTTACTCCCACAGTCCAAGGATGTGCACGAGAAGTGGATTAGCCATTCTAAATTGCCTGTATTGTCCATGAATACGCAGGCGAGGTGGATTACGTTTGGTAAAAGTAAAGCTACAGGAATAGGTACTGGATGGGTCTGGTGCCATGGTCTGTGCGGAATTCATGAGTAAATTGTTACTTTTCGCACTGTGTCGAATGTCTGATGCTATGAATACGTTCAAACAGAATGAAGTGAATGGCAATTAAATTTTCCTCATAATGCAGAGAATATCAGCATCTAGAAACGAAGAAAACACTGAAATCTTCTCCGAATTACTTGAGATTTTTGGTGTCAATGTGGACCATTGGACATGACAGATATTGCAGTCTAATTCAGATATATTGACGTCAACAATGTAATGCTTGCTTGGTGGGGCATTATGTGATACAAATAACTAATCAACGTCATTCTGTTATGAATAATTAAAACAGAGGCCATGCAAGAGGTACTACCAGCTGTAAAACATACTTAATGCAGGAAAACGGTAGAAGACATGATCAATGTGAAATAATTTCCAATTCCAGGACGAGAAGGAAATCTCAATTCAGAGTAGGACATCCAGAATCTTCCTTGATAGTGCATGTGGAAGAGGAGAGATGAGTTGAAAGAGTGACTATTATAGATGAGGACAGATATATCGCCCTGTGAGGTCTGGACAAGCACGAACCAGTCAGTGTAAGGAGCTGTTCATATTACATATATATCTGTCCACCTATTAATGATGCACCTTCAACAAATTCATACCGAAACTGATTGAGATAGCTGGAAATAAGATGAAAGATGACAGTGAACCTATTCATCTACATTGTGAATGTACATTGCGTGGGCCACAAAAAAAAATTGAATGAGATGCAAATTTGGAACTTCTTGACAATGAGCAAAAATGCTACTCACAATGGTTCAAGAACAGTCAGATGAAGACAATTTTCTTGTTTCAAACAAACGTACCAACGTTAAACCTGATATTTACAGTGCTACTATCGTAACCAATGCTGTAATATATCTATCGTCAAACCCTGACATTGTCGCAATACTTAACCCACAGTGAAGTCATAGACTCGCCAACATTAAGGGCATTTAAATCGGCATTGGATAAACTTATGGATGAAAATGGAATTGTGTTGGTTAGTTGGCCTTCAGACAGGTTCCACAGGTCAGTTCAACATCGAGGACTGAAGGTCTGGTACAACGTTGTATTGTTCAATACTCTATGTGACAATGGAAATAGCACTTTGAGTTCACATCAGCATGCTAATTGTGGTACAGTCATTCGCCGCGTGGACTGCGTGAAAAATACTGTCGCCTTTCATTTACACAGAAATAAAAATTTGGTAGGCACTTTTAGTTGCAACACTGACATCATTTGCATCAGTTTTTAATGATGTACGAGAATTTATCTACAGGAACATTGTCAAGGCCAAAATGGAACTGGGTTTCCATCATAATAATTTAGCCGCATTCGGCGGGGGAGAGGCCACTGACTGTTTGCAGAATAAGGGCACCTCATCGTTTGGTAAAAAAAAAATCAAGTGAATGAGAGTGCAACTTTGTCAATTTTCAAGGGGCTCAGGCATGGCTAGTGGGCTTTTGCTTTAATTCTGAGAGTATCACAGATAAACAGATGAACTAAAGTCATGAAAGTCTGAGATAGTAACCATCCCAACTACGTGGTTAAGGGATTGGCAGGATTGATAGCCCAACATTCCAGGATATAAAATCTCCAGGCGACATACAAGGGGGGAAAAGAGGAGGAGGTTTTGCAGTACTATTTAAGCTGACAATTCCTGCAATAGCGAGAGATGACATTATCGAGACTGAATTGTTGATTTCTGGATTCAGCATAGAAATGAAAAAGCGTCATCTGCATTGTGACATGTTTATTATAGACTTCGGAGGGAGGAGAACATTTGTGCCCAATACATGGAGGTGTGTAAAACTAAAACTAAAAGGGGCAGTGATTTCAACATTCCCATCTTCAACAGCTGCGACACAATGTCAAGGAATTGGATGGAGTGGATTTCTTGAAATGAGTCGACAAGATGTTTCAGAGCAATATGCACAGAGTACAACAAGGTACAAAATTGTTTTCGTCCTAATTCTAGGGAATGAAGCCAGGCAGCTAATGCAGGTGGTAATGTGGGAGTGGTGGATGCTCGCATTTTCATGACACCGATCAAAGCATGGTAAAAAGTAAGCTTCTTCCGAGCAAAAACAGACAGTTAAGTTTAAATTTGATCAAGTAGATTCAAAACTGGATCATTTCCAGGAGACTAGTCTGCAAGGTTAGGCCACGTGCAATCCAATGAGAGCAAGATGGTTGGAATCAAAGTTGGCTCGATAGAGGGACGCAGCGAGGATAGTTGTGGACTTCAGGCCTGTGACTAAAGTTGTGCCAAAGGGATAGGTGCTGTGCTATTTGTTATTTCTTACTTCCATAAATGAACTGTATGTGAATGCAGTAGGCATGATCAGTAAGTTTATAGATGATGCAAAATTAGGAGGTATTGCTGATAGCGAGGAAGGTCATTATAAATTACAGAGGGATCTTGGTCAGATGTAGAAGTGAGAAGACGATTGGCAAATGGAATTCAGTACAGAGAAACGTGAGGTGTTGCACTCTGGAAAGTCAAACCACGGCAGAACTTGTACAGAAAACGGCCAGTTCCTGAATAGAAGGAGAAAGTGAGTACTGCAGATGCTGGAGATCCAAAGGTGTTGTACTTGAATAGCACAGCTGGTCAGGCAGCATCCGAGGAGCGGGAGAGTCAACGTTTTGAGAAAATGCATTCCTGATGACGAACTGATGCTCGAAACGCCGACTATCCTGCACCTCTAATGCTGCCTGACTGGCTGTGCTTTCCCAGTACGACAGATCCTGAGGAGTGTTGTCGACCTGAGGTGTACATGTACATTGTTCGGAGGAAACAAAGTTGTGAAAAGGGATGTGGCGTGCTGGTCTTCATCAGTCAATGCTTTGAGTAAAGGAAATGGAACACTATGTTACTGTTGTCTCAGTTATTTGTGAGGTGGAACTTAGAGTATGTTATCCATGTTATACAAAAGACATTGTTAGATCTAAATATGTTACAAGACTCTACACTCTTAGTTCAGAGAAAATGAAATCATCAAATTGAATGAATTATAGGTGCATTAAGACATTGAAATCATTTTTTTAAAAATTCCAAACTCAAACACATCAGCCAAATGAAGTAAATCTACTCGCGAAGTGAAATAATACATCACATGAAACAGGACAAAGAGTAAAGACTCTTTGAAGATGGATGACGGTTAAAGTGGGAGAATAGATGCAGCTGACCAGTGATTCCCGCAGCGAGTAACTAACCACAATAGTTACTGGAAGTCTGGTTGAAGATTTGTAGCACGAAACGACACGACCAGCTATCCCTAGTAGCCATACACTCAGACAACCAGGAACATGAATTTGACTGGGAAAACACTACCATCATAGGACAAGCCAGACAGAGAACAGCCAGGGAATTCCTAGAGGCATGGCATTCATCCACAAACTCCATTAACAGACACATGGACCTGGACCCCATATACAAACCACTACAGCTGAAACTGACACCCGGAAACGGCAAGAACATCCATCAACAGACACATCGACCTGGACCCCACATACAAACTACTACAGCTGAAACTGACACCCGGAAGCGGCAAGAACAAACCACTATAAATACCGGAAGAAACATCAAAGCAGCGCTTCACAGGAGGCTCCAATAGCACTGATGATGTTCCCTAGCCAGGGAACGAAACGTTTGCAGCAAAAACTTCCAGCTCGGCGAACAGAACCACAACAATTACTGGAAGGCCAATAGCTGCAAGGACGGGATTGTAAATGGCAAACACCAACCCTCTTGGTATTCCATGCATTTCTAAGAGAAGCTCTGACCGTCTCCGACACAACATTGAAAACCTGGCAAATTTATGCACGGTTTCAGCCTCCAGGGAGCTAATTAAACTGGTTTGTTTCCACAGTAACCAATTTACTGTAAGGAAAGAGGTTGCATCAAATGTTGCTCAGCTGGTCCTTATGTTTTGATAGAATAGGTTTTTTTTCATAGAACCAGGCATGTGTCTAAAACAATGTCCGGCATAATCCAGTTAGTGTTTCGTTTTCTTTGAAAAACGAGCTAGTTGTTTCGATACTGGAAACAGACCAAATCAATGGGATTAACCCCTGACTTCAGTCAGAAACGCACATTTTTCTTGAAAAACGCAAGCAAGTTCAAGTAGACAGCTCTCAGAGTGTGTGATCAACAATCAGGCACAATGTGTTTCTAACTCTCTGTGAGAATAGCTTAGACGCTTGGAGAAGCACTGAGGGTGGCAAGGGCACAGAATGCACTCTGGCCAGGGATTTCAGTGTTTGACATGAAGAGTGACTCAGCAGCAACAGCATTCAGATCGAACTGGTTGTTTCATAATGTCCATGATTGCTAAACTAGTTTCTGACTAGTGGAGAGTGAACCAACCAGAGGGGAATACATATTCGACCTCATCCTTGCCAGCTGCAGTTGCATTTGGCATGACAGTATCAGTAAGAGTGACCACTGCACAGTCCTTGTGAAGCGAAGGTAGTGTCTTCAAATTGAGAATGCTCTCCATGGTGTTGTGAAATACCATCACCATACTAAATGAAACAAGATTTATACAGATCCACCAACACAATTCTGGGCACCAGGAGGCGCTATGAGCATCAATAGCAGTAGAATGGCACTCCAGCGCAATTTTCAACCTCATCGCACGTCATGTACCCCAATCAACCTTTGCAATTAAATCCAGTTCAATGGAGAGAGCAGGAGGGCACACCAGGAGCAGCATCAAAAATATATAACAATGAGGTGTCTCCTTGGTTAAGCTACCAAATACGACATGTTGGTCAGAATGGACCAGTTTTTGCCAAAGGGCCTTTTCCCGTGCTGTAGGACTCCATGAATCTATGACTACATGATCACTTGTACATGAAAGCAGCATCAGCAGCAAGTGATAGTCAGAACGAAACAAGCTGACAACCAGTAATCTAAACTCTGCCATTTCATTCACCTCTGGGGGAATGGAGGCAGTGTTGAGCTTTTTTAACAGTAGCATCAAACTGGGTTGACCAGGACAGATTATTGGTGATCAGCACTTCTCAGGACTCGACCATCTCCACCTCAGCACTATTGATGCATATAGCCCCTTGCCCCCTCCCCGCACACCCACCCCAAAGGCCCCAATGACCAGTGCTTTAGTATTGCAGACATTCAGGGACCGATTGGTATTTTTACACAATGTGTGCAAGCACTCTATCTTTTACCTGTATTCTTTCTCACCTTTGTTCGAGATCTTGCTTATAATGGCGGTATCATCAGTGATCTTGTAGATGGGGCTACACAGAATGTGGCCACACAGTCATTAGTACAGAGGCCGCAGAGCGAAGAGAGTGGAGTGTATTTGAAGATTATAGTGCGGAAAGTGTGGGTGCCAATTCTCACTGATTGCTATCTGTTGTCAGGAAGTCAAGGATCCAGTTATAGAGGACGGAATAGAGGTCTCAAAGTCTGGAGAGCAGTTTCGTTGGAATTATGGCGTTGAAGGCAGTAATTTAAGTCAATAGGTGAGATATTGTGTTAGCTACCCTTGTTATTCAGGAATGAGTGCAGTTACCGGTAGATGGCATCTATCAGGTGGATCTGTTGTCATGGTAGGTGACTTGCAAGGGATAAAGATAGTCTGGGAGGCTAAAGTTGATGAGAGCCTTGACTAAACCCTTGTAGCACTTTATAATAATGGAGGTCAGCGGCACTGGGCAGTAGTTACTGGGAACACTGAAGAAGATTTCTGCGACACCTGGATGATGGCGATGTTCTTGAAGCAGGTGAGGTCTTCAAATCATAATAAGGAGAGGTTAGTAATATCAGCAAATATGCCCTTCAGCTGGTACACACAGGATCTGAATGCATGGCCAGAGACCCCACCTGGGACCATCGCTTTAGTTGGGTTCACTTTCAAAATACCCTCCCTGTGTCTGCTGTGGGGACTGGTGGAACAGGTATGTCGAAGTCTCTGGGACACGGGGACATCATTTGAATGACCTACTGAGCATAACATGCGTTTGCCGCATTAGGCAGGGATGTGTTTTGTCTGATATTCCGTTCCATTCTGCTCTGCAGCTCATTTGGTCCCACAAGCCTTCCCACAGACGGTAGGAGTCCACGCCGTTAGTTTGGGTCACTAATGTAGTCAGGTATTGCCACTTGACATGTCCATTGGCCCGTTTGAGGATTTCTTATGAAAGGTCATGATCATCACATTTGAAAACCTCACAACCAGACTTCAGGAGTGAAGAGATCTCCCAGTTCATCCATTGTGTCCAGTTGAGCAACATACAGGTTAAAATCTTTGGCACTCACCCTTTTCCACACTTGTTAATGCCAAAGAATAATGTTGAGGATATGTCAGGAGGTGAGTACCACAAGTCAGTTGTTAACACTACAGCGATAGTGTTCAGCAAACCTGAGGACCTAAAGGTAAATAGGTTCCCTTGTCCTCATGCAATGCATCACAGGTTACAGAAAGAAATGGTGGAAGTTATAGTAGATGCATCAGTGATAAATTATGAAATATCACTGGACTCCGGGCAGTCCCAGTGGACTGGAAGACAGCGAATGTCGCCGTGTTGTTTAAAAAAGGGTGTAGGCATGAGGCTGGTAACTATCGGAGAAAGTGAGGACTGAAGATGCTGGAGATCAGAGCTGAAAATGTGTTGCTGTAAAAGCACAGCAGATCAGACAGCATCCAAGGAGCAGGAGAATCCGGTTTCGTGCATGGCAGCCAATCTTTGATTCCTGAAGAAGGGCTCATGCCCGAAACCTGATTCTCTTGCTCGTTGGATGCTGCCTGGCCTGTTGTGCTTTTCCAGCAACACGTTTTTCAGCGCTGGTAACTATCGGCCAATCAGTTTTACATCTATAATCGAGAAAATGAAGATGGTCATCATTGAAGAAGAAAAAGTGAGTTGTCTGGTTAGAGAGAGTTGCATCAGGTACGAGCAGCATAGATACTGGAAAGATTGATCGTGTTTGACAAATTCACTGTAGTTCTTCGAGAATGTGACAAGCGGGGTGGATGGAGGGGAACAGGTGGATGTTGTATACTAGGATTTCCAGAAGGCGTTCTGGAAGGTATCATATCAAAGAATCATCTATTAGATAAGAACGCATGGAGTTGTAAGGAATTGCTCGAATGTATAGAGGACTGATTAATCAATAGAAAGCAGAGAGTGGGGATAAATGGATCTTTCTCTGGTTGAAGATCAGTGGTGACCAGGGTGCAACAGGGGTCAGTGTTGGCCCAGCAACTGTTGATGCCAAATATAAATGGTTTGGAAGAGGAAACAGAGTATAGCCTGTCCAGGTTTGCTGGTGACACTAAATGGAGTGGAAATACAAACTGCGCAGAGAGATTTAGAGAGTTTAAGGGAGTGTGTAAGGGTCAGGCAGATGTAATTAAAAAGTAAATGGGAGTGTGCACGCTGTGGAAGTAAAAATAGTAGGTCAGAATATTATTGAAATGGTGAAAGGTAGCAGCATGCTTATGTTCAGAGTGACTTGGGAATGGGCTGTACATGAATTGCTAAAAGTTGATTTGCAGGTGCAACAGGTAATCAGGAAGGCAAACGGGATATTGGCTTTCATTGACAGAGGGATTGACTTTAAGAGCAGGGAGGATCTGCTGCAATTGCACAAGGTGATGGTGTGGCCACACCTGGTGTATTGTGCGAATGTTTTCTGTTCCTTACTTGAGGAAGAATATAATGATTTTGGAGGCGGTACAGAGGAGGTTCTCCAGGTTGATTCCAGAGATGAGGGAGTTACCCTTTGAGGAGAACATTTTGCATCAATATTTACTGTGGAAAAGGATATGAAAAATAAAGAATCTCGGTAAATAGATGGTTACGTCTTGAAAAATGTCCATATTTCAGAGGAGGAACTGCTGGATATCTTGAATCGCATGAAAGTGGATGAATAACCACGACCTGATCAGGTACACCCTTGGAATCAGTGGGAACCTAGCGAAGTGATTGTTGGGCCTGTTATTGAGATATTTGTATCATCGATAGTCTCAGCTGAGGCTCCAGAAGACTGGAGGTTGTCTAATGTGGTGCCAATGTTTAAGAAATGTCGTCACGACAAGCCAGGGAACCATAGACCAGTGAGCCTGACGTCAGTGGTGGGCCAGCTGTTGGAGGGAATCCTGAGGGACAGGATGTGCATGTATTTGTAAAGGCAAGGACTAATTAGGCTGGTCAAGATGGTTTTGGGCGTGGGAAATCATGTCTCACAAACTTGATTGAGTTTTCTGAAGAAGTAACAAAGATGATTGATGAGGGCAGAGCAGTAGATGTGATCTATATGGAATTCAGTAAAGCGTTCGACAAGGTTCCCCATGGGAGACTGGTTAGCAAGGTTTGATCTCATGGAATATAAGGACAATTAGCCAGTCAGATGCAGAACTGGCTTAATCGTAGAAGGCAGAGGGTGGTGGTGGAAGGTTGTTTTTCAGAGTGGAGGCCTGTGATCAGTGGATAGCCACAAGGATCGGTGCTGGGTCCACTACTTTTCATTATTTATGTAAATGATTTGGATGTGTGCATAAGAGGTAGAGTTAGTAAGTCTGCAGATAACACCAAAATTGGAAGTGTTAGCGAAGAAAAATACCTCAGATGACAATGGGATCTTGATCGGGTGGGCCAATGGGCTGAGAATTTGCAGATGGAGTTTTATTTAGATAAATTTGAGGTGCTGCACTTTGGGAAAGCAAATCTTAGCAGGACTTAATGGTAAGATCCTGCGGAGCGCTGCTGAACAAAGAGACCTTGGAGTGCAGGTTCATAGCTTCTTGAAAGTGAAGTCGCAGGTCGATCAGATAGTGAAGAAGGTGTTTGTTATGCTTTCTTTTATCGGTCAGAGTATTGAGTAAAAGAGTTGCGAGGTCATGTTGCGGCTGTCTAGGACACTGGTGAGGCCACTTGAGGAATATTGCTTGCAATTCTGTTCTCTTTAGATCCTTCCTGGCTACCTTATAACTCTCAATCGCCCCAATTGAACCTTCACGCCTCATCTTTACATAGGCCGCCCTCTTCCCTTTAACAAGGGATTCCAATTCCTTACTAAACCACGGCTCCCTCACACGACCCTTTCCTCCCTGCCTGACAGGTACATACTTATCAAGGACACTCAGTAGTTGCTCCTTGAACAAGCTCCACATATAGATTGCACCCTTCCCTTGAAGCCGACTTTTCCAAGCCACACATCCTAAGTCATGCCTCACCACATAATTTCCCTGCCCCCAGCTATAACTCTTGCCCTGTAGTGCGCACTTATCCCTCTCCATCACTAGAGTAAAAGTCACCGAATTGTGGTCACTGTCCCCAAAGTGCACACCTACCTCCAATTCTAACACCTGGCCTGGTTCGTTACCCAGAACCAAATCCAGTATGGCCTCACCTCTTGTTGGCCTGTCTACATATTGTGTCAGGAAACTCTCCTGCACACATTGGACAAACACCGACCCATCTAACGCACTCGAGCTATGGCTTTCCCAGTCAATATCTGGAAAGTTATAGTCCCCCATAACAACCACCCTATTACTTTCACTCTTCTCCTGAATCATCCTCGCAATCTTTTCTTCTACATCTCTAGGACTATTAAGTGACCTCACCTTTCCTACTTCTAAGCTCAGCCCAAACTACCTCAGGTGGCGAGTCTTCATCCATCGTCCTTTCCACTGCTGTAATACTACCTTTGACAAGCAATGCCACACCTCCCCCTTTTTAACCCCACCTCTGACCCTACTAAAACATTTAGTCTGATACTTGGTAGTGTGGATGAGCAGAGGGATCTTGTGTCCATGTACACAGATCTCTGAAAGTTGCCACCCAGGTAAATAGTGCTGTGAAGAAGGCATATGGCGTACTGGCTTTTATTGGTAGAGGAATTGAGTTCCGAAGTCCTGAGGTCATGTTGCAGTTGTATAAGACTCTGGTGCGGCCGCATCTGGAGTATTGTGTGCAGTTTTGGTCGCCATACTATAGGAAGGATGTGGAGGCACTGGAATGGGTGCAAAGGCGGTTTACCAGGATATTACCTGGTATGGTAGGAAGATCGTATGAGGAAAGGCTGAGGCACTTCGGGCTGTTTTCATTGGAGAAAAGAAGGTTTAGGGGTGACTTGATAGAGGTGCACAAGATGATAAGGGGTTTAGATAGGGTTGATCATGAGAACGTTTTTCCACGTATGGAGTCAGATATTACGAGGGGGCATAGCTTTAAATTAAGGGGTGGTAGGTATAGGACTGATGTTAGGGGTAGATTCTTGACTCAGCGAGTCGTGAGTTCATGGAATGCCCTACCAGTAACAGTGGTGGACTCTCCATCTTTATGGGCATTTAAACGGGCATTGGATAGGTATATGGAGGATAGTGGGCTATTGTAGGTTAGGTGGGCTTGGATCAGCGCAACATCAAGAGCCGAAGGGCCTGTACTGCACTGTATTTTTCTATGTTCACCCTAAACCTATGCCCTCTTGTTCTGGACTTTCCTTACCCCAGCGAAAAGATTTTGTCTATATTCCCTATCCAGGCTCCTCTTGATTTTGTAAACATCTATACGGTCATCCCTCAGCCTCCAACGCTGCAGGAAAAATAGCCCCCAGCCTATTCAGCCTCTCCCTGTAGCTCAAATTTGTTTCAAATAAATCTGTTGGACTATAACCTGTGAGTTCTGAATAAGTCTGTCACAGATGGCCAACCTAAACTATAGTTTTACCTCCGTTCTCTGAGGAAACAGTGACAAGGTAAACACTGCAAGGTGAGTGGGAAAAGGGAGTGCGCTGAGACTGGTTCAGTTGTTGCTGCCATGTGCCAACTCAGAGACGATGAGTTGAACAGTCACTGGTCCTGTTGGAACCAGTGCAATTTTAATGGCGCAATTGGAACAGAGTTCCGTGAGCAAGTAGTGAAGGTGACCAATTGCATAAGGCAGGGTTTAATGTTTGAAGTTGAGAGAAAGTTTCACTCACTCAGTGATTCTGCCAATGTTGCTCAGACATTTAGTGAGTAGGATAGAAATCATCCTGAGTTTTCCTGAGCTTGGTTCAGTGCTTTCAGAGGTTTGGAGTCGAGAGTTTGTCGCTGGAAAAGCACAGCCGATCAGGAAGCATCCAAGGAGCAGGAGAATGGACGTTTCAGGCAGGAGCCTTTCATCAGGAATGTGACTGGGAGCCTTGGGGGTGGAGAGATAAATGGGAGGGGGTGGTGCTAGGGGAAGGTAGCTGAGAGAGAATTAGGTGGATGGAGGTGGTAGGTAGGTCAGAGGGGAGGGTGGAGTGGATAGGTGGGAAGGAAGATTGACAGGTCATGAGGGTGGTGCCGAGCGAGAAGTTTGGAACTGGTATAAGGTGGGGAGAGAAGAAATGGGGAAACTGGTGAAAACAACATTGATGCCATTGGGCTGGAGGGTCCTGAGGCGGAAGATGAGGGGTTCTTCCTCCATGCGTCAGGTACTTAGTGTTTGGTGATGGAGAAAGCCCAGGACCTGCGTGTCCTTGGCAGAGTGGGAGGGAGAGTTGAAGTGGTTAGCCGCGGGGCAGTGGGGTTGGTTGGTGCGGGTGTCCCAGAGATTTTCTCTGAAGAGGTTTAGCCAGCGTTGGAGGATCTTGTGTCCATGGATGGGCAGAAAACCTCTGATTGAAGCTGCAATGGCTGCTTTCTGCTGGCAGCGGGGAATTGGAGAGCGTAGGATAAAATCCGACTGCTTGTCCCGGTCTCACTCCCCATGAAGCCCGGGAAGCGAGAATCATCGGACAGAAGTGTTCATTGTTCCTTGAAAGTGGAGTCACAGGTGAATAGGATAGTGAAAAGGTGTTTGGTATGCTTTCTTTTATTGCTGAGAGTTCTGGGTACAGCAGTTGGGAGATCGTGTGCAGCAGTACAGGACATTGGTTTGGCCACCTTTGGAATATTGTGCACAATTCTGGTCTCCCTCCTATCGGAAGGATGCTGTGAAACTTGAAAGGGTTCAGAAAGGATTTACAAGGGTGTTGCCAGTTCTGGTGGATTTGAGCGACAGGGAGAGTCTGAATAGGCTGGGGCTCTTTTCCCTGGAGTGTGTGAGGCTGAGGGGTGCAGCAGTTTCTTCCCCCAAGCCATCAGGCTCCTCAACATAGTATAATTGGACTCTTGCCAATCTGAAATTATTTGGTATTGCTGCTAGAAAAATGTTTATGATTCATTATTCTTCTGTTGCACTGTAACTTGCATGTTTTGCACTTCTTATGCACTTTATATGATGTACGATTGTGGCACCCTCAGTCCTGGAGGAACACCGTCTCAGTTTTAACCGTAGCAGTGGTATCTGGCAGAAATGTCAAATATAAAAGGTACCCTCCTCTACTCTATAGAGGTTTATAAAATCATGAGGGGCATGGATTCGGTAAATGGGCAAGGTCTTTTCCCTGGGCTGGGAGAATCCAGAAGTAGAGGGCATAGGTTTAGGGTGAGGTGGGGCAACATTTTCAGGCAGAGGGTGGTGCGTGTACGGAATGAGCTGGCAGAGGAAGTGGTGGAGGCTGGTACTAATAGAGCATTAAAAAGGCCTCTGGATGGGTATATGAATAGGAAGGATATGGCGCAAGTGCTGGCAAATGTGACAGGATTAGGTTCGGATATCTAGTCAACATGGACAAGTTGGACCTCAGGTTTTGATGCTGTACATCTCTATGACTCTTCATGAATTGAGTGTAGAGATACTGGTGAAGTCTCTTCCTCCAGTGAGTTGTTTAATTGTCCACTTTCATCCATGACTGGATATGAGAGGACTGCAGATCTTTGATCTGTTGATTGTGGGATGGCTTTGCATGGTTTAGCACGTGCAGCTTATGCTGTTTTGACATGCAAGCAGCCCTGCTTGGTCGTTTCATCATATGGACAGCTCATTTTTAGGTACGTTCACTGCAGCATCTGGCATGCCTTTCTGCGCTATCCATTGAACCAGGGTTGATCTCCTGGCCGGATGAGAAACGTTGGGTGGGGAATATGTCAGGCAATCAGGTTGCAGATTGTGCTGGAGAACAGTTCTGTTGCTGATAATGACCCACAGAGTCTGATGAATACCCAGTCTTAAGTTGTGAGATCTGGTTGAAGTCTTTTCTGTTGAGCAGGGTCAAGCTTTCTTGAACGCTCCATGTGGACGCAGTGGTTACAAAGACCCAACAACGTCTCTTCTTCCTCAGGCAGCTGAGAAAATTTGCCATGACGGTGAATACCCTTGCCAACGTTTATAGGTGCGCATCGAGAGCGTTCTGTCTGGATGTATCACTATCTGGTATGGCAACGGTACCATTCAAGATCAGAGACGGTTACAGAGAGCGGTGAACTCGGCCTGGACAATCACAAAGACCAACCTCCCATCGAGAGAATCCATCTACCAGACCCGCTGTCAAGGAAAGGCCGTCAGCATTCTCAAAGATCCATCCCACCCTGGCAATGTTTTTCTACAACCTCTAGCATCGGGGAGAAGGTACAGAAACTGAACACACACACCAGCCAGTTTCAAAACAGTTTCTACCCAACTGTTGTAAGAATAATGAATGGACTCACAAAGTCTTAACTTTCACCTGTATCTGTGTTTTTCTTTTTGTCGCTGTTTACCTATTATTTACTTCTTTATACTACTTAACTCGGTGATCTGCCTGTATTGCTCACAAGACAAAACTTTTCACTGTGCCTCGGTACATGTGACAATAAATTCAGGTCAATTCAATTCAGTGACAGTGCCACACAACGAAATGGAGCTTATTCTCAACAGGAAGGCAAGACTTTGCCTCCACTAATACTATGTAGTGGTCAATCTTACTGATACTATCATGGACAGATATATCTGCAGTCAGCAGATTGGTAAGGATGATGTCAAGAATATTTTTCCCTCAGTACCTATCGCACACCCAGTCTAGCAGCTATTTCTTTACGGACCCGATCAGCCCAATAGTATTGGTACCAAGTTACTGTTTGTGGTGGACCATGAAATCCTGCACCCAGAGTACATTTGCACCCTTGCCACTCTGAGAGCTTCCTCCAAATGCTGTTCAACATGGAAGAGTAGAGATTCATCAGCCAAGAGAGAACGGTATGCGGTGAGCAGAAGAAGGTTTCTTTGCTCATGTTTCACCTGAGCCATGAGAATTCATCCAGCCCAGAATCAATCTTGGGGACTCCCAGCGCAACTCATTCCTGACTGTACATCACTGGACACTACCACCACTGGGTCTGTCCTGCCTTTTGGACAGGAATTATCCAAAAGATGGAACACTATCTGTAAAGTATCATTCCATGGCTCTGCTATAACATGGTAGTTCTATTCTCGTGCTATCCCATGTGAAAAGAAAATGGTGTAACAGTAGCACCATTTAAACTAATGGGGCCAGAATCGAGTTACAACCCATACACAGTTTAAAACATCACGCCTTAGAAACAATGTCCCCAGTTCATCAATTGTGTTATATTGAATTCATGTCAGCAAACTGACCTGGATGACTATGTCAAACTGCTGCTTGGCAAGCTGTTGAAAGGAATCCTGAGGGACAGGATTTACATGTATTTGGAAAGGCAAGGACTGATTTGAGATAGTCACCATGGCTTTGCGCGTGGGAAGTTATGTCCAACAATATTGACTGAGATTTTTTGAAGAGGTAACAAAGAGGATTAATGAGGGCAGAGCAAAGGAAATGATCTACATGGACTTCAGTAAGGGGATCAACAAGGTTCCCCATGGAAGACTGGTTAGCAAGGTTAGATCTCACGGAATACAGGAGAGCTAGCCATTTGAATACAGAACTGGCTCAAAGGTAGAAGACAGAGGGTGGTGATGAAGAGTTGTTTTTCAGATTGGAGGCCTATGACCAGTGGAGTGCCACAAGGATCAGTGCTGGGTCCACTGCTTTTCATCATTTATATAAATGATTTAGATGTGATCATAGGAGGTATAGTTAGTAAGTTTGCAGATGACACCAAAATTGGAGCTTTAGTGGACAGTGAAGAAGGTTACCTCAGACAAAAATGGGATCTTGACCAGATGGGCTAATGGGCTGAGAAATGGCAGATAAATGTGAGGTGCTGCATTTTGGAAAAGCAAATCTTAGCAGGACTTATACACGTAGTGGTAAGGTCCAAGGGAGTGTTTCTGAACAAAGACATCTTGGAATGCAGGTTCATAGTTCCTTGAAAGTGGAGTCACAGGTAGATAGGATAGTGAAGGCAGCATTTGGTATGCTTTTCTTTATTGGTCAAAGTATTGAGTATGGGAATTAGGAGGTCATGTTGTGGCTATACAGGACATTGGTTAGGCCACTTTTGGAATATTGTGTGCAATTCTGGTCTCCTTCCTACTGGAAGGATGTTGTAAAACTTGAAAGGGTTCAGAAAAGATTTACAAGGATGTTTCCAGGGTTGGATGAGCTATAGGGAGAGGCTGAATAGACTGGGGCTGCTTTCCCTGGAACTTCAGAGCCTGAGGGTTGACATTATAGAGGTTTATAATATCATGAGGGGCATGGATAGAATAAATAGACAAGGTCTTTTCCCTGGGGAGTCCAGAACTAAAGGGCATAGGTTTAAGGTGAGAGAGGAAAAATTTAAAAGGGGCCTATGGGGCATTTTTTTCATGCAGAGGGTGGTACGTGTATGGAATGGGCTGCCAGAGGAAGTGGATGAGGCTGGTACAATTGCAGTATTTGAAAGGAATCTGGATGGGTATATGATTAGGAAGAGTTTAGAGGGATATGGGCCAAGTTCTGGCAAATGGGACTAGTTTAGGTTGGGATATCTGGTTGGACAAGTTGGAGTGAAAGGTCAGTTTGTATGACTAGACAATGAGATGACTGGCACATTCACCTAGCCCTCAGATGTTAGTAAGGATGGATTTTGCAGGGTCAACAGGGATGGTTATGCCATTATCTTTTGCCACTGCCTCGTGTGATGCCAGGTGGTCTGTCCAGTTCCCTTGTTTTTTGAGACTTCATACAGTTTTGATATAACTCAGTGGCTTGCTAAGCTGTTTCAGCGGGCAATAGAGAGCCAACCACATTGCTGTGGGTCTGGAGACACATGTAGTCCAGACCAGGATGTGGACAGCAGATTTCCTTCCCTGAAGGACGTTAATGAGCCAGACAGGTTTTTCCAACAATAATCAATGGTTTCATGTTCACCAGTACATTCTGAACTCAAGACCGATTTCACTAAATTCAAATTCCACCATCTGCCAGAGTGGAATTCAATCCTGGAATATTAACTGAATTTCTGGATGAATCAGCTGTTGCCTTCCCTGACTCATTCTAAACTCGCAAATTTACTCTGAGGAGAGACCATTTACCTGCTCCCAGTTTGAGATAAGATTAAATGATTCATCTACTCTATTCAGATATCAGCAGGTTCACACTGGGGAAAGACCATTCACCTGCTGAGCGTGGGGGAAGAATTAATTTTGTCATCCTACCTGCTAATACACAATAAGTCCACACTTTGGAAAGACTTTTCAAATGCCTGGACTATGGGAAGTGTGATTATGGTTCCTGGGACCATCGACATGTTCTCACTGGTGAGAGTTCATTCTTGTGCTGTCACTGCAGTACTGCGTTCAAGGGATCATCTCAACTCACCAGAGAGATTATACGGGTGATAAACCATTCATATTTTCTGAGAGTGGGAAAGGATTGGTCATTCTTCCAACCTGCTGAGACACCAACAAGTTCTCATGCGGTTGGATTTTGCTGTTAATCACATTCAGCAGTGAATCTGGGGTCTGTTTCTGTAGATTTCGGGTAATTAGGTTCGACTTAACTTTGTTGGATATGGCTCTTTATTCCTTCTTGCACAACACTGTGGTTCATTGGGCCATTCCAGAGGGCAGTTATGAGTCACCCACATTATTTTAGATCCGAAGTTACATGGCAGCAAGACCAGCCGCACGGGGGCTCAGTGGTTAGCCCTGCTGCCTCACATCGCCAGGGACCTGGGTCCAATTCCAGCCTCGGGTGCCTGTTTGTGTGGAGTTTGCACATTCTCCCCGTGTCTGTGTAGGTTTGCTCTGGTTTCCTCCCACAGTCCAAAGATATGCAGATTAGGGTGAATTGGCCATACTGTGCACGGATGTGTTGGTTAGGTGTATTAGTTGGGGCTAAATGTAGTGGAATGGTGGGTTACTCTTTGGTGGGTCAATGTGGATTGGTTGGGCCGAGTGGCCTGTTTCCAGACTGTAGGGATTCTAATCTAATTGTGAAAAAGAATAACATATTTCCTTCCATCAAGGACATTGTTGAACCAGATCAATTGTTCCAACAATCCCTACAGTCTGAAAATGGGCCCTTCAGCCCAACAAGTCCACACTGACCCTCCAAAGAGTAACCTACCCAGGCCCATTCCATTATGTTTAGCCTCGACTAATGCACCTAACTGACACATCCCTGAACACTATTCTAATCTAAATCTGGAAAAGAATAACACATTTCCTTCCCTCGAGGAGATTGTTGAACCTGATTGGTTGTTCCAACAATACGTTGTAATTGTATGCTACGATCATGAGATTGGAGGAAACAAAATATACAGCAAAAGTTTGCAGTGTATACCGAAAAAGACCAGTGCATAATTTCAGTTACATCACACTGTAAACATTTGTGATAAATTCTGTGTCTTATGATCTTATTCTCCACAACCACCTGATGAAGGAGCAGTGGTCTGAAAGCTAGTGCTTCCAAATAATCCTGTTGGACTGTAACCTGGTGCTGTGTGATTTTTAACTTAATAATCCCTGTAACTGGGCTCAAGTTTAATACTCTGGACAGCTGTTAAATGAATCAGTCCTGGATTAACCACACCATTATTAGCCACATGTCTTTTCCACATGAGTATGGATCATCATCTGACTGGAGCACAGCAAGTCAGCTCTGGGGCAGTGGGGAGTTGGAGGTTTGTGGAGTGGGAATAGTACAGTAGCAGTCTGAACACAGTCCTTCACCAGCAAAGAACAAACGGGATTTGGGTCTTTCTCACCTCTGTTCACTGCTGGCAAGGTTCACTGCTGAGGGAGAAATGTGTTCGAACTGCTGTCCTCCATGTGTCAGGGCTCCTAAAGGCAGAACACTAGCTCCTTTACAACCGGGGCTTAGAATCAGTGAGAACAATGGAGAATGCTGCAAATATGCTCTCACACTAGAGTTCGGAGTCAAACTGGGCCCTGCTCCTGAGAAAGTGAATCAGCAGGGATTCCAGTCTCGACAGTGACACTGGTCATCATTTTGTGAAGACGTGTAATGTGTCTGTGTGACAATCCTGGGCCTCCTCTTTTTAGTTCAGATGTTAATTATCTTAACGTTTAAGTAAATCTTTTAAACTGCATTAAAAGAGCAGACGGATTTCACAGGAGCGTAATCTCTTTTGATAAACCAATACAACAAATCTGTGACCTCCACTGAAGAGCACATGGGCTTGTTGCCAGAATTCTCCACATCGGTTAGACACCAGAATAAGTGAAGATGCACAACTTGGAATATCCATGAGAGATATGATCCTGACAATCATTCTGGGGATCACGCCCATGTGAACTCTGCCACTGACCCCGATGAAGGCTGTAGGCTCAGAGGGTGAACTGGGAGAGTTAGATTCTGTATCCTGACTCATATCTGGTGAGGAACCAAAGAAATCATTCCTTAAAAACTGTCTGGAGTTTTATCTGTCAATGCAGCACTCGTGGTGAAAAGGGGAAAAGATTCTTCCTGTTTAACAGCTCTATGCCTCTTATACTTTAATCCTTCACAATTGGCTGTCCTCAGATCCAACTGCAGTCTATCTAATCTCTCTTCATAACTAAACCTCTCCATCCCAGGCAACATCCCATCCCTGGTAAATCTCCTCTGCACCCTCTCCAGTACAATTACATCCCTCCTCCAATGTAGATTCCAGGACTGCACAGAATACTAGCATTGTAGTTAAAGCAATCATAGATTTTCAGTATCATCCCCCCACTTTTAAAATCTGTGCCTTGGCTAATAAAGCCAAGGTTTTTTTTTAAATATAATCCCTGCAGTGTGGAAACAGGCCCTTCAGGCCAACAACCTCACACCCACCCTCCAAAGAGTAACCTTCCCAGACCCATTCCCCTGTGCTATATTGATCCCTGATTGATCCACCTAACCTCGGTATCCCTGAACACTATGGGGCAATTTAGCACGGCCAATTGACTCTAACCTGCACATCTTTGAACTGTGGGAGGAAACCGGAGCATTCAGGAGAAGAATGTGAAAACTCTATACAGACATTTGCCTGAGGCTGGGATCGAATCAAGTCCTTGGTGCTGTGAGGCAGCAGTGCTAACCACCCAGCCACCATATCACACATTCCTTTCGTCGGAGGGAACTGGAGCATCATATTGATTTTTACACAGCAGGTAGATAAACTGGAGTTTAGCTGCCTGCCATATTAAAAACTAATATTAAAATATTAATTTAGTGCCCAGTCCAAAATTTCATCATCGCTCATTGACACGTTGTAAAACCACAATGAAGCTAAAAACCATAGCTAATTGGAATAGGACGGATTTCCTTCTTTATTAAACAGTCCACTGAGCGAAGAGGTAAAAGCTTTAGCAACTTGACCATCAGGCTACCTATTTCTCATTTACCATAATTATCATAATTTGATGTGCTATATGAATTTTCATTACATTCAGCAAAATCTACCCTCCACCTTGCCTAGGACTAAAACTACAACTTTAATGACTAATATTTTAAAACCTATTCAAAGCTATTAAAATCTAACTAATAAAACCAAACCTAAAATAGATATAACAACAATATAATACAGCAAATCGGAAGTCATAGAGTCATAGAGATGTACAACATGGAAACAGACCCTTCGATCCAACCAGATATCCCGACCCAATCTAGTCCCACCTGCCAGCACCCAGCCCATATCCCTCCAAACCCTTCCTATTCATATACCATCCAGATGTCTTTTAAGTGCTGCAATTGTATCACTCTCCACCATTTCCTCGGGCAGCTCATTCCATATACGTACCACCCTCTGCATGAAAAATTGCCCCTTAGGTCTGTTTTATATCTTTCCCCTCTCACCCTAACCTATGCCCTCTAATTCTGGACTCCCCGACCCCAGCGAAAAGACTTTGCCTATTTACTCTATCCATGCCCCTCATAATTTTATAAACCTCTATAAGGTTATCCTCAGCCCCCGACGCTCCAGGGAAAACAGCACCAGCCTGTTCAGCCTCTCCCTATAGTTCGTATCCTCCAACACTGGCAACATCCTTGTAAATCTTTTCTGAACCCCTTCAAGTTTCACAACGTCTTTCCAATAGGAGACCAGAATTTCACGCAATATTCCAACAGTGACCTAGCAGCCTATCTTAAAAATCAATAAATACGTGAAGTAGTTCATTTATCAGCAATATTGTGAGGCGAGAGGGCAAACAACTTAAAGTTCTGTATTCCTAAAAGTCCCTCAAAGAGTCGCTTTTCTCAATCCACTTACTTCTAGGCCCCAGTAAGGATCCAAAAGAGGAAACTAGCTAGCCTCAAGTTAGCTCAGTAATCTGGTCTTTCAAATGTCCATACTTGTTAACCTTCTCGAGCCATGCCTGTTCAAGGGAATTATTCTCATTCTCAAAATGCGCAGTCACGTCTGCTACCACAAACTGCACCACCAACTGCAAAATCAAGTCCAGAACCCAAAAGCTCCCATTCACATCTCATATCCTAGGTTCCAAGTAGATTTTCCATCCCTGGTTACTTACAAATTTTGATACCTTTTCAACAATCCTGTTGTGTCTTTTAATGCGTGTCCGTTTGATGAATGGGCACCAACCAAATATATCGGGTATAATTTCTAATGAGACATCACATCTCCGACATTTCTTGTTTACCTGCGCAGTGCAATGTTGTAAGGTTGTTCTGCTTGGGTATAAGTTCGGGCAGGTGACAGTCTGTGTGGAGTTTGCACATTCTCCCCATGTCTGCGTGGGTTACCTCTGGGTGTTTTGGTTTCCTCCTACAGCCCAAAGATGTTCTGGTACAGGGTGAATTGGCTATTCTAAATTGCCCATAGTGTCCAGTGGATGTATAGGTTGGTGTGTTAGTCAGTGGTAAACGTAGGATAGTAGTGCCTGGGGGGGGTCACACTTCGGAGGGTCGGTGCGGGCTTGTAGGGTCGAAGGGCCTGTAGGATTCTATGATTGCCATGGAGAGGGATAGGAACGGACAGTATGGGGAAGGTATTTAAGTGGGGATGATGAAATTATACTGCTATTTAGACTGGAGCTGTGGAGTATAATTCGGGAACAATTATTCTACATGAAATGCACAACAGAAATGTGGAGGATGTTTAAGGAGCACTTGGTGTGAGTGTTGAATAACTTTGTCCCACTGAGACAAGCAAGGAATGGTAAGGTGAAGGAGCTTGGATGACAAGAGAAGATAAGTTTCTCGTCAAGAGGAATAAGGAAGCTTACTTAAGGTTGAGGAAGCAAGGATCAGACGCTGGTTGAGAGGATTACGGGATAGCGAGGAAAGAACTCAAAAATGGATTGAGGAGAGCTAGGAGAGGGCACAAAAATATATTGGTGGGAAGGATTATGGAAAGCCCAAAGGTGTTCTACACTTATGTGAGGAAAAAGTGAATGATCAAAGAGAGGATAGGGCCAATAATGGATAATGGAGAGCACTTGTGCCTGGAGTCTGAAGAGATAGGGGAGGCCCTCAAATGAGTTTTTTTGCTTCAGTATTCATAAGGGAGAGGCACCTTGTTGATAGTGAGAACCCCGTGGACCAGGTTAATTGGCTTGAACTGATTGATACTAAGAAAGTGGATGTGCTGGAAATTCTGGGAAGCATCAATATAGATAAGACCCCAAAGCCGGACCAGATATGTCCAAGGTTACCACGGGAAGTGAAGAATGAGTTTGCTGCACCTCTGGTGATGATCTTTGCATCCTCACTCTCCACAGGGTTAGTACTAGATGATTGGAGGAAGGTGAGTGTTATTCCTCTGTTCAAGAAAGGGAATGGAGTAATCCCTGGGAACTACAGACCTGTCAGTCTTACATCTGTGGTAACCAAGGTGCTGGAAAGGATTCTGAGAGGTAGGATGTATGACTATTTGGAAGAACATAGTTTGATTGAAGATAGTCAGCATCGCTTTGTGAGGGGCAGGTCATGCCTCACAAGCCTTATTGAGTTCTTTGAGGATGTGATGAGACAAGTTGACGAAGGTTGAGCAGTGGCTGTGGTATGTTTGGATTCAGTAAGGCATTTGATAAGGTTCCCCAAGGTAGGCCTATTCAAAAAAGTTAGGAGGTATGAGATGCAGGGAAATTTGGCTCTCTGGGTGCAGAATTGTTGGACGAAAGAAGATAGTGAGTGGCACTTGATGGAAAGTATTCCACCTGGAGGTCAGTGACCAGTGGTGTCTCACAGGGATCTGTTTTTGTGCCTCTGCTCTTTGTAGTTTTTTTAAATGACTTGGATGAAGGGTGAGTTAGTAAATTTAGCGATGACACACAGGTCAATGGTGTTGTAGATAGTGTCGAGGGCTGTTGCAGGCTACAAGACATTAGCAGGATGCAGAGCTGGGCTG